>NC_132849.1:13422824-13725855 GCF_048164855.1 Canis lupus baileyi
TCTATAAACATCAGGGGCATATATCCCTTTGAAGTAATATTCTTTGTATTCTTTGTTTTTCTTTGATATTTTTTCTTTCTTTTTTATTAAAAAGATTTTTTTTTTGAGAGAGAAAGAGAGAGTACAAGTGGGAGCAGCAGAGGGAGCGAGAATTCCAAGTAGACCCTGCACTGCGTATGGAGCCCAATATTGGACTCAGTCTCATAACCCTGAGATCATGACATGAGCTGAAGCCAAGAGCTGGATGCTCAATCAACTATGCCACTGAGGTGCCCCTTTTTCATTTTCTTTCTAATTAATATTAGAATAATGAAAATCAGTGTTTGAAACTGATATGATTTTTTATACCTAGAAAATTTTATTTTTTTTCTTCCTAGAAAATTTTAAAGGGCTAATCATAAGCACAAAGGTGACTTCAGCTGTATTTGTAATATTTTATTTCTTTAGCTGGATGGTGGGTACATGACAGATGAGACTCCTCATTGAAGATGACAGTTTGAATATATACCTAAATCTCCAACTGATCTCTTCTGAAATTCCTCTAAATGACAATAAATAAGAAAAAGATATTAGCCCACAAGGATTAAAGGAGTAGGAGAGGAGACTACCATAAATGACAGCTATTAACACAATTTTGAAAGTTGAAAAGTAAAGAGAGTAAAAATGTAAGTGTCTGTAGTAGGAAATGCCAATAGGAAACAAATGTTTAAAACTCCTGTATTTAATTTCTGAAAGACTCAGGAATTAGATGCATCAAGTATATTTGCATGTATGAGGTGGAACTGAAAATAGGATTGTTTGAGCCGTTTATAAGGGGCAATAGACCTATCCCCAAATCTTCTTCCTTATTCTACATGGTCATGTAGTTATCCTTACTTCCTCTAACAGAAGGTTGGATTGAAGCTTGCTGTCTAGAGAGGCTGAACCAGAGAAGTTCTGGATTCTGGAACACCAAACATAGTAAGGGCGAGGTGAAATACTATACTAATAATGGAGGTGAAGTAAAGGTCTGGTAGCCAGGTTTATGATTTCCAACAGAGGACTGGAATTTATTCTTGTAGACACTGGCCAGCTAACAAGACCAAAGGATACTGGAAATGAAATAGCTGGCTACCCTTCTACAGTGACGCCAGCTGCTTAACAAACTTCAGCCATTGCACACTGAACTCTCATTCAGCATGTTAGTGCCTCACTTTTAAGTGTCAATGGATAGCCCGGCTAGCTCAGTCGGTAGAGCATGAGACTCTTAAGTGTAAATGGATAGTTGAAAATCATCAAATATTTGCAACCTAATGAAACAGAAGGAAAGAGATAAAAGAAATGATAAAGGAATCATAAGAATGCTAATGTTAAAGATATAATGAATATATGTAAAGAACTGGATGATTAAAAAAAAGAACTGGATGATTTAAAAAAGAGGGAAGAGGGATCCCTGGGTGGCGCAGCGGTTTGGCGCCTGCCTTTGGCCCAGGGCGCGATCCTGGAGACCCGGGATCGAATCCCACGTCGGGCTCCCAGTGCATGGAGCCTGCTTCTCCCTCTGCCTGTGTCTTTGCCTCTCTCTCTCTCTCTCTCTCTGTGTGACTATCATAAATAAATAAATAAAAAATATTTAAAAAAAAAAAAAGAGGGAAGAAAAAGAAAAAAATGGACTATAGAAGAAAAGGTAAGAGAGGGATCCCTGGGTGGCGTAGCGGTTTGGCGCCTGCCTTTGGCCCAGGGCGCGATCCTGGAGACCCGGGATCAAATCCCACATCAGGCTCCTGGTGCATGGAGCCTGCTTCTCCCTCTGCCTGTGTCTCTGCCTCTCTCTCTCTCTCTCTCTCTGTGACTATCATAAAAAAAAAAAAAAAAAAAAAAAAAGAAAAGGTAAGAGAACTAGAAAACAAAAATAACCAATAACTTTAATAGAAAAGTTGGAATTTAATAGAAGCAGCCATTCCTCAAAAAATTATACAAAAGAACATAGAAAAAGAAAATAGATAAGTGAGTATAATTCATGAAGGAAGCCTAACAACCAGCTAATAAGTGTTCCAGAAAAAGGAAACATGGAGGAGAAGAAATTATCAAATAAATAATATATTTCCCAGAACTAAAATACATACATTCTCAAATTGGAAGGATTTTTTAAAAGATTTATATTAGTTACAGGTGTATAACACAATGACCCAACATTTATATACATTGCAAAATACTCAACACAGTAAGTGCAGTTATCATCTGTCACCATAAAAAGTTTTTATGATATTCTTGACTGTATGCACTATATATATGCTGTGGTTTACATCCCCATGACTTACCCATTTTATAAATAGAACTTTGTACCTCTTAATCCCCTACAACTATTTTGCGCCTCCCACCCCTCCACCCTTTCCTCTGGCAACCACCAGTTTATCAGTTTATTCTGTTTTTATGAGTTTGTTTACTGTTTTGTTTGCCTATTCTTTAGATTCCACATATAAGTAAAGGCATGCGGTATTTGTCTTTCTCTGACTTATTTCACTTAACTCTGAGTCTATCCATGCTGTCCCAAATGGCAAGATTTCCTTTTTGTTTTTTTCTGGCTAACATTCCATTGTACGTATATCCCATATCTTCTTTATTTATCAGTGGACACTAGGTTGCTTCTATATATGAGCTATTGTCAGTAATACTGCAGTAAACATAGGGTTGCATATGTTTTCTGAATTAGTGTTTTTCTTTTCCTCAGGTGTACATTCAGAAGTAGAATTGCTGGATTGTATGGAATTTCTATAAGTTTTTGAGGAAACTCCATACTGTTTTCTGTAGTGACTGCACCAATTTGCATTCCTACCAACTGTGCATGAGGATACCCTTTTCTCCACAACTTCACCAACTTTTGTTACTTCTTATCTTTTTGATACAGCCATTCTGATAGGTGTGAGGTGATAACTCATTGTGATTTTGATTTGTATTTCCCTGATGATGAGTGATGTTGAACATCTTTTCTGTTAGCCTTCTGTATGCTTCTTTGGAAAAATGTTCAGTACCCCTGCCCATTTTTTAATTGGGTTATTTATTATTTGGGTATTGAATTATATGAGTAATTTATATACTTAGGATATTATCCCCTTATTGAATATATTGCTTGTAAATATTGTCTCCCGTCCAGTAAATTGCCTTTTCATTTTGTTGATAGTTCCTTTTTCTGTGCAAAAGCTTTTTATTTTGATCTAGTCCCACTTGTTTATTTTTGCTTTTGTTGTCCAGGCCCAAGGAGACATATCCATAGATATGTTGCTAAGACCAGTGTCTTAAGTTTACTGCTTATGTATTCTTTTAGGAGTTTTATGCTTTCAGGTCTTACATTTAGGTTTTTAATCCATTTTGAGTTTATTTTTGCACGTGATGTAAGAAAATGGTCTAGTTTCATTCTTTTGCATGTAGCCATCCAGTTTTCCTACACTATTTATTGAAGAGACTGACATTTCCTCATGTGTATTCTTGTCTTCTTTCCTGTAGATTAATTGACCATACAAGTATGGGTCCTCTATTCTGTTTCACTGATCTATGTTTCTATTTATGTGCCAGTATTATACTGTTTTGATGACTATAGCTTTGCCGTATGGTTTGAAATCTGCTATTCTGATACCTCTAGCTTAGTTTTTTCTTTCTCAAAATTGCTTCGTCTATTTGAGGTCTTTTGTGGCTCCATACAAATTTTAGGATTATTTTTTTCTAGTTCTGTGGAAAATGCTATTGGTATTTTGATAGGGATTGCACTGAATCTGCAGATTGCTTTGGACAGTATGGATATTTTAACAGTTTTAACTTTTCCAATCCATAAGCCATGGTATATCTTTTCATTTATTTGTGTCATCCTCAATTTCTTTAATCAATGTCTTAAAGTTTTTGAATACAGGTCATTCACTTCCTTGGTTAAATTTATTCCCATGTGATTTATTCTTTTTGATGCAATCATCAGTGAGATTGTTTTAAATTTCTCTTTTTTTTTTTTATTTTTTATTTATTTATGATAGTCACACACACAGAGAGAGAGAGAGAGGCAGAGACACAGGCAGAGGGAGAAGCAGGCTCCATGCACCGGGAACCCGACGTGGGATTCGATCCTGGGTCCCCAGGATTGCGCCCTGGGCCAAAGACAGGCGCCAAACCGCTGCGCCACCCAGGGATCCCTAAATTTCTCTTTTTGCTAGTAGTTATTGGTGTAGAGGAATTCAACAAATTTCTGTTAATTTTGTGTCCTACAACTTTAATGAATTCATTTTTTCTAATAGTTTTTTGGGAGTGTCTTTAGGATTTTCTGTATATAGTATCATGTCATCTACAAATAAGGACAGTTTTACTTCTTCCTTACTAATTTGGGTGCCTTTTATTTCTTTTTCTTGTTTGATTGCTGCAGCTAGGAGTTCCAGCACTTTGTTGAATAAAAAATGGTGAGAGGGGACATCCGTATCTTATTCCTGATCTCAGAGGGAAAGCTTTCAGTTTGTTACTATTGAGTATGATGTTAGCTGTGGGTTTTATTATATCAATGAAAGGATCTTTTGAGTGATTAGCAACTATACTAAGGAGCATTATCATATTTCATAACTTGATTAAAAAAAAAACTTAGTTCAGTCTACCTTGTGTGTTTCTCCCATGAGTCTTTTACTATTCACGCCAGACACTTTGCCTCTGTCACCAAACATGTGGAAGTTTCCCCCAACACCATGCAGTTCTCCCTGAAACCATCTGGGGGGTCCTATAATTCACTCAACTCTGACACTGTCTCCCTGAATATAGTGTCAGATCCCACAAGTTAAAGGCTCAGTCCCACAAGACTGCTGCCACCCACTTTGGATACCTAGTAGGTCCCCAGATTACCCACAACTTCTGTCCAATGTGGCTACAAATCAAGTTCCCATGACCCCTTCCTCAGGTCTGATTAATTTGCTAGAGTGGCTTACAGAACTCAGAGAAACAGTTACATTTTTCAGTTTATTAAAGGATATGATGATGGATATAGATGAACAGCTAGATGAGTTGCAAAGGGCAAGGTATGGGAGAATCCAGATCATAGGAGCTTATGTCCCTGTGGAGTTGGGGTGTGTCACACTTCTGATATGGATGTGTTCAACAACCATGGATGCTCTCTGAACCCGCAGACTGTTGGGGTTTTTTTTCAAGTTTATTAACTGAATATAAGGTGCTTCATGAATATATTTTCAGATCTTCAATGTTTCAAAAAAAAATGTCTCACCTGTGTACCCTCTCAGAAAGTACAGGAAGGTATATATACTGTATTATAATGAATGAGTAAACCAAAAAAGAGGAATTCATAGTATTAGGAATCAGGATAGCCAGCACAAAGAGAGGTAAAGGGAATTCCAGGATAACTAAGAGATGTCCCAGGATGACAGTTTATATCAGGCCTGGAAAATACTGAGATCAGAAAGAAGCAGGAAGACAAAACTGTTAGAGATATCTTCAAAGGGAAAAAAAGAAACTGGTATTTGTTGTGTTTGAGTATATAGGAAGCAGATTTGTAACACTTATAGGGAGTTTCAACTTGAACTAGTGATATATATGTAGAAAATTAAGTGAATGAAAAAAATGAACCTTGTCATTTATGGCCTTAATTATGTTGATGTACATTCCCTCTATACCACTTTGTTGAGAGTTTTTATCATAAATGGATGTTGAATTTCATCAAATGCTTTTGGGATGATAAATCATCAAAACTTTTCTAATCTCCTTGCTGTTAATCAGTCTGTCCAAATTTTCTTCCTGATTTAGTTTTTTGGGAGGTCTTGTGTTTCTAGGAGTTTATCCATTTCTTTTAGGTTGTCCAATTGGTTCCCATATAATTGTACATATTAGTTTTTTTTAATCCTTTCTTTGTTTTTATGTTATCAGTTGTAATATCTCTTTCATTTCTGATTCTGTTTGAGTCCTCTTTTTCTTCCCCCTTTGGTAAGTCTAGCTAAAGGTTGGTCTATTTTGCTTATCTGTTAAAGAAACCAGTTCTTAGTTTGTTGATTTACTTTATTGTCTTTTTAGTTTCTTTTTTTTTTTTTAATTTTTTTTTTAATTTTTATTTATTTATGATAGTCACAGAGAGAGAGAGAGAGAGGCAGAGACATAGGCAGAGGGAGAAGCAGGCTCCATGCACCGGCAGCCTGACGTGGGATTCGATCCCAGGTCTCCAGGATCGCGCCCTGGGCCAAAGGCAGGCGCCAAACCACTGCGCCACCCAGGGATCCCGTCTTTTTAGTTTCTATTTCGTTTTTTCCCACTCTGATCTTTGTTATTTCCTTTTAGTAACTTTGGGCTTTGTTCCTCTTTTCTAGTTTCTTGAGATATAAAGTTAAGATATTGTTTATTTGTTAGGGTTCTTTCTTAATGTAGACATTTATCACTAGGAACTTCCCTCTTAGAACTGTTTTAGTACATTGTATTTTCATTTTTATTTGTTTTCAAATTTTAAAACTTCTCTTTTGACTTCTTCTTTGACTCATTGGTTATTTAGTAGCATGTTGCTTAATCTCCACATATTTGAATTTTCCTTCTTTTTTGGTAATTGATTTCTGGTTTCATACCATTGTGTTCAGAAAGAAATGCTTGATATAATTTCATTCTTCTTAAACTTATTAAGACTTCTTTTGTGGCCTAATATGATCTATCCCTGGAGAATTTATTATGTGCACTTGAGAAAAAATATGTATTCTGCTGCTTGTGGATGGAATGTTCTATGTATATCTGTTAAGTCCATCGTATTTAATGTCTTTTGAGGCCAGTATTACCTTATTATTATTACTTGTAATTTTTATTCAGTTTATTTAAACTAAGAGGAAAAACCCATTAGTTCACTTATTTCTCCCACCCACACCCTCAGTTCTTGCAACTACCAATCTGTTGTGTACCTAAAAGCGTGGTTTGTTAATTTTGGGGTTTTGTTTTGTTTTGTTTCGTTTTAAGAATTCACGTATAATCATATGTTATTTGTCTTTTTTCTGTATGACTTATTTCACTTAGCATAATGCCCTCAAGTTCCATCTATGTTGTCAAAAAAAAAAAAAAGAGAGAGAGATCTCATAGTCCACAGCTAACATTATACTCAGAAATGAAGAGCTGAAAGCTTTTCCACTAAGATCAGGAACAAGATAGGCTGCCCATTTTTCCACTTTCATTCAACTTATATTGGAAGTCCCAGCCAGAACAATTAGGCAAGAAGAAGAAATAAAAGGTATCCAAATCAGAAAGGAAGAAGTAAAACTGTTACCTTTTGCTGGTGACACGGTATAATATTTAGAAAACTGTGAAGACTCCACCAAAAACAATGATAATGAATGAATTCAGTAAAGTCACAGGATACAAAATCAGTATATAAAAATATGTTGCATTTCTGTATACTAAAAACAAACTATCAGAACAAGAAAGAAAACAAAGGAGAATATACCATCTGTAAATATTTATGCACCTGGGCAGCCTGGGTGGCTCAGCAGTTTAGTGCCGCGTTCAGCCTGGGGTGTGATCCTGGAGACCCAGGATTGAGTCCCATGTTAAGCTCCCTGCATGGAGCCTGCTTCTCCCTCTGCCTGTGTCTCTGCCTCTCTCTCTGTGTCTCTCATGAATAAATGAATAAAATCTTTAAAATATATATATTTAAAAACCCAATGTAGGAGCACCCAAATATATATATAAAGCAAATATAAACAGACCTAAAGGGAAAAATAGACAGTGATACAATAGTCAATAGTCATTGGGGGCTTTAGTAACTCCACTTTCAACAATGGATAGATCATCCAGACAGAAAATCCACAAGGAAACATTGGACTTGAGCTATACTTTTCTTTTCCAAAGAAGATATACCCAATAGGTATATGAAAAGGTGCTTAACATCACTAATAATCAGGGAAGTATGAACCCAAACTACAGTGAGATATCACCTCAGACCTGTCAGGATGACTCTTTAAAGAAAGACAAAAGATAGTAAGTGTTGGTGAGAATGTAAAGAAAAGAGAGCCTTTACATACCACTGGTGGGAATGTAAATTGGTAAACCATTATGGAAAACAGTATGAAGGCTTTAAAAAAATGAAAAATAGAACTACCATTTGATCCAGCCATCCCTTTTCTGGGTATTCATTTGAAGGAAATAAAAGCCCACAAGGTCTTTGTCTGTTAGAATATAATACAGCAAAAAAAAAAAAAAAAAAAAAAAAAATATATATATATATATATATATATAATACAGCGATATTTTTATTTTTAAAGTTTTAATTTCTGATTTTGTATGTAGCCAAGATAATTGTTACTCTCATGGATATAATGCATATTTCAAAAGTTAGTGTGTAAGTTTTCAAAGGATTATTTTTTTTCCTTGAAATGTCTAATTTTCAAATTTTGATTCCTCTTTAGGTTTACTTTTATCACATTTAGGGTTTTAGAACATTTTTCTGTAAAATCTTTAGTTTGTAGTTGAATTAGATAGAAACATAGGATCCACTTGAGAGAAATTATTTGGCTACATCTATTTAGTTAAACAGAGCTAATGATCAATACTGGCTCAATGTCTGAAATAGGGAAATAGCAAATGGCTGTAACCTTTAATTTTTACTTTAATGCTTAAATACCTAATTTTAAAAGCTTAATTAGCATTTACACATGTTGATTGAGTATGAAATTAAAATTCATTTTTAAAAAGTTTTATTTACTGATAGTAGTGAAACAAAACTGTTAGGCAAACCAGGAGTTTGAAACACAAAAGATAATTCACAAACTTACTTTTGATTCATAATACCCAGCAAAGTTATGATTTTTAAACCCTGGCTTTTCCCTGTGAAAACCATTATCTAGATGTTAATAAAATTGAGTAAGTGCCACCCTTTGGGAGCAACAATGATTAATTTAAGAAACTTGGAGATGTAAAACGTACTCTGTGAAAGCTCATGCATTTTTATCTTTTAAGAAAAATGAAAAAAAAAAAGAAAAATGAATACCTAATAACATCACAAATTAAGCTCCTTTAAGTTGAAGTGCTAGAAGATAAAGGCCCTGAAAGGATTCTTCATGTCATGAAAAAAAAAAAATTATGACTAGATTTTTGGTTAAATGTGATAGATTGGCCGCACACATTTATAATAATCTCTTCTTTCTGAGTTACCACTAAATTACATGAAAGGAATTCATAAAGAGGTTGTATAAAATGGGTATGTCCACAAAGTCAAGGAAAAAGATTGAGGAAGAAGATCTCAGTAGATTAGGAATCAACACATGTTTAAAAGATGAAAAATGGGGGCTCTTGGGTGGCTCAGTGGTTGAGAGTCTGCCTTTGGCTCAGGTTGTGATCCCGGGGTCCTGGGATGGAGTTCCACATTGGGTTCCCCACAGGGAGCCTGCTTTTCCCTCTGCCTGTGTCTCTGCCTCTCTCTGTGTGTCTCTCATGAATGAATGAATGAATGAATGAATGAATGAATGAATGAATGAATAAATAAATAAATAAATAAATAAATAAATAAATAAATAAAATCTTTTTTAAAAAAAAGACAATGAATAAATGGATGAGAGTGTTAGGGGAGCCAGGAGAAATGTTGTTTGCCCTTCACAACTCCTCAGAGAGGCAGAGGACTTGAATGCTCTAAGTTCCATGTGAGGCAGTTAAATAGGAGATTTGATGAACTTTGTTATACAGAGAGGTTGGACCCTTAAAGACCTGCAACAGTGCCCTTCGGAAGGAGACTGGTGATATTTCTTCTGAGAAAATTCGTTGGAGAAGGGTCTGTGGACAGTGAAGGACAGGCAAGAATCATGCTAAAAGCAGAATTGTGAGCCCCTTGATTTAATCTTAAACCTTCCACCACAGAAATCTTTACCCTTCCTAACCCGCAACCAAGGAAAACACTGGAAAATTCTTCGAAGAGCCTGGAATGACCCAGAAAAAAATCCCTCCAGATACTGACATTTAGTAATCCCCTCAAGCTGGTTGATTACTCTGCAGTGAAATCCCAAGTCTGTAAGCTGTGCTCATATACACAGAGCTTCCAATAAATTTTAAAAACTTTCTATTGAAGTAAAACGTGTTCAGTAAATATGGATATACTTACACAGAACAAAGCTTTAAGTGCAAAGTTTGAGGAATTTTCTCAAACTGAACATAACCGTGTAACCAGCACTAAGATTAAGAGATGGATAATTAGCAGTACCATAGAAGCTTTCCTCATATACTCTTCCTGTCAGTGCTACCAACAGAGATAAACCAGTATCGCAAGCACTAGTGCTGTAGATTAATTTTGCCTTTTTGAACTTTATATAAATGAAATTATACCTTATATACACCTTTGAGTCTAATTTCTTTTGTTCTGTATTATGTTTGTGAGATTCATTCATGTTGTGTAATTATAGTTTATTCAGTACAACACCATAGTTATTTATGCATTCTGTTGATGGGCAACATCCATTTGATGTTGCTGGGTAGTTTCCAGTTTGGAGCCCTTATAGATAATTCCTCCATGAACATGTTGTACACATTATTTAGTGAAATACACATTTGTCTTGGATATATACTTTGAAGTAGAATACTGAGCCCATCAGATTTTCAGCACTTCATTCTAATATATATAAAAAAAAAAAAACAGCCAGTGATGACTAGGTATTTGAATAAACCCTCCAACATAAAAAGAAAATAGAAGGAAATGAACCCAAAGAATCAAAATGAAAAATTTAATAGAAGAGTTTGAGGAAATTTCCAGAAAGCAGAACAAAAAGACAAAAGAGGTAGAAAATAGGTGAGAAAGTTAAGAAGGGAAGAAATATAATTATTATAAGAAAACTTCCCTAAAGCCAAAAAACACGGATTTCCATGTAGAAGGGATTCTCAGCACAATGGATGTAAAAACTCATATCAAGGCATATCATTATGAACTTTCTGGACAGCATGAATAAAGTGAAGATTCAGAGGAAAGGAACAATTCACACTCAAACAAAAAGGAATCAGAAAGGCACTGGAGTTTGCAATGGCAACACTGGAAGCTAGAAAATAGTAGAACAATGTCTTAATTCCTGACAGAAAATTATTAACAACTTAGAATTCTACACCTTAGTGTAACCTTTAACTAGGCATAAGGGTAAAATGAATTCATTTTCAGATATGCAAGGCTTAAAAAGGTTACTTTCTGTGACCCCTTTCTCAGGAAGCTTCTGAAGGATGTGCTCCAGGAAGTCATGGGATATAGAAGCTAGAGATTCACCGCAGAGGTGAAGGGAGTGGTCAGGGTGATAGTGAGAAGTCCTACACTACAGCTAGCTGTACTCAGGGGGCAGCCAGTCTGATAGCCAGTCTGATTGCTGCAGGAAGATAGAAGTTTCTGGGAAGGGCATTTCTAGGAATTTTTTTTTTTTTTTTTTTTTTTTTTAGAAAAAAAGGACTCCATTTTCTGGCATTTGAGTATTTGAAAAATGATAAATATTTTAACTGACTCTGTAGAATAAATTAAGAGAATATAAAATATGGCTTACAGGGAATAATATTTCCTAGTGATCACACCGTACCACTGATTACTGATTTATCAAAAGTTAATAACTGTTGTAGGGATATATGTTTTGGGGGTGGAAGTTATGATGTGGGCTTGTATAAGAGACCTAAATTCTCATATGCTTATGTATTAGGAGTCAATAGATTATTCTAAAATCAATGAATTAAAAAATGGCAGTAAAAACGTAGCATCTTATTTAGAAGTATAGAAGTAGGGGTGCCCAGGTGGCTCAGTCAGTTAAGTGTCTGACTCTTGATCTCAGCTTAGGTCTTGGTCTCAAGGTTGGGAGTTCAAGCCCATGTTGGGCTCCATGCTGCATGTGGAGCTGACTTAAAAAAAAAAAAAAAAAAAAAAACAGTATGGAAGTAAATACCATGAGAAACAGGTTTAAAAAAAATTATAGTTATTTGTTTTTAATGAATGAAACCAGGAGGAGAGGAAAGGGGAATAGGAGATTATTATTTTATACTTCCTGATCTTTTGGCATTATTGGATCATTTTAAAAAGTGATAAAAGTATGTTCTTGCATTACTTGATAAACTAAAAACCAGAACTTTAATGATAAATTCTTTTAAGGAACATTAGGATTAAAGTGTCCCCAGTAAAAGGGAGTCAGATATAGAGAAAAAGAAATGTTTAAATTTACCTTTTTTATTTAAAAAGGCTTTTTAACCTTACCTCTGGTTTTGTTTTATACTAGGGCTTCAAAAACAAACCAAAAAAGATGGGTCACATAAAACCAGACTTGATTGACGTTGACTTAATCAGAGGTGAGTTCTAAAGTTAGTTTCTAAAAAAAAAAAAAAATAATAAAGTTAGTTTCTTATGTTTTTTATTGCATTATTTCATAGTGGTGCTAGAGATTCTTTTTAGATGTCTTCCCTATATGACAATATACTCTAATTTCCAAAGGGAATATTTGTCCCTCATCATTCAGGCCTTAGGATTTTTTTCCCTTTTTTGGGGGGTGCTGGGTGGCTGTATAAATGGCATGGTTTCTTTTTTTTTTTTTTTTTTTTTTTTTTATGATGGTCACAGAGAGAGAGAGAGAGAGAGACAGGCAGAGACACAGGCAGAGGGAGAAGCAGGCTCCATGCACCGGGAGGCCAATGTGGGACTTGATCCCAGGACTCCAGGATTGCGCCCTGGGCCAAAGGCAGGCGCTAAACCGCTGCGCCACCCAGGGATCCCCGGCATGGTTTCTATTAGAGTGAATGAGGGATGAACTTGGAAACTGCTATTGTGTAATTGAGAAAAACATATATCATAGCTTTCGAGTCAGCCTGACTTATGTTGAGCTCCTGTCCCAGTGATTGAGGCAAGAAGTTATCAGATTCAATGAACATCTAAGAGGGTTCTTTTTAACTGAATAGGTTATGTGGTGATTTTTGCTCTCAGCTGTTTTTAAGACAGCGTTACAAGTGGGCATTAGTACAGTAGATGTAAATGTTTGATGTTCTGTTTTATTGTATATTTAAAGGCTCAACATTTGCCAAAGCCAAACCTGAAATTCCATGGACATCTCTGACTCGGAAGGGGCTCGTTCGAGTTGTATTTTTTCCATTGTTCAGCAACTGGTGGATTCAGGTTACCTCCTTAAGAATCTTTGTTTGGCTGCTACTGCTTTACCTCATGCAAGGTAATTATAAGGGTGGAATAAATTATTGACAGTTTCTTTTTGCTATTTTTGCTATTAGATAATGCAGACCTTACTGTTCTTATGTTTACCCTTTCATTTGAGAGTTTAAAGTGCAAAGAAATGAAGGGATGTACACCATTTGGAGATCATCTTAGATTTATTTGCTCACAGAGAGCAAACATAATTGTCTAACTCATCTCTCTTGAATTTCTTTCCACCTGTTTCATTGACCAGGCCTTTTTAATCTTTTCTTCTGTGTGACCTTTGAATATTGGATTACCTCAAGGTTAGATCCTGGGTTCTCTTCTCTCCATACTATCATCAAACCCCATTTTTAAATATAGCTGATAAACTGGTGATTCTCAAATTTCTATCTTCAGGCCAGACCTCTCTTCTGAACTTCAGACTCATAAATCTAATTGCCTGCTTTTGGCATTTCTCTATAAAAATTTAATAGGTATCTTGAACCTATCATATCTAACATGGAACTCTGGATTTTTTTTTTCCCCCATCATGGTCCACAACATCAACATCACTTTGCCTAGACCACTGGAATAATCTACTTTGAGCCTCCTTTCTCCCAACCATTCTTTTCACAGAAATATTTTACAGTGGAACCTATATCATGCCATTTTCCTGCTTAAAACCCTTGAGAGACTTCTTATTGCCTTGGATTAAAATACAGACTCCTCACCACAGCCTTCAGCACCCTACATAATCTCTTCCCTGCTGACCTGCCCAAAGTCCATTTTATGGCTCTCCTCCTTGCCTGCTGTAGGCATAATGGCCCTTTATCTGTGCTTTGCATAGAGTTCTTCCTTCTGTTTGAAACAATCTTCAGGCTTTTCACATGACTATCTTCTTTTTAATCTTTAGGATCTGAGCACAGATGGAATTTGCCCAGGAGGCCATCCCTATCTATACTTTCTAAATAGTCCTGCCATTCCCCAGGAATCTATTATAATCTCTGTATTACACAATTACGTGATGTTGGCTTTTCACTTCTCACTATGTGCAGGGAACCCAGCACATTCTCTTTACCACTTTGTGGCTACTGCCTCCCGGGAATACTTTTTGAAATGGGACCACGTATACACTATGGTAATATGTGAGCAAAAAGACATGAATTAGAACAGAGTTAGGTGGGATCCCTGGGTGGCGCAGCGGTTTGACGCCTGCCTTTGGCCCAGGGCGCGGTCCTGGAGATCCGGGATCGAGTCCCACGTCAGGCTCCTGGTGCATGGAGCCTGCTTCTCCCTCTGCCTGTGTCTCTGCCTCTCTCTCTCTCACTGTGTGCCTATCATGAATAAATAAAAATAAAAAAATAAAAAAAAAACAGAGTTAGGTTAAGGTTGAGTTGGGGTGGAAGGATTTGGGGCGATTTTTGTTTTCTTTTATCTGCATTGGTTTTGGGGGGTTAAGTTTTAGAGGGAAAGATAAGTGTATGAATTTACAAATCTCTTTAATTTTCTAAAGTTGTGACAGTGCTGTCCCAACAGATTTTCTGTGATGATAGAAACATTCTGTGTCTGTACTACCCAGTCATAGGTGGCTGTTGAGTACTTGTAATGTGGTTAGTGTGAATAAGGAACTGAATTTTTAGTTTTATTTAATTGTAATTAACTAGCTGTCATTTTACTGGCTGCATAATATTCCATCACATGGATACACCATCATTTAAAATGATCATTTTCATGTCTGTATGAGTCTCTCATATGGATTCACCATAAATCATTTTTACAGCTACTTAATATTCCACTGTATAAAAGTACTATAATTTACATAACTGTTCCCATTTTGTGAGCATTTAGATTGTTCCTGGGTATTTTTCCCCTATTAATAATGACATTGTGAACAAAATTTTCCATATTTTATGTTATTTCCTTAGAATTTATTCTCCGAAATAGAATTAAGAGATAAAAGAATATAAACATTATAAGGATCTTAGTACATAAAATGAAATTGCTAGTGGCATACTTCTTTTGGAAAGTAGTGGTTGAGAGTGCCTGTTTTACCACAGTCTGACCAGCATTATTATAATTTTAAAGATTGTTATCTAATTGGATATACAAAAAATTGTTTTGCTTATTTAGTCTGCATTTTTGGGTAGCTTGTAAAGGTGAAGTTAAATATTTTTCCATATGTTTGTTATTAAAGAATTTCTTTCTTCCTTGTTGGGATACATTAAGTTATATATATTAAATTTTCATATACATCATGGCCTATTTCTAAACACATATTCTATACCATCAGTTTGGTTATTCTCATATATGTACCACATTTCTTTAATTGCTATACTTGTTTAATATATAAAGTATTCCTCTAGTATTCTGCTTTTTCAATATTTTCTTACGTGTTTTTTACTTATTTTTTCAAAATAACATAGAATTATTTTATCCTAATCAAAACAAAAAAAATACTTTGGAATTAGAATCTTGCCCTTCCCATGAAGACATCGATCTATTTGTGGAGGGGGATGGGGAGAAAATGATTTATCTCACCTTTTATTTTTTTTTTTTAAGATTTTATTTATTTATTCATGATAGTCACAGAGAGAGAGAGAGAGAGAGGCAGAGACACAGGCAGAGGGAGAAGCAGGCTCCATGCAGGGAGCCCGACGTGGGACTCGATCCCGGGTCTCCAGGATCGCGCCCTGGGCCAAAGGCAGGCGCCAAACCGCTGCGCCACCCAGGGATCCCTTTATCTCACCTTTTAATCAAGTCTTCTGTTATATCAGTAAAGCTTTGTAGGATTTTTATTTCTTATGAGGTCTACTTAGATCTTCTTAAACTCAAAAATTGTTATTGTGATAAAAAGTACATAACATATAATGTACCATCTTCATCATTTTTAAGTATACAGTCAGTGGCATTAAGTCCATTTACATTGCTATGCAACCATCACTACCATCCATCTCCAGAACTTTTTTCATCTTTCCAAACTGAAACCCCATACCTATAAAACAATAATTCCCCAATTCTCCCCCAAGCACAGGACACTAGCAACCATTCTGTTTTCTTTCTCTGTGAATTTGACTGCTCTAGATACCTCATGTGAGTGGAACCATGCAGTATTTGTCCTTTTGAGCCTGGCTTATTTCCTTTAGCCTAATGTTATCAAGGTTCATCCATATATATATAGCATGTGCATTTCCTTCCATTTTAAGAGTAAATAAGACTCCATTATATGTGTATCCCATATTTTTTATACATTCATCCATCAAATGGACACTTCAGTGCTTCCATATTAAAGTAAAATATTTATATTTTTATTTTTGTTGCTGCTGCAGATATGACACTTTTTGTTTTATAAATTTCAACTGGTTAGTGCTGTTACATTTGAAAGCTATTAGTCTATGTTTAAAATTGTTATAATCAATCACTTTATTAAACCCTTATTAATTTCAATAGTTTTTCAGTGCTTGCCTCACATTTCTAATTATACAATCACTTTGTAAGCAAATAATGAAAGTCTGGTCTCCTCCTTTTTCATAAATTTCACTTACTATAATTGAATTAGTCAACATTTTCAGAGCAGCATTAAATAATAACAGTAAAAATGGTCATCCTTTTGTTTCTGATTAAGAGTGTCTTCATTAGTGTGATGTGTGTTGACTTACTCTTTAGTATATTAGGGACATATTTTTATATTCCTAGTATTTTAGAAGAGATTGACATTTAAGATTAATCACAAATCAGGAACAAATGTTGACTTTTATGGAATGCTTTTTCACTATATAGGAGTTGGCCAAACTCACAAGTTAAAGGTACAGTCCTTTGTAAGACTCCCCTCACTTCAGATACCAGCCTCACTTTGGAAGTCCCCAGGGCTACCCTTACTTCTGACCCACTGGCTACAGTTTTGAGGGTCCTGTACTGATCCCTTTGATAATTCATAGAATGACTCCCAGAACTCAGGAAAGTGCTCTACTTACAGTTTTATTATACTAAAAGTTTTATTATATGAATTAGAAGAGATGCATAGTTTGGAAGGATTCCAAACAGGAAGTTTGCATCATCCTCAGGGATATGGTACCCTTTCCACCATGATGGGTAGCAGTAATACTAACAGGCTATTGCCCATCAGGAATGCTCACCCAAGCTTTGTAATCCAGAATTTTTACTGAGAGTTTATTATATAGGCATAACCAGTTGAGTCATTGGCTAAGTAGCCAACTTAGTCTTCAGCTCTCCTCCCCACCCAGAGGTCAGGCTGATGCAATGTGGCTCAAAGACTCAACCCTCTAGTCACATGGTTGGTTTTTCTGGTATGACTACCCCTATCCATAGTTACTTCATTGGCATAAACTATCAGGTTTGGGGATCCCTGGGTGGCGCAGCGGTTTGGCGCCTGCCTTTGGCCCAGGGCGCGATCCTGGAGACCCGGGATCGAATCCCACGTCAGGCTCCCGGTGCATGGAGCCTGCTTCTCCCTCTGCCTGTGTCTCTGCCTCTCTCTCTCTGTGTGTGTGTGACTATCATAAATAAATAAAAATTAAAAAAAAAAAAAATAAATAAACTATCAGGTTTGGTCCAAGGGGCCCACTGTGAATAACAAAGATACTTCCATCCACTTGAGAAAGTCCAAGGATTTAGAGGTTACCTCCCAGGGATCAGAGACAAAGGCCTTTAACACAATTGTCAATTGAGACGATTTGTATTATGTGTGATTTAAATTACATGTTATTAAATTATTAGATTAAATCATTTCAGTCAACAAATATGTAAGTACCTACCATGTCTGTACATGTACTATTCTATCTAGCTGCAGAGATAGATTTTTCCTTCAAGCATAAACCCTGCATGGTGTTGGCGAATTATTCAAATTTACTTTGATAGTATTTCAATTACTCATTCAACAAATATAAATGCCCATTATGTGCTACTTATGCCCATTATGTGCTACTTATAGCAGTGAGCCAAGTAGAGGAAAATCCATTCATGTTGCTTGCTTTTCAGTAGTAAATTATAACCACATTCACAAGCCAGCAAGGTCTGTTTATGGTTTTGGTGCTATCATGTTATATTTAGGTGATAGGGTAGTAAGGCACGAAATGAATTTGCTAGCTTTTTTCTCCATGTAGGAATAGTTTGTATAGCACGAGAATTATCTTTATGTTAAAGTCTGAAAGAAGTGATCTGCTAAGTTGTATCTGGAACTTTTGGATGCAATCTTTAATGTTTTTCTATTTCTTTCACCACTTACTTTTTTTTGGACAGTTCATATACATATATGAAGAGGCAGTAAAGCAGAGTAGTTAAGAGTAGGGACTCTGGAGCCCAGGTGCTGGGGTTCAAATCCCAGCTTTGCTGATTGCCACCCGTATAAGTGTGGGCCGTGGAAAATACTGTCCTCTGAGCAGAACAGCACATTATAGTATATGTATCATACAGCATATGTATCACCAGCTGTTTTGTGGTGGAGGGCCTTTTGAAATATCTAGATTATTATAATACCAGGAAAGCAAATCCTTCAAATGCATCATCCTTCTCTTTCTCTGTGGCCTAAGGCTTCAGTTTTCACTCAACTGATGTGCAGCAAGAGGCTTGTACTATAGAAAATGATGTGCCTTTTCCCTTGTACTTTTTACATCGATAGATTTTTGTAGCAATAGTGTATGCAGTTGCCAGGATATAAAGATGGGCCTTGCTGTTTTACATTTTGAAACCTCTTCCTTTCAGTTATAGCACTCGTGTTATATATTCTGATGCCTATTGTGAATGTAAGTGAAGTCCTTGGACCCCTGTGCCTTATGTTACTCATGGGGACTGTCCACTGTCAAATTGTGTCGACTCAGATAACAAGACCATCGGGAAACAATGGAAATCGGAGAAGAAGGTAAGATGAGAAATTACACTTCTAGTTGGGTATTTTCTGGGAGGGGCATGGTACAGATTTACAAAATCCTTAATGAAAACAATGAAAAATCTTCCTGTTTTGTGTGTCTTTTCAATTATCGTTTAGCTTTCACTTTTCTTTCTGATGCTAAGAAACCATCATGACCTCTCAATCCCAGGTGGGATTTTGTCATTAAGAATGGTTGTTTAAAAAGAAAAATCTGGAAAAAAAAAATCTGTGATGCTGTATTGTCCTTTGTTAAAATTTACCTTAAATAGTGACTTTGAAAACCTTCTTCAAACTACAGTCTCAATCAAAATTTGGTGAAAATTCACTGTATAAACAAGGATGTTAGTACATTGTATTAGTGCTAGTAAGATATTTACCTTTTTTTTATATATTTACCTTTTTTTAATGGTAAATAATAAGAATGATTTCAAAGTGTTCTAAGCTTTTAACAGAGATGAATTTGACTTTTCTACACAATGACTTCACTTCATGTTTTCGTTAGTTATGTGTGTGGTTTTGGAACTGTCAAAGGTTTTTTTTTAGTTAAATGTAGGTCTATTACCTTCCAAAAGTTATATTATCATCTCTCAGAATATATATAGATTTTTCCCCCTAAACAGTTACTCAAGAAGATTTTTTTCATTTGGTACAATGAATTTCAACACATTTATTCTTATTTTTGAATGTTATTTTCAAAAAAATGTTTTTAAAGGGTTCCTTGAAAATTCTGTTCAATTGAATGATTTCTAAGGAAATCACATGTGGTGTATCTCGGTGATTTATAAGAGATCTTTTAACTGCTTAAAGTATCAATGCAAAGTGATCATTTGGTGTATTTTGTGTTCTCTGCTGAAGTGTGCCCAATGCATACAGATTTCTGACATCCATATTTAAAGGAATTGTTCCTTCTGCTGGTGGCATTTGAGTGTTCCTGAAAAGACTTTTGGTCATATGTGTGAAAATTTTTTTCTAGTAATATTTTGGAATATCAGTTCCATTTCTTGAAATATTGAACACAATGATAGCATAGGAGTTTGGTTTGGAACCCAGTTTTAACCTTCAGTCAGAAACATTCTTGCATGATTTATTCTCATTATATGAAGTTCACTATACTTCATTTCACATTGTAGCCCACTGGGATCATTTTCTTTCTTTTTTTTTTTTTTAATTTATTTATTTATTCATTCAGAAAGAGCGAAGAGAGAGGCAGAGACACAGGCAGAGGGAGAAGCAGGCTCCATGCAGGAAGCCGGATGTGGGACTCGATCCTGGGTCTCCAGGATCACACCCCGGGCTGCAGGTGGTGCTAAACCGCTGCGCCACCGGGGCTGCCCATGGGATCATTTTCTGTAGTGATATTTGGGGCATAAATATGAAAGTTCTTGAACCTGAAACTGTTGAAATTTTTTTTTCGTAGAAAATTACGGAAAACTGTCAATGGTGATGGGAGCCGAGAAAATGGAAATACCTCCTCTGATAAAGTCAGAGGAGTAGAAACTTTGGAATCTATTCCCTTTATTGGTGGTTTTTGGGGTACTCTCTTTGGCAACAGGTGGGAAGTCTCACATTGGAACGTTTACTTGATTATATATTCATGTCAGTATTAACCTAGTATGTAATCTAATTAGGAGAACGCAATATAAGCATATTATAATTGTGGTCTGAGTTTTAAGCATTCTAGAAGGATTTACTTCCTTCAGATATCTCCACTGTCTGTCAGGTTATCCATAAGTCCAGGAGTCTACCATAAAAGTTTCATTCTGTTTGATCTTTAATGGTATTTTAGACCACATGATTACAGAAATATAAATACTTGGTAAATATTTTAAGCCATATTGACAAACATCTTGAGGGGAACAAAGAATTTTTAAAAGATTGGGTGTTTTTCAGTGTGGAAGCTGATACCTCTTTAGAAATGGGATGCAGGAGGCTGGTGTTTATGGGAAGTAGTACAGAAAAGGAAATGGATCCAAGAGAAATTCTATCTCCTTCTTGATTTTGCAGTGTCATGACAACACTAGTATGACTCTAAGAAATACTTATTTTGTCATATGTTGGTGATTTTGACTCAAAAACAAAATGCTTTTGCAGTTCCTTTTTTGAAGATGAAGTACATGTTCCCCTCACTTTCCAAAAGTAGAGTGTTCCTATGAAACCTTTTGTGGGCCGAAATGGAATGAAGTGAAGAAGCAATTACCATTAATTTATATGGAAAAATTTTTGAGCCCTCTCAGACCTAAGAAAATAACCTCTCTTAGGATTGTCTGATACCTTAGAACATAGCTTGCTGGCAGATGCACAAAAGAGATTGAGACAAAGCATGGATGCTCATAGATGTAGTTGAAAGCTCTGGCAGCTTAATGCTGAGATGCTAGAGGGTAGCTCCCAGGGAAGGAGCGCTAAGGGGCCACCCTTGCCACTGGAGGGCATGCTGCTTCTTTATTGGCTTGCTGCAAAACAAGCTGATTGCTAGTTTCACTTACACCTTTTTTCATAAAAGCAAAAATCCTCTTCAGAGTTCTTTCGGCTAGCAAAAACCAGTCCTAACATAAGTCTTTCATAAAAGCAAAGAGATATAGTGCAAACTTTTGAAAAGTGGAGAATGCCTGTATAATCACATACTTTTCTAAAGATAGGTTACACTCTATTTTATTTATTAGAGACTTTAAAGATTTTATTTATTAGAGACAATGTGTGAGCAAGCACACAATTTGGAGGTGGAGGGGCAGAGAGAAAGGGAGAAGTAGATCCTGCCCTGAGCAGGGAGCCCGACACAGGGCTCAATCCCAGGACCCTGAGATCATGACCTGAGCTGAAGGCAGATGCTTATCCGACTGAGCCATCTAAGCACCCTACTTACGCTCTTTAGTTTGGGTTCTTTTTTTGTTTGTTTGTTTAATTTATTTATGATAGTCAGAGAGAGAGAGAGAGAGGCAGAGACACAGGCAGAGGGAGAAGCAGGCTCCATGCACCGGGAGCCCGACATGGGATTCGATCCTGGGTCTTCAGGATTGCGCCCTGGGCCAAAGGCAGGCGCCAAACCGCTGCACCACCCAGGGATCCCTAGTTTGGGTTCTTTATGCTGAATGTTGTGCTGGTTACTGGGCATCCCTGTTCTCAGTGATTTTACTATCTAATTAGGAAGATAAGAATATGATGCAATCACAGCAGTGTAAAAATATCATAAGTGGTTACCTGCTGACTAAAGGCCATGCAGTTCAGCAGATGGAGTGATTATTCAGGGGTGAAGTAGTCAACAGGAATAATGAAGGAGCCAAGAATTGCTGGTCTTTGAAAGACAGGAATGGGGAAGACATTCTCTGAATGGCATAAACAGATGATGTGAGGTAGGCATTGGCACTGTGTTTGAGAGGGAAAGTGAAGACTGGAACCCACTTGCTTGCAAAACTGAAAAGAAGAGGCTTACTCTCAAAATTAATTGTGACGAGTCTTTGGAAACTAGAGATATCTGTATTCTGGCTTTCTACACCCTTAGGCAAGCTAAAGCCTGAAAAATATGATTTCTGAATTTTCTTAATTTCTAGAATATATACAGTTGACCCTTGAACAGAGGGCTTAAGGGTGCTTGTTGACTGGAAACCTTACTAGTAACATGAATAGTTGATAAAAATATATTTTGTATGTTATATGTACTATGTTACTGTATTCTTATATAAAGTGAGCTAGAGGAAAAAGAAATGTTATCGAGAAAATCATAAGGAAGAGCAAATACATGTATAATACTGTACTGTATTTTTTTAAAAGATCCACAAATAAGTGGTTCTTGCAGTTCAAACCCATGTTGTTCAAGGATCAACTTGAATTCTTCAAAAGCAAATGATTTCATTAAAGATGGTACTTACAGAAAACAAGCTAGTAATCTTTTTTTTCCTTTTTTTAAAATTAGGATTAAAAAAGTAAAATTAATATGTAACAAAGGGACTGAAACTGACAATGACTCAAGTTGTCTGCATCCTATCATTAAGAAGAGACAATGTCAACCAGAGATTAGAATGTGGCAAACAAGAGAGAAAGCAAAATTTTCAGATGGAGAAAAGTGCCGTAGGGTAAGATTTAGACGAGTACTATATATAAAAATCTTTTCTTTCCCATGTAAAATTTTCCTATTCTTAGACTACTGGAAATATCAAATAGATACTAATGGGTTTATGTAATTTGTCGTAACAAGTAAGTGAAATGTAAAGCCATGGGACACGCAAAAGAGAATAGCACATGAAGACTGTAGTTTATTCTTTTCTAGGAACAGAACCTGTTATGTCATTGGCTACTGATCCAGCCTTAGCAGTGGGCTGGTAGGTTGACTGGATCAACAGATCAGTGTAGAGGCTACTGAGCTGTATTCCAGCGATGCAGTGAGAATATGGTAGGGGTTCAGGAAACTGTTTTCTAGGTGTAGCAGAGATGTTCTGTCTCTAAAACTTCCACTTTATAGTCTTGAAATATTTTCTCATTTGTTAGAGAAATTAACAAATTACAAATTAGAGAAATTACAAAAATAGCTAATGTTCTTGAACCATTACTGCAACCAGGCTCTATTCTAAGTGCTTTACATGTAGTAAGTCATCTGATTGTTTTCACAGCTCTGTGAGATAGGTGCTTTCATTATCATCACTGTTCAGATGCGGAAATGGGGCCTCAGTTTAGTTACTCACTTCCAGTTACTTCACTAATAAGTAGAAGGGCCGTGACTCAGATGCAAGCCTGTGCTTCTAACCTCTACGTAATCTATGTAGCACATCAGTGAGGCTGTTTAGTTCCAAGGAAGTTCACTATTTTTCTTTATTGAGACCAAGTAATATATAGGTTGGGTCAGTTTGGGTTCCCTCTGATTGTTTCTTTGTTTCTACGTGCTTATTTTCATGTGTGCAGCTCCCTAGAGTATTTTGGGCTGTCCCCTGTGAAGAAATTGCTGTTCTCTTTGCAGGAGGCTTTTAGGCATTTGGGTAACGGGGTTTCAGACGAACTGTCGAGTGAGGAGGATGGGGAAGCCCGGACGCAGATGATGATGCTGCGTAGGAGTGTGGAAGGAGCCTCAAGTGACAATGGCTGTGAAGTTAAGAACAGAAAATCCATACTTACCAGGCACCTAAACACTCAGGTAATCTTCCGTTTGTGAAAGTATCGGCACTGACTTCAAAATCATTAAATGGTAACAAGACATGGGATGTGTTTTCTTTTTGTTTGTTGGCTTGATTTTTGACAGGTAAAGAAAACCACTACCAAGTGGTGTCACATTACACGGGATTCGGACAGTCTGGCCGAGTCAGAGTTTGAATCAGCAGCCTTCAGTCAGGTAATGTATCCTTCTGACAGGTCCCTGTTCAAGGCATAGCCTTAACTGTAGTAATAATGGTATCCGTTGCCTTTTTTATTAGTTATCCTAAAGTAGCGGTTGTATTTGCCTGGCTTCCCCCACCACCAGCTGTCTGTCTCCCTATCTGGCAACTTTCATATGGCTACTCACCCCCGGAAGGAGCTCTATTTCACTTTGACTCTAACCTTAAAGGCATCATAGATGACATGATGCTCAACACGAGCTCCGTCAATCCCCAGAGGACAAGAAGGCTCCCTAATATTTACTTGGAATATGGAGCTTATTCTTAAGCATCATTCCTTTGTAAGTGGCACTGATGCTGATGAAGACAAAGTTTTGAGAAAAGACCCCTGAGAGGTGGGAGAAGCAGATCTCATCATGCAGCTAACGGGCATGTTGTCCATTTGGAATATTATCACTCAGAGGTGAGCGGGGTAGCTAGTGGTAGTGTGGTTTTTGTTTTGATTGACAAGGCAGTTGGGGTTGTGGAAAAACTTGCATATTTATGTTTGCACTGCAGGAGAGCTGCTTCGGGCATCCTTTTCTCAGCCTGACTAGCCTTTCCAGGTTTGACCAGGCCCTGGGACATGACTAGATCTCCAGTCACGCTCATGGTATTTAGAGTAGGGGACACTGTGGGTGTGTCATAACCTATATCCAGGGTAGTTCCTCTGGATATGCTTGCAGAGGTCACTGTCATCTCAGGGAACTTGAGTTGAACAATCTCATGATTTGGCAATAACTTCTTAGAGGAAGTCCTTTTAAAGTCCTGCTTGGTAGAGAGTCATCACAGTTTTACATTTACATATTAAAATGTCTTAATTGTAACATGAAGCTTTGTGAATAAATGACTACATGGGGTCAACTTAAGAAAGCTTGCCAGCCATCACCACAGATAATTTGTCTTAATTTTATTTCAGATATATGATTGCTTTTAAAAATGAATGAAGATAAAGATACAGTTTTGGTTTTCTGTATTCCTTTAAAGGGCTCTAGGTCTGGCATGAGTGGTGGTTCTCGAAGCCTCAACATGTCAAGAAGAGACTCCGAAAGCACCCGCCATGACTCGGAGACTGAGGATATGCTATGGGACGACCTGCTGCATGGCCCAGAGTGCCGGTCATCTGTCACCAGTGACAGTGAGGGGGCCCATGTGAATACCCTTCACTCAGGGACCAAACGTGACCCCAAAGAAGATGTTTTTCAGCAGGTCTGTAAAGGTGATGGTAATAATAGCCAATATGTACTATATATTTGCATGTGCTGGGTACCATATTATCTCATTTGACTTTATAATAATTGTATAAGATAGATACTATTATTATCTCTAATTTAGAGATGAGGAAATTCAGCATAATTTGAAAGTGAAGATGTTGGCATTAGAACTCGGGGAAGTACTCTCGAGTTGCCGTAACCTAAATTTTTGTCCATAATACTTTTTTCTCATTTTCCTTAGAATGATCCTTAATGTTCATTTTATGTGAGCAGGATTGTTTGAATGGTCCATCAAACTCGTATGTTCGTATTATATTACATATTTCATGTCATACATGAATTACTAAGAGATGGCATTGCTTGCTTCTCTAATAATGTATAAACCAA
Organism: Canis lupus baileyi; assembly: GCF_048164855.1. Lineage (NCBI taxonomy): Eukaryota > Metazoa > Chordata > Mammalia > Carnivora > Canidae > Canis > Canis lupus. The sequence goes on from NC_132849.1 coordinate 13,448,745, forward strand.
GTGATGCTTTTAATTTTAGGCTTTGCATTAATATCATAAAATCAGCCTGGAATTGGAGGTTGCTTAGAAGGTATTTGAACCCTCAACTGATGTAGAAATTCTCATGTGGTAATAATAGTTACTACTTCATAGGACCATTGTGATATATCTAATGAGATAATATAAAGTGCTTAGCACAATGTCTAGCAAAGAGTAAGCACCCAGGAGATGTTAGCATTATTTTTAGTATCCCCACCAGATCATCAGTGGCCTCTACTTAAATACTTCTGGAGCTGGACTGATTATTACTTCATGAGAGAGCTTTCTCCACTGCTGGATAGATTGAATGATTAGAAGTGGTGCTCAAATCAACGTTTCAGATATTTGGTGACAATGTGATTCTTTTTTGGTTGTTGTTCTTTAGGCTAAAGATTTCCACAGTGATGTACAAATACTGGATGGTGGATATTCATTTGTTTAATTAATGAATTTTCTTGATTCTAGGATATCACTGATTTAGGTTATGCATTTTCATGAAAAAAATCCTGCTTCATTAAATGTATACAATTTTTAAAACCTAGTCAGAAACAATGTATGTTTTCTCATTAAAGCTTTAAGCTTTTTTCTTTCAATTTTGCTATCAAAGTTTGAATCTAAATATCCTTTACGTTCAGTCTGAAGATTCATCTAAATCACATTAGCCCTCAGTAGTTCTGCATAGCATCCTGATAATCTTGACCTCCTTTGCACTTTGGGGATTTTCAGTATAATTTTAAGGCATATATAATAATAATTGGGTAATACGGAATTCTCTGTATCAAAAGGAATTCATCATTTCCCAATTCCCCTACCTATCCTGTTCTTTTATTCCCCATATTTTTGAATGCCCTCACCAACCACACCTAAGACAGAAACCTTGGAGACCCCACCTTCTCCACATGTTTCTAATCTGTCCTTATATCCCCTTGACTCCACAGAACAATACCTTTCTGTCTGCTTGTGTCTCTCCTGCTTGGGGCTATCTGGATCATTACAGCAGCTTCTGTGGGTTTGCTTCCTTTGTCTGTTCTTCCACAGAGCCGCAGCCCGAATGATGCTATTCCCCTTTAAATCCTTTAACTACTATTTCCCCCCCTTGGGATTATTTGCTTCTGTTTCTCTCTTTGCACTGATACAATCCCATCTCTGATCATACCCCCACCTGCTCTCACATACTACACTTTATCTCAACTGGACTTTTTTCAGAGCTGTACCATTCCCCGTGTGCCTCTGGCTTATTTGCCTGGAACACTCTTTTCTCTGATACTCGATCCTTCAGCTCACTTCTTTTTATTTTTCAGGTCTTGGCTAAGGAAGCCTTCTTCGTTTGCTCCCAAAGCCCTCTTTCCTCCCCCTATCATGCCATGTAGTAACTTTATTTAATCATGTCTCCATAAATCTTAAACTTCTTGATGTCAGGGACCTCATCTGTCTCATCCTCCTGTTGTATCTGTGGTGCGTGTTACATAGTTGGTGTGTCATATATTTTTTTTGGCATCCTCAATGAATAAATCAGTAAATGCTCATCAGCATTATGCTAGGCACTGTAGTAGATAGAGAAGAAATCTACGCCATGTAGTCCTTTTTTAGAAATTTAGTTTGAGGACGAGATGATTATAGGGGAAATAAGTAGAGGACACTAGAAAAATAGCATATAATTATGTGCTAATTTGTCTGATACACTAGGGGTCTTTAATTTCAGAGAAGGACAAAATAGCGAGACTTGTCACAATGAGCTGACTGTGTTGGTGAAGGGGACTTGAGTTGGTACTTGAAGAATAAGAACTTATGTGGCAGAAGAAAATGGTACTTTTTTTTTTTTTTAATCTTGAGCTTCCTCTTGAGTTTTCTGTGCTTTTCTGTGTCCTGATTAGACCAGAGAAAGGCTTAACTCCTCAGTTATTCATGTAAAGTGGAAGGCCTATTAGAGGCTCTCCTACCTAACTTCTTGCTACCGCCAGTACAGTCACATTGCTCTCTATAAATACTTCTCTCCTTAACATGCCACAAACACACCAAGCTTAGCCTTACTTCCAGACATTTAGACAGGGAAGCTACGTTGGAGATCATGGAATCCTACTTCCCATCATCACAGATGTTTAGCCTCTTTCCAGGTAAGAAGTTGGCTTTTTGAAGAAAAAAGGACCAGAGATGAGCATCACGGAGGTGGCCATTGGCATGATGAGCTCTGGGAAGGAGAGAAGAGAATGATGAGGTCCAACACTGGTGAATGTGGCCTGGATGCTGGAAAATGGGGAAAAAAATCCAACGGAGGAAACAAAAAAGAGTGGATGAAAATAGTTTTATATTTTTCTTTTTAGAACCACTTATTCTGGCTTCAGAACTCAAGTCCTGCCTCTGATCGAGTTAGTGCAATAATCTGGGAAGGGAACGAGTGTAAAAAGATGGATATGTCTGTGTTGGAAATAAGTGGCATCATCATGAGCAGGGTAAGATTTCATAAGTTTTCAAAATTTTCAGAAAACTTGTTTAATGATCAGCTATTTCATAGGATCAATCTATTCAGTAATCAAAACACTGCTTTTGAAACAAATACATATATTTTTAATTTTGTAGTTAGAATCTTTACTTAGCAGAATATTTTTTTATTTGTAACAAAGTTTTCTGTGAACATGATCAATTATTCAGGTATACTCCGCAAATATTCCCTATGTCATTTAAGCCTGATTTTTAAATAAAATCTAAAAGTCATAAGTCTGTACATCATTTTTATTTGTACTTCTTTTAGCTATAAAACAGTTTTTAATAATCTAAATAGTACTTGATAAATACTGCTTCGCAACTCCATTTAACTATGTAATGATGGACATTTTAAATTAATTCCCAGGTTAATGCATATCAGCAAGGAGTAGGTTATCAGATGCTGGGAAATGTCGTTACCATTGGATTAGCATTCTTTCCTTTTCTACATCGACTTTTCCGCGAGAAAAGCCTTGACCAGCTAAAGTCCATCTCAGCTGAGGAGATCATGACTCTCTTTTGTGGGGCACCACCTGTTACACCTATTGTTATTTTGTCTATGATTAACTTTTTTGAACGATTGTGTCTTACTTGGATTTTTTTTTTCATGATGTGTGTGGCAGAGAGAACATATAAGCAGGTCAGTATAGAACTAAGTAAAATTTCTTGCCTCTGGTTTTGCATATGATATGCCACTGAGTTGATTTTGTTCTCTTGATTTGTTCCCTTTCCAAAAGTTAATGTGGGCAATAAAGGATTGATGAGTGGGCTTTGGTATTTGTGGGTTTAACACTTGTATTGATTATTCACAAATGACATGTTGTAATTTGGCATTTCGCTGAGTTCATGTGTAAGAGTAAGTGGCTTAGGCAGAGAGTGAGCCTAGCTGACTGCATGGCACCTGTGCCTCAATGTGCCTTTGTCCTTGTTTACCCATAACATATGTAGTAATTCTCAAAGTGAAAACGTTTCTGTGGAAAATGGGTGAGTGAGAAATAAATTTATTGAATTTTGATAAGAATTAGGAATCGAGGACTTGCTTATTGGTGATATGTGCAAAAAACATGATTTTAAATGGAAATTTAATCTGGAATTAAACCAGAATTCTGTATAAACATTTGTGTGTGTGAAGTTGGGGATTCACAAAGGTTTCCAAATAATATTCCTTGAAAATGTCAAGAGTGTACCATATTATGAAGACATATATTATTATGAAATGTGCTTTGGAAGAAACAGGGTCATGAACTATTAACTTGGTCTGAGTGACCACTGATTAGAATTTCATCCTTTTGTTATTTTTCATATACTGGGAATATTGTTTATAATTATATATATAAATATATACACAGATACACCCATGTACCTTTTACTTTGTGATTTTTTTTTCTAACTCTCTAGAGATTTTTATTTGCAAAACTCTTCAGCCATATTACCTCTGCTAGGAAAGCTAGGAAATACGAAATACCTCATTTCAGACTTAAAAAAGTGGAGAACATTAAGATATGGTTATCACTGCGTTCCTTTCTAAAGGTGAGTTTCATTTGACTAATGATAGAATGTGTTCAAGAATATGCAGAAAACCTCAGTGAAATTCCTGGCAGCAGATACTCAGTGGGCAGGGTGGTTAGTTCTATGTGCTGGACAGATTGTGTCAATGGCTGACAGACATAACTGAACACCAAGTTGGAAGTGATCTATCTGCTGAGCTGGTGGAGGTAAGTAAATAAGAGCTTAGAAAGGGAAAAGAAAATTCAAATTCCTAGGACAGAATTATAAATTGAAAATTGCATCTTTTTCTGACTTTTTGGAAAATATTCCAGCTGAAAATACATCCGTGAATCACTCACACTCTTAATTTGGAACAGCACGAATTTCAGTGCTTAAACTTAAACTGTCCAAAATGTGTTAAAATCCTACTCCAGAAACTTCTTATAAATATCTATTTTCAAAAAAAAAAAAATCTATTTTCACATTAATGTAGTGAAATTCAGAGTGCAAATGATGTGAGGTCCATTGCTGTCTCTAACTGTAATCTTACACATTAACTTGCATCTCACTCCACAGAGACGGGGGCCACAGCGTTCAGTTGATGTGGTTGTATCTTCAGTCTTCTTACTGACACTTTCGATTGCTTTCATTTGTTGTGCCCAGGTAAGAGTTTCATATCTGTTTTAATGAAAAATGGAAATTATGATATGGTTCACTATTTTAGGTGTGTATGTGTGTGTGTATATGACAAAAATTAATTTCTCAAGAGCAAAGCACTGGCATGGTTATGTTGAAATACCCATTTTTTAATGTATCTAAATTTCCTTTGCTATGTTGAATGCTCGTTAACTTTCCTTACTTTTGAAATGAGAATAAAGTAATTCTCAGTGCTTTAAGACCCTCAGATCACTCTAATTCTAATTGGCAATTTTTGACTGATAATAAAGCTGTCATTCCATGAGGGTTACAAAATAGTGATTTTTCTAATTTCATCTTTCTTTCATTTTTTAATTTTCACTCTGTGGTTGACCTTTACCTACTTCCTTCCCCCCTCCCTCCTTCCTGTCCTTCCTTCTTTCCTTCCTTCCTCCCTCCCTCCCTTTCTTCCTTCCCAGACTCATATATTCTGATTTTTATCCAACAGATTATAATCTATTACTCTGTTTCTTTTTTTTTTTTTTTAATTTTTATTTATTTATGATAGTCACACAGAGAGAGAGAGAGGCAGAGACACAGGCAGAGGGAGAAGCAGGCTCCATGCACCAGGAGCCCGATGTGGGATTCGATCCCGGGTCTCCAGGATCGCGCCCTGGGCCAAAGGCAGGCGCTAAACCGCTGCGCCACCCAGGGTTCCCCTATTACTCTGTTTCTTTTGATGACTAAATCATCCCAGATGTGGCTAGTGGGGAGGACCGTTGAAGCTCCCTCCTGTATCCTTTCAACAAGTCCTTGTATCAATTTGAGGGTGGAGGGTGGACTTTTGTGCTTTCTTGATGACAAGAAGTTTCAGGCTTACCTTTGATCATTCCATTTGTTGAGTTTTGTCTTAATTCTACTGTAGTCAGAACATATTCGAATGTTTTCACTCCTTTGAAATTTGTGAAGCTTGCTATATTATCTGGCATATGATCAGTTTCATTAAATCCATATCAGCACTTTGAAAGAACTTGTATTCTGTTGTTTGGGCGAGCAACATTCTCTAATTAGTCCAAGTTTATTAGTTGAATTGCTTGCATCTCCTCCATTCTTACTCATATCTTTGGTCTGCTTATTCTGTCAGCCATTGACAGAGGTCTGTTCAAGTCCACTGTGGTGGTGGATTTCTCTTTTCCTCCTTTTATTTCTGTCAGTTTTCACTTTATATATCTTGAAGCCAATTCTTATGACCTTCATAGTTCTTCTTTTTTTCTCAATCCAGGATCACATGTTGCATTTAGTTGTCCTGTCACTTTAGTCTTCTTTAACCTGGACAGATGTCAGGCTATCTTTATCTTTCATGACCTTATGAAATATCTCTGAATCTAATGTTCTTAACTTAAAGTCTACTCTATTTATATTAACTATACCAACTGTCTTTTGATTCATTTTTGCATATCTTTGCCCTTTCATTTATTTTGTCTTCATATTTGAGTCATGTTTCCTGTAATCGACATAGCTTTGTGTATGGGGGGGGGAGGTTCTTGTTCTTAATCCAGTTTCACAGTCTTAGTGTTTTAGATTGTCTGGCTCATTTACATTTCATGTAATTACCACAAATACAAATACTGTTTAGTTCTTATTTGGTCTACCTATTAATTTTTCTTTTTTCGCTCCTTTCTTGCTGTCTTTTATTCATCTAATATTTTATAGTATTCCATTTAATCCTCTCTGTTAACTTACTATATGTTCTTTTACTCCTGCTGACCTCAGAGATTGCAAAATATATCCTTAGCTTATTATAGTTAATAATTTATTAGTTTCTGCTTCCTTGTAATGCTAGGCCCTTAGAACACTTTATCTCATTTGTCCATTCACCCATTATTAGTGTCCTTCATTTAAATTTTACATATATTTTAAACCCACAAGATGTAATTACTATTTTTTTGTAGTCAATTATTCATTTATATTTACCTACGTAGTTACCCTTTTCATTGCTTTTCGTTAGTTTCTTGATTTCTCTTTTTCTTGGAATTGTTTTCCTTCTGTTTGCATAATCTGCTTGGTGATAAATTCTGTTTTTATTTGTTTGAAAATGTCTTTTATCACTTTTGTGTTTAAAGGGTGTTTTTGCTGAGTATTCATTTCTAGGTTGCCAGTTACTTTCAGTACCTTTAGGATTCTGTTATCTTCTGATTTCCATGTTTTATCTTGAGAAGTCAGCTGTTAGTCTTATTGCTGCTCTTTTAAAAGTAACATCCTTTTTCTCTGGCTGGTTTTAAAAGTTTTTCTTTGTGTTTGGTTTTATAGCCATTTGGCTGTAGTTTGTGTGTTATCTATTGCTACACAACAAACACCACCCTGCTGAAAAGATGGGCCTAGATTGGTATTAGTTGTTCCTTTCATCCCCTAGTCATAACTGATTGGCTAAATGTATCCCTCTTTTGGAAATTAGAACTGAAAACCTGAGATAACAGTGGTGGACTTTGGAAAAGAAAGGTCTGTAGGAGTCAGTGGGCCAGTAGGGTACTATGATAAACCAAAACTAGAGCAAGTCAAAGTTGGGGGGTAGCAGTAAAAAAAGGTCTTGCAAGGCAACAGAATTAGCTAAGAAGTGGGGAGATGGGAGCCCAAATGGCCCTCAAGGAAGAGAGATGGAGAGGGAAGCTGTTCCTTGACTTCCTGGTTTTCAAAAGGCTAGCATTTGGTTTTTCAGTGAATTTTTCAATAAATTCCATGTTATCTTGAGCTCGCTTGAGTAAATTTTGAAAAAAACAAAGACTTTTACCAAAAAACTTGATACATAATAGGCATTTGATAACTGGTAGCTGCTGCTGCTATTATTTGGATCCTAAAAATGGAGCAAAGAACTGACCATCAGGATTTTCTAGTCATACCAGTAGGATGGGCCACATATTTTAGGAAGCTCTACTAGCCATATAAATGCAAACTTAAGGGGATCCCTGGGTGGCTCAGCGGCTCAGCCTTTTAGCCACTGCCTTTGGCCCAGGGCGTGATCCTGGAGTACTGGGATTGAGTCCCACTTTGGGCTCCCTGCATGGAGCCTGCTTCTCCCTCTGCCTGTGTCTCTGCCCCCCTCTCTCTCTCTCTCTCTCTCTCTCTCTCTGTCTCTCGTGAATAAATACAATCTTTTTTAAAAATGCAAATTTAATACTTTGAAAAAATGGTCACCGTGTATTTGTGATTGGGCACACCAGTGGTTTAAAAGACTGAAATGTGTTTGTCTTATTTTACTTTTTGTACATTTCCTCCTTTGTTACTTCCAGAATTTGCTGTCTTTCATGCAAAGGAAAAAAAAATATCTGGGAACCTAGAGAAATAGAGTGATTAGTTAAATAGATAATACTTTATATAAGTATTGAAACTCTTCTGCTTTGAGTGTAAAACATTGGGAACTTATAAACCTCTTTAAGTTTCTAGAGTAGGGATCCCTGGGTGGCGCAGCGGTTTGGCGCCTGCCTTTGGCCCAGGGCGCGATCCTGGAGACACGGGATCGAATCCCACGTCGGGCTCCCGGTGCATGGAGCCTGCTTCTCCCTCTGCCTATGTCTCTGCCTCTCTCTCTCTCTGTGTGTGACTATCATAAATAAATAAAAAAAATTAAAAAAAAAAAAAAAAAAGTTTCTAGAGTAAAGTGATAATTATAGATTTTTGAGACAAATGAAAAACTTAACTTTGATTCTTTGCATAGGTTCTCCAAGGGCATAAAACTTTCCTGAATGATGCTTATAATTGGGAATTTTTGATCTGGGAAACAGCTTTACTACTTTTCTTACTGCGTCTGGCCTCACTGGGTTCTGAAACCAATAAGAAATACAGCAATGTTTCAATATTACTTACTGAACAGGTATTGATTGGTCCTTGTCAATTTGGTTCTGAATTTAGAGATGACATAATAAGATTTGTGCAGAAGATTCAGGGTTAAATCTTAGAGTTAGCACTTTCTGGCTATATGAACTTATAAGTCACTCTGCTACCATGTAAGTGTTTCCTTCTGATAAAATGAGGGCAATAATCTTCCCCCCTGCTCCCAGGATTGTAAGAATTAAGATCTTATGGATTGAAAGTATTTTGTATATTATAAAGATATCTTTATTGGTGGTAATGGAGCATGCTTTTAATCTCATATTCCACATCAAGTGGATCTTTATAATACTTGTCATTTAAGTGTGTTTAATAAGCTTCTAGAATTTCTTCTGTATCAGCCATAGAATGCATTCAGTGTTTGGAAAATACTTGCTCTTTAGTATGTGAATGGATAGTAAGATTGGGAAGTGTTTCTTATAAATACAGAGTAGTATAAAGGGGTTTTTTTTTGGTTTTTGTTTGTATTTAATTTCATGTTTATCCATAAGTTTTAAATAAAAACATTTAGTATCATTAGATTTTCTTTTTTTGCCTTAGAATTATAGTGGAAAATATTTCCTAGTAGAGAAAAAATAAGGATATAGCAAGTTAAAAGCAGCAGCTATTTTCTTATATTCCATTAGTGTTTCACAAGGATATTAGATTATGTGAGGGACACCAAAATGAATAAGCCAGAGCTTTTGAAGTTAAGGAATTCACATGTTATTGGTTATATTGTAATTAATATTACACTTTTCATTGTTTTGATATTTAAATGAATTTATCTTTTTCTTTTTTTAATTCACTAAATGCCTTTTCTTTGCCAGATGTGACCAAAAGAGCTGAGGGTAGGGTTTGTGACATCTATGTTCTGTAGAAGTAGCTGCAGGAATTTCAGAATTTATTTGAAAATATCCTCGAATCTGCCAGACTTAGTGTAGTATGTATATCTTTTTCTCTGACATTTGCCTTAATCTCTCTTTTTTCCCTCAGATTAATTTATATCTTAAGATGGAGAAGAAGCCAAATAAGAAAGAACAGCTTACTCTAGTAAATAATGTATTAAAGCTGTCCACCAAGTTATTGAAAGTAAGTAATATCCTGTGATACACTTTTACGAGCACTTAAATCAACACTTTATGTATTGGAGAAGACTCTAGTAACAGATAGATACTGGTCTGTGTACATTCAAAATGCCAACTTGACAGTTTAGGATTAAGGACTATATAAAAAAAACTCCCATCTCATTACCCAGGTTCTGGTGATTGCTAAAGTCTGTTACATTTTTCAAATTAACATTTAAAAAACATGACAACATATCACACAAACCCATCTTTGAACATTTCTAGTGGAAAAGTAGGTGAGAGTCCATTACAGGTCTCTTTTTAAAGCAGCTACTGAACATGAAGGAAAAAATGACTTCTGCAATCATCCTCACCCAAGACCTAAAAGCAGCCCAGAGATAACTGGCAGCCATCGAGAGGCCATGTATCTTATCTCCATTCTTCCATGTTTTTCTAGGAGCTGGACACACCATTTAGACTCTATGGACTGACAATGAATCCCTTAATCTATAATATCACACGAGTCGTTATCCTTTCTGCTGTCTCAGGTGTTATAAGTGATCTTCTAGGATTTAATATAAGAGTAAGTGTGACCAGTACTTTGTAGCACCTGCCTTAGTCTTAAAATTGACCAAATAGAATAATCCTTGCTCTTCACACTGTGTGTGCATGTATGTGTGTGAGAGTGTGAGAGGTTGGAAGACTGGAGACTTGTGTAAAGAACCCTTGGGGTAAAAAAATAGACATTTTGATGGTGGTGCACAGGCTTCTTAGCTTAGGTTTTCTCATGTGACACAAGTGTAATAGACTGTGCTCTTGAATGGAACACAGAATCAAGTTTGAATCTCATGTCAGTCTAATAGCACAGGCTGGGGAAGGGTCATCCTCTCACCTAGGGAATACACTGAGGCAGAATGAATGAAAACCCATGACCTGTGAACTGCAGGGTGGAATTTTTAACCTTGGAAATTGTTGATGTTTCTCCTCTGTGGTGTCTTATGGTTGCTATTGTTCTTCTCATGTAAGGGTTCTCGCTTCATAGTCATGTAAGTGGACCTGTAAACCCCAACTGTTGGTCTTAAAATTAACTCATTTTGGTGGTTTTCTTTTCTTAGCTGTGGAAAATTAAGTCCTAAGCTGAGCCATGTGCCTGGAATCTCCCCTTGCTGGCATCAGGATTTACCCATTAAGGAAGGAGATGACTGCAGAAACCATGAGACACCTACCTGCTTGTTCACACATAGAGGTGCTCTCCGCTCTGCCTAATCTTAGGAGTGGTGTTTTCAGAGGAACAAATCCTTTTCCAGCTGGGCATGCATGCCAAAAACTGTATTTTCATGGTTTTCAAACAATATGAATAGTCAGAAAACTAAAGATCATGTATTATGGTAACATAAGGACAACTTTCTCAGTTAGGAAATTGATTTGGGGCATTTCAGCGCTGTTACGGTTTTATTTACTGCAAGTAGTTTTTTTGGGGTTACTATGGTAGATCCCCAACGCATGAAGAAAATACCTTCTTTTGGAAATGGCAAATTCAGTACTTTTCTATTAAGTCTATACAATTGGAGATTTCTTTCCTCTAGCAAAGAGAGATCAAATTTAAACTATTTTAGGTTGAACCCAAATAAAATAACTTTATTGGAGAATTTCGGTTTCGAGGCTTTTTTTTTGTTATTGCAGAAAAAAATAACCTTTTAACCTGCAAATTTCTGTTAAACTATGGAGAAAATTTTAGTTTACAGTTTTGAAGTTAATCCCAATAACTATAGTTGTTGGTGAAAGAGACATGCATATATCATGCCATGTAATTCAGCATGAGAAGTGTAAGTGTATGCATACTCATTCATGTCCATCATACAACATGGTTTCCATGTAAATCATCTGAGCTGTTACCTATCACAATACTAAGGGAAGCATTGATTGTTGTATGACTTAATGTACTCAACCCTCAGTACAATTTCAGGTCCCTAGTGTCTATACTCAGCCAAGTTATGCCTTTGATGATTTGAATTCTCTCTCTCTTTTTTTTTAAAGATTTTATTTATTTGGGATCCCTGGGTGGCGCAGCGGTTTGGCACCTGCCTTTGGCCCAGGGCGCGATCCAGGAGATCGGGGATCGAATCCCACGTCAGGCTCCCGGCATGGAGCCTGCTTCTCCCTCTGCCTGTGTCTCTGCCTCTCTCTCTCTCACTGTGTGCCTATCATGAATAAATAAAAATTAAAAAAAAAAAAAAAAGATTTTATTTATTTATTTATGAGAGACACAGAGAGAGAGAGGCGAGATATAGGCAGAGGGAGAAGCAGGCTCCATGCAGGGAGCCTGACGCAGGACTCAATCCCGGATCTCCAGGATCACGAGCCCTGGGCTAAAGGCAGGTGTTAAACTGCTGAGCCACCCAGGCTGCCCCTATCTGAATTCTCTTATCAACATTCCCTGTTACACACACATGCATATACATATGTTAATGAAAACTCATAGCTACATACAATTCCTGCTCTTCAAGTTATCTGCTTTGAAGAATCTCTTGAGGCAAATTAAAAGTCTGAATATTTTAATGATAAGATTTTATGAATTTTTATTGTTTTATTGAAATAGAATAACCTACAGTGTTATATTATTTTCAGGTGGACAATATAATATTTTAACAATTCTCATTAGTCAGTGCTCATCCCATGATAAGTATACTTTTATTCCCCTTCATTTTGTGAACTTTTAGAAGGAAGTAATTTAGAAACTTAGGTATTACATGTAAAGTAGGTACCCACACAAAATCAATGTATCAATTATACATATCCCAATATGCAGGGAGATTTTTGAAGTCTAAAGATGAATTTCTCAAGAGTCCAGGGATTGAGGTCAGACCTATCTGGGTTCATATCTTTGGCTCTGCGACTTACTAACTTCATGGTCTAAGGCAAATTACTTAACTTCTGTGCATCTCAATTTCTTTATCTGTTAAGCGGGCATAACTACTATATAATTGAGTTTTTAAGGTTGAATGAAATTATCTTGTAAGGTACTTAACACAACAGATAGTGTGTAGCACTTTGTAAATCCTTGACAAACATTTGTTATTATTTAAGAGCTTTAAAAAATCTCACTGATAGATTCCTAACTGGAATCTGAAGATAGGAACATAGGAAACAAGGTTGCTGAACAAGGAGGGATGACCACAAATTTGCAGCTATTTCAAATGCTGCATGAGACTTATAATTTCTTTTAAAGGTACAACTCTATTATAGTGATTTGCCTGTAGAAGCAACTATTTTGTAAAGGCACTTCAGTATCTCAATGGATGGCTCATAGAAATCATGTGTTTACTATTTTCCATAAGGAACAATACCAACTGCGAATGCAAGATTGAGCTCAGTGCAAATTTCAGATGAAGAAAGCTCGTGTCTGTATCTTTTTCTCCTACAAAAAAGTGCTGTTTGGTTTTTATTTGCAACTTTTACACAGTGAATTGTTTAAGTACAGCATTTAGTTTATTCTTCTGGGTTGTTTCAGTTACAGTTTTGATAGTATATAATTGGTTTAAATTATTTTTCAGGTGGATAAAATTATATATAAGTATAGTCGTTCATGTCAGAAACAGTAATCATTCTTGATTCCTTCCTCTTCCTTAAACCTTATGTCTAGGCACCATGTCTTTGAATAACCATATTCTAACTATTTTTCTTTTTTTTTTTTTTTCTATTTTTCTAATCAGTCCACTGCTCTCTACACCTCCTTCTATGACTCCAGTCCATGTCAATATTCTTTGTTCTTTTGGACAAGTTTATGCTTCCTTTGCTCTTACATATGTATGGCTCCTTGTCCACCAAGCTCAATCTACTTTTCTCAGAAAGTTAATGTGTTTTTCTTAAAATGCAAGCCTCATCATTTAGAATCTATTAGTGGCTTACAATTACTTTGAAGATAAAAATCTAAAATCCTTTTAGCAATGTGTACAGGCCCAACTAGTTGAGAAAGATTTTTGAATCTATATTTGAAAGATATTTTTGCTGGGTATAAAACTAGTTTTAAAGGTGTTGCTCTGCTGCCTCCTGGATTGCGTTGTTTCTGACAAGAAACCTGCTGTCATTCTTACCTTTTTCAACCTCGGCTACCTTTAACTTAAGGCTTTTATCATCAAATTTGTGCAGTTTAATTATAATGTGCATTGGTGCAGTGTTCTTCATGATTTTTGTGCTTGGGGTTTGTTGCACTTATTGGACTTGTGGGTTTATATAGTTTAATTTTGGTTGTTATTTCTTAAGATAAGTTTTCTATACTCCACTCTCTACTACATCCTTCTGGGACTCCAATTTACATGTATGTTAGCCTGTTTGAAGTTGTCCAACAGCTTACTGATGTTTTGTATGTTTCCCATCTTCTTTCTCTGTCTTTAATCATGGATAGTTTCTGTTGCCATGACTTTAAGTTCACTAACTTGTTCTTCTGCACTAATTTGCTGTTAATCTTACCTAGTGTATTTTTGTCTGTGGAAATCCGATTTTTTAAAAAAACCTTTCATGTCTCTCCTTACTAGGCTATTTCTTTTCTCTACCTTGTTTAACATGATAAATATATTTATAAAGAAACAGTAAATAAGAACATTAAAAGAGTTATTTGTATCATTTTTGGGTTTGTTTTTAATTATTGTTTTTTCTTGTTTTGGGTAATATTTTCCTGCTTCTTTGCATGGCTGGTAATTTTTTTTTATTGGATGTGAATTTTACACTATTGGTTGTTGGGTTTTTTTATGTACATGTGTATTCTTTTAAATATTCTTGAGCTTTGTTGCTGGAATACAGGTGGGTTACTTAGAAACAGTTTGATCATTTCAAGGCTTACTTTTAAGCTTTGTTAGGTGGGCCAGAGCAGCCTATTTAGTCAAGGCTACTTTTCTATTGAAGCAATATCCTCCTGAGTATTCTACCCCAATGTCCTGTTTATTATATAAAGTTTTTCCAATTTGACTGTGGGAACACAAATTATTCCCAGCTCAAAATTTCCCTGCCTCTTTTTGGTAGTTCTTTCCATGTCATTTGGTATTTCTCAACAACAATTATTGTGCTGATCAGTACTTACCTAAAGACTTGAAAGGAACCCTCTGGACATTTTTTTTTTTTAATCTGTCTTCTCTATGTAGCTGTCTTCTGTCTGGTACTCTTCCTTGCAATAAATTTCAGCTGTCTTGAGCTTCCCAAATTCTTTTTTTTTTTTTTTTTTTTTTTTAGATTTTATTTATTTGAGAGAGAGAGCACGTGAAAGAACACAAGCAGGGGGAGCAGCAGGCATAGGGAGAGGGAAAAACAGGCTCCCTGCTGAGCAGAGAACCCAACGTGGGGTTGAATCCCAGGACCCTTAGATCATGACCTGAGCTGATGTCAGATGCTTAACTGACTGAGCCACCCAGGTGCCCCAGTGTTTTGATATCCTTTGGGTAAATACCCAGTAGTGCAACTGCTGAATCATAGGGTGGTTCTATTTTTAGCTTTTTGAGGAACTTCATACTGTTTACCACAGCAGCTGTACCAGTTGCATTCACAAAAATGTACAAGTGTTCCTTTTTTTCCACATCCTCACCAACACTTGTTGTTTCTTGTGTTGTTGATTTTAACCATTCTGACAGGTGTGAGGTAATATCTCATTGCAGTTTTGATTTGCATTCCTCTGATGATAAGTGATGATGAAGATCTTTTTATGTGTCTGTTGGCCATTTGTATGTCTTCTTTGGAGAAATGTCTGTTCATATCTCCTATCCATTTTTAAAAGATTTTATTTATTTATTCATGAGAGACACAGCGAGGCAGCAACACAGGCAGAGGAAGAAGCAGGCTCCATGCAGGGAGCCTGATGTGGGACTCGATCCTGGGACTCCAGGATCACACCCTGGGCTGAAGGCAGGCGCTCAACCACTGAGCCACCCAGGTGTCCCACTTCTACCCATTTTTAAATGGGATTATTTGTGTTTTGGGTGTTGGGTTTTATTAGTTCTTTATATATTTTGGATGCTAACCCTTAATTGGCTTTATCATTTACAAATATATTTTCCCACCTCTAGACTGCCTTTTAGATTTGTTGATTGTTTTCTTCGTTGTGCAGAAGCTTTTTATTTTGATGAAGTCCCAATAGTTTATTTTTGCTTTTGTTTCCCTTGCTTTAGGAGACATATCTCGAAAGATGTTGCCAATGTCAAAGAGGTTACTCCTGTGTTTTCTTCTAGGATTTTTTATGGTTTCAGATCTCACATTTAGGTCTTTAATCCATTTTGAATTTATTTTTGTATATGGTGTAAATGCTCCAGTTTCATTCTTTTGCATGTGGCTGTCCAACTTTCCCAACACTTGTTGAAGAGACTGTTTTTATCCCACTGGATGTTCTTTCCTGCTTTGTTGAAGATTAACTGACCATATAATTGTGGGTTTATTTCTGGGTTTTCTATTCTGTTCTGTTGACTATGTGTCTGTTTTTGTGCCAGTACCATACTGTTTTGATCTACAGCTTAGTAATATAACTTGAAGTCCAGAATTATGATGCTTCCAGCTTTCCTTTTCTTATACAAGATTGTTTTGACTCTTTAGTGTCTTTTGTAGTATCTTTTGTAGTTTTAGGATTGTTTGTTCTAGTTCTGCAAAAATTCAGTTGGTATTTTGATAGGGATAGCATTAAATGTGTAGAGTGCTACGGATAGTATAGATATTTTTTAACAATATTTGTTCTTCCAGCCCATGAGCATAGAATGTCTTTCCATTTCTTTGTGTGGTATTCAGTTTCTTCCATCAACATTTTATAGTTTTCAGAGTAGAAGTCTTTGACCTCTTTGATTATGTTTATTCTTAGGTATCTTATCATTTTGGGTGCAATTGTAAATGTGATTTTTTTTTTAAATTCTCTTCTTCATTATTGGTGTATAGAAATGCAAGATTTCTGTACATCAATTTTGTATCTTGTAACCTTACTGAATATACTTACCAATTCTAGTAGTTTTTTGGTGGAGTCTTTCAGGTTTTCTATATAGAGTATCATGTCATCTACAAATCGTAAAAATTTTACTTCTTTCTTACTGATTTGGATGCTTTTTTTTCTGTTATCTTATTGCTGTGGCTAGGACTTCCAGTCTATGTTGGATAAAAGTGACCTGACCTTAGATGAAAGGCTATCAGTTTTTCCCCATTGAGGATGATGCTAGCTGTGGGGTTTTTATATAGGGCCTTTATTATGTTGAGGTATGTTCTCTCTAGACCTACTTTGTTGAGGATTTTTATCATGAATGGATGTTGTACTTTGTCAAATGATTTTTCTGCATCTATTGAAATGATCGTATGGTTATTATCCTTTCTCTTGTTGATGTGATGTATCACATTGATTAATCTGTGAATACTGAACCACCCTGGAAACCCAGGAATAAATCTCACTTAATTGTGATGGATTATTTTTTAAAATGTATTGTTGGATTGGGTTTACTAGTATTTTGTTGAGGATTTTTACATCTGTGTTCATCAGAAATACTGCCCTGTATTTTTATTTTTTGTGGCGTCTTTATTTGGTTTTAGTATCAGAGTAATGCTGGCCTTATAAAATGAACTCGGATGTTTTCCTTCCTTTTCTATTTTTTAGAATAGTTTGAGAATAGGAATGAACTCTTCTTTAAATGTCTAGTAACATTCACCAATGAAGCCATTTGGTCCTAGACTTTGGTTTATTGAAAGTTTTTTTTATTACTGATTCTGTTTCTTTGCCAGTAATCAGTCTTCAAATTTTCTTTCTTCCTGTTTCAGTTTTGGTAGGTTTTATGTTTCTAGGAATTTATCCATTTCTTCTAAGTTGTCTAATTTGTTGGCATATAGTTTTGCATGATATTCTCTTGGAATTGTTTATATTTCTGTAGTGTTTGTTATTTCTCTTCTCTCAGTTATGATTTTATTTATTTGGGTCCTTTTTTTTCTTGATAAGTCTGGCTAAAGGTTTAATTTTTTTTTATTTATTTTTTCCCAAAGAACCAGCTCCTGGTTTCCTTGATATGTTCTTTTTTTTTTTTTGAAAGACTTTATTTATTCATGAGAGAGACACAGAGGCAGAGACACAGGCAGAAGGAGAAGCAGGCCCCATGCAGGGAGCACAACGCAGGACTCGATCCCGGGTCTCCAGGATCACGCCCTGGGCTGAAGGCAGCGCTAAACTGCTGAGCCACCCGGGCTGCCCTCCTTGATCTGTTCTATTGGTTTTTTAGTTTACCATTTATTTCTGCTCTAATCTTTATTATTTCCTTTCTCTTATTGTTTTAGGCTTTGTTTGTTGCTCTTGCTTCTTGAGGTAGGCCTGTATTGCTATAATCTTCCCTCTTAGAATTGCTTTTGCTGCATCCCAAAGGTTTTGAACCATCGTGTTTTCATTTTCATTTGTTTCCATGTGCTTTTTAATTTCTTTTATTTCCTGTTGGCCTATTCATTGTTTAGTACCATGTTATTTAACCTCCATGTATTTGTGGTCCTTCCAGATTTTTTCTTGTGGTTGACTTCTAGTGTCATAGTGTTGTGGTCAGAAAAGATGCATGATATCATGTTGATCTTTTTGAATTTTTGAGGTTGGTTTTGTGGCCTAATATGTGATCTGTTCTGGAGAATGTTCCATGTACACTTAGAAATAATGTACATTCTGCTGTTTTAGAATGAAATGTTCTGAATATATCTGTTAAATCCATCTGGTTGAGGGTGTCATTCAAAGCCTTTGTTTCCTTGTCAATTTTCTGTTTAGATGATTTGTCCATTGATGTAATTGGAATGTTAAAGTCCCCTACTATTACTGTATTATTATCAATTAGTTCCTGTATGTTTGTTATTAATTATTTTATGTATTTGAATACTCCCATGTTGGGTGCATGTTTATAATTGTTACATCTTCTTGTTGAATTGTCCTGTTTATTATTATACAGTACCCTTCTTTGTCTCTTGCTACAGTCTTTGTTTTAAAGTCTATTTTGTCTGATATAAGTATTGCTACTCAGGTTTTCTTTTGTTTTCTTTTTTTGTTTTTTTTTTTTTTTTCGTTTTGTTTTGTTTTTTTTTTTTCCAGGTTTTCTTTTGATATCCATTTGCATGATGATGTTACTCCATCCCCTTGCTTTCAATCTGCAGGTGTCCTAAGGATATCTAAAATGAGTCTCTTAAAGGCAGCATATAGATGGGTCTTCTTTTTTAATCCATTCTGTCACCCTGTGCCTTTTGAATGCAGCATTGAGTCCATTTACATTCAAAGTGATTATTGATAAATGTGTATTTATTGCCATTTTATTACTTGTTTTTTGGTTCTGAAGATTTCCTCTGATTCTTGTGTTTCTCCCTTTCATAGTTTGCTGATTGTTTTTAGTGATATATTGGGATTTCTTTCTCTTTAGTTTACAGGTTTATTAGTGGTTTTTGTTATATGGTTACCATTAGGTATATATATAACATCTCCTGCATATAGCAGTCTATATTAAGTTTATGGTCATTTAAGTTTGAACCCATTATTTACTCCTCACCTCCCCACATTTTAGGTATATGTTGTCATATTTTAAATCCTGTTATTTTGTGAGTTATTGACTGTTCATTCTTACTGCTTTTGTGTACTCTACCGCATACTGTTATTTCTGGACTTTCTACTCAGAGTCCACTTTAATATTTGTTACATAGCTGAGTTACTGGTCATGAACTCCTTTAATTTTTGTTGTCTGGGAAACTCTTTATCTCCTTTTCTATTCTGAATGATAGTCTTGCTGGAAAGAGTATTCTTGGCTACCAGATTTTCCCATTCAGCATTTTGAATATATTGTGGCTTGGAAAGTTTCTGTTCAAAGGTCCACTGATAGCCTTATGGGGTTTCCCATGTAAGTTATTGACTTCTTTTGTCTTATTCCTTTAATATTTTTTCTTTATGTCTTAGTGTGGATCTGCTTTTGTTTATTTTTTGGAGGGGTTCCCTGTGCCTTCTGAATTTGGATATGTTTCCTTCCCAGATTAAGGAAGTTTTCAGCTATTTCTTCAAATAAATTCTTTGCCCCCTTTTTTTCTCTTTTCTTCTTCTGGGATTTCTATAATATGAGTGTTACGTTTGATGGAGTCACAGAGTTGCCTAAGTCTATTCTCATTTTGCATGATTCTTTTTCTCTCTTTAGTTCAGCTTGATTACTTTCAACTACTCTGTCTTTTGGATCATTAATATGTTCCTCTGTTTCTTCCATCTTGTTGTTCATTCCATCAAGCATTTTCTCACTTTGTTTATTGAGCCCTGTATCTCTGCTAGATTATTCCTATCTCTGTGTTAATAGTCTCACTGATATCTTCCATTCTTTTCTCAAGTCCAGCAAGTATCTTTATGATCATTGCTTTAAATTCTCCATCAGGCATATTACCTATGTGTTTCACTTATATCTCACACCATGGCCTTGTCTTGCTCTTTCATTTGGGACAAATTCCTCTGTCTTCTCATTTTATCTAAGTCTTCATGCCTGTTTCTCTATGTTAGGAATGTTAGTATATCTCCTGTCCTTGAGGGAATGACTTTATGAAGAAGAGGCCCTCTAGTTCCCTGCAGTGTATTGTACATTTTCCCTAGGGTGTGACGCTTCTGGGAGTGTCTCTAATATGTGCTGTGTGCTCTGCTGTTGTGTCTCGGCCACTTTATCCTTCAGGCCAGTAATTTGCAGAGGCTGTCTTAGGCAGTTGTGGGCAGTGTTGGTCCCTGGCCTGAACGTGGTGAGTTTTAACTAACTATGCTGGTCTCCTTGTGAAATGAGACCAGTTGCCACTGCTGCCAGAACTGAGGCTCTGCAAAACTCCTGGGTGGGGACACATGGTGTGGGCAGGGATTTGGGCCAGTGCTCTGAGGGAGGGGGCCTGCTGTGTGTGACTTGAGGCAAGCTGATGGGTAGGAGTGGTTATCCCAAAGCTTGTGGCGGGGGGTAGGGGTGGGGGACGACTTGGTCTAAGCAGTTAGGTAGGGTTATTGACACTATGCTGGCTCCTGCAGGTGGGTTCATGCTTATGCTGAGGTGTGGAGCAGGGAAATGACACCTGCTAGTTCCTTTGTACCCAGAGGGGTCACTCCATGAAAGCTGCCTCTCTGGAACACACTCCAAGATGAGCAAGTAACCTCCCCACTGTGTGCCCCAGGTGCTCTTCAGATTGCTGTGTCCACATTGTATGTCCACTGGCTGTTTGCTCTGGCTTTTCTCCAAGAGCAGACCAACGTCCTCTGACCTCTCTCTGAGCCAAGCATGCAACCTTTAAAACCGCAGGCTTGGGATCCCTGGGTGGCACAGCGGTTTGGCGCCTGCCTTTGGCCCAGGGCGCGATCCTGGAGACCCGGGATCGAATCCCACATCGGGCTCCCGGTGCATGGAGCCTGCTTCTCCCTCTGCCTGTGTCTCTGCCTCTCTCTCTCTCTCTGTGACTATCATAAAAAAAAATAAAAAAATAAAAATAAAAATAAAAATAAAAAAACCGCAGGCTTTAGGTCCCACTGGTTGTAAGAACTACACAAAACCTGGGCCCTCTCACTTTCCAAGCTAATTGTTATGGGGATTCATTTTCCCCATGTACTCCCCTGTGTGCTAACTTGTCTCTTGCCCTTCTCTATGACTGTGGTGGCCACAATCTGTTTCGCTCCCAAGCTACCTCTCTGTACTTCCTACCTCCTTTGATGTGGGCTCTTCTCTACCTTTAGTTGTGGTTTGTTCTGCTAGTCTTTAGATTGTTTTCTGGGGTATTTAGGATGATATAATGGTTATCTAGTTGTATTCAGGGGATGAGGTGAGCCAAAGGTCCTCCTACTCCACCACCATCTTCCCCTTCTTTCTTGCTTTTAAGATTCTTTAGGGATCCCTGGGTGGCGCAGCGGTTTGGCGCCTGCCTTTGGCCCAGGGCGCGATCCTGGAGACCCGGGATCGAATCCCACATCGGGCTCCCGGTGCATGGAGCCTGCTTCTCCCTCTGCCTGTGTCTCTGCCTCTCTCTCTCTCTGTAACTATCATAAATAAATAAAAAAATTTAAAAAAAAGATTCTTTAATTTTTGACATTTTAATTAATTGTCTTGGTGTGGACCTCTTTGTCTTCAGTAGTTTGGGACTCTCTGTTCTGCCTAGACCTGGATGTCTGTTTCCTTCTCCAGGTTAGGTAAGTTTTCAGGTATTATTTTTTTAAGTTTCTGCTCCTTTCTGTCTCTTCTTCTGGGACTCCTATAATGTGAGGGCCCTTTAAGAGCAGAGTTTTAGTTTCCTATAGCCCTCTGGCTTTCCCCTAGTTAAGCCTCGCTGATTTTCAAGGTTCCTAGTTTCAAAGCCAAAGATGTTATGGGGCAGGGTGGAGGGTGGCTCATCTTCCCAGAACAGATTCCCAGGGCTGGGGCAGGAGTGCCCCAAGGAAGATATCTATGAATGTACTAGGGCCCAGTGAGAGTTAGGGATAGACTTAGGAGTAGGAGTAGGGTAGCAGTAGGGGCAAGGTTAGGTGTATGGGTAGGAATAGATTTAGTGGAAGGGGTTGGAATAGCCAAATGGTTGGAGGAAGTTTTGGGATTAGGGTAGGGTATGTTTAGGGGTATGTGTAGGGGCAGGGGTAGGTGTAGTTGTAGGTTTAGGGTTAGGGGTATGGGTGGTGTAGGGTTAGGGGTAGGTTTATCAGTAAAGGTAGCAGTAGAGTTTGGTGTTCAGGTAGGATTAGGATCAGGGATAGGGGAGGAGTAGTGTTAGGGATAGCAGTAGGGTAGGATTATGGACAGAAGTATGGGTAGGGGTAGGGATAGGGTTAAGTGTAGGTGTAGAGGTAAGGGTAGGGTTAGGTATAGTGGTAGGTGCATGGTAGGTTTATGTTTCGGATAAGGGGTAGAGGTAGTTATAGATTTAGGGGTTGGGGTAGGATTACCATTACGGGTAGGGGTAGCAGTAAGGGTTGGGGTACGAGAAGCGTTAGGAGTAGATGAAGGGCTAGGCATGGAGGATGGGTAGTGGTAGGAGTAGGGTTAGGTGTAGGGATAGGGGTATGAGTGGGGTAGATGATAATGTAAAGTTAGGGTAGGGGAAGAGCTGGGGGTAGCTCTGAGAAACCAATGTTCCTTGAATGTACCTGGCAACTAGGCTCTAACAGAAGAGATTTAGAACCTATCTCAACTGTTGGTTGGAGGTACAGTGGAAATGCACTTCCTCTAAAAACAAGAGGTCCTTGACTGAAGCTTTCAACTAGTCTCTAACATAAGGGAGTTAGAACATATATCAAAAGTAAGTGTGGAGGCTCAACAGAAATGCAATATACTTACCTCTGAAAAACAAAAGTTCCTTGAATGCAGCTTTCGACAAGCCACTAACATAAGGGAGTTAGAACCTATGTCAACAGTAGGTTTGGAGACATAATGGAAACAAACACACTGTACTTAATTCTCAGAAACAAGTGTTCCTTCAATGAATCCTGCAACTAGCCTCTCATGTAAATAAGATAGAAACTACCTCAACAGTAAGTCTGGAGGTACATTGGAAATGCGATATCGTTAACTCTGAGAAACTCTGAGAAACTCATTCTTTGAATGCAGCTTTCAACTAGCCTTCACATAAGGGAATTAGATACTATGTCACAGTAGTTGTAGTGGCAAAATGGAAAAGCACTGTATAGTAGGACTAGTATATGAGTATTTTTAGGAGTATATTTAAATATGATTAGGGGTAGGGATCCCTGGGTGGCGCAGCGGTTTAGCGCCTGCCTTTGGCCCAGGGCGCGATCCTGGAGACCCGGGATCGAATCCCACATCGGGCTCCCGGTGCATGGAGCCTGCTTCTCTCTCTGCCTATGTCTCTGCCTCTCTCTCTCTCTCTCTCTCTCTCTCTATGACTATCATAAATAAATAAATAAATAAATAAATAAATAAATAAATAAACAAACAAATAAACAAATAAATAAGATTAGGGATAGTGTTAAGTTTAGGGTTACGGGTAGTTTTAGTGATAGGGTTAGAGGTAAGGTTAAGCATAGGGGTATTGTTAGGTTTAGGGTTAATTGTAGAGGTAAGGTTAGGTGTAGAGTTACGGATGGTGTAGGAATAGTGGTAGGAGTAAGTTTACATGTAGGGGTAGGGATAGGCACTGGGGTAGTGGTAGTAGTATGGGTAGGGTTAGAGGTAGGGGTATGGTTAGGTGCAGAGTTGGTGTAGGATAGGATTAGGTTTACGGGTAGATGTAGGGATAGCAGTAGGGGTTGGGGTTGGGTTAATTGAAGGGGAAGTGTGAGGGTTAGGGGTGAAAGTAGGGTTAGACCTAAGGATAAAGTTAGGGTTAGTTTAGGTGTAGGGGTAGTTTTAGTGTCAGGGTAGGGTAAACATAGGGTTGGGGGTAGGATTAATAGAATGCTTAGGGGTAGCTGTGGGGGTTAGATGTAGGAGTAACTGGATGGGGACAGGGGTTGGGGTAGCGTTTGGGTAAGAGTAGGAGTATTGACAGGTGTAGGAGTAGTGGTAGGGTTAAGGGTAGGTAGAGCTATAGGAGTAGAAGGGGTAGAGCTAAGGGTAGGAGTAGGAGTAGTTATAGGGGTAGAAGTACAAGTATAGGTAGGGGCAGGGATAGAGGTAGGATTAGAGGGTGGGGTAGAGTTAAAGGTAGGATTAGGGGAAAGGGAAGGGTCCAGGCTGGGATAGGGGTATGGGTAGGACTTAGGGTATGGGTAAGTGTAGTATTAGGGGAAGGGGTAGGGCAAGTTGTTAAGGAGTGTGGGTAGCAAGTGGTAGGGGCAAGAGTATATAAAGATGTAGGGATAGGTGTAATGGAAGGAATGGGGTTTGTGGATGGGTAGTGTAAGTGGTAGGTATAAGGGTAGGAGTAGGGATAACGGGTAGGGGTAGGAGTAAGGGTCGGGTAAGCATAGTTTTAGGAGTATGTGTAGAGGTAGGTGTAGAGTTAGGGTAGGAGTAGAGGTGAGGGCAGGTAGGTGTACAGGTATGGGTAGGGTTAGAGGTTTGGGTAGGGTTAGGGGTATTTGAGGGGTGGGGTTGGGGTACAGCTCACAGTTGGGTTAGAGGTAGGAGTAGAGGTAAGTTTAGGAGTAAGGAATAGTGTAGCTGTAAGGGTAAGGGTAGGGTTAGGATAGGCTTTAGGGGTAGGGGTAGCGATAGAGGATGTTTAGGGATAGGGTTCAGGGTAGTCGTAGGTATTGGTGGAGATTTGTTAGGTGTAGAGGTAGGGTTAGGAGTAGGTTTAGGGTTATAGGTAGCTGTAGGTGTAAGAGGAGGGCTTGGGTTAGGGTTAGGTTTAGGTGTATGGGTAGGGGAAGAGGTAATTGTAGGGGTAGGTTTAGCTGTAGGGGTAGGATTAAGATTAGGAATAGGGCTATGTGTAGTGCTAAGGTAGGAGTAGGGGTGTGAGTAGGGGTAGGGCTAGTGGTAGGTGTAGGGTTAGGGCTAGTTGTATATGTTGGTTTGTGGGAGGTGTAGGTTTAGCTGTAGGGGTAGGATTAAGGTTAGGGGTAGGGCTATGTGTAGTGCTAAGGTAGGAGTAGGGGTGTGAGTAAGGGTAGGGCTAGTGGTAGGTGTCAGGTTAGGGCTAGTTGTATATGTTGGTTTGTGGGAGGTGTAGGGGAAAAGTTAGCTGTAGGAGGACCTACTCCTACAGGGTAAGGGAGAGGGGTAAGGGTGGGGTAAGTGTATTTTAAGGAGTAAGTGTAGAGGACGGTGTAGGGTTGGGGATAGGGTAAGCAGTAGGTGTACGGGTAGGGGTAGGCTTAGGGGTGGCATTGGGGTAGGATTAGGTTAGAGGTATGGCTAGCAGTTTGGTTTGAGGTAGGAGTAGAGGGAAGGAATAAGGAATAGTGTAGGGGTAGGGGTAGGATTACCTTTAGAGGTAGGGGTACAGGTGTGTTTAGGGATAGGGTTTGGGGTATTCATAGGTGTTGGGGGAGAGTTAAGTGTAGGGTGGGGACAGGAGTAGGTTTAGGGTTACGGGTAGCTGTCTGTGCACGGGCAGTTTAAGGTTAGGTGTACATGTAGAGGAAGGGGTAGAGGTAGCTTTAGCGGTAGGGTTGGAGTAAGTTTAGGGGTAGGGCTAGGCATAGTTTTAGTGTAGGAGCAAGGGTGTGTGTAGGGATAGGAATAGGAGTAGTGTTAGTGGTAGGTGTAGGGTTAGGGGTAGATATATGTAGGTTTGCGGGAGGTGCAGGGGATGGGATAGCTGTAGGTGTACCTACTCCTACAGGTTTATGGGTAGGTTTAGGAGCAGAGGTACATGAATAGCTAGTCCTTCGGTTGGTGTTAGGGATGGGGATGTTTTAAGAGTAGGATTAAGGGATCCCTGGGTGGCGCAGTGGTTTGGTGCCTGCCTTTGGCCCAGGGCGCGATCCTGGAGACCCGGGATCGAATCCCACGTCAGGCTCCCGGTGCATGGAGCCTGCTTCTCCCTCTGCCTGTGTCTCTGCCTCTCTCTCTCTCTCTCTGTGACTATCATAAATAAAAAAAAAAAAGAATTAAAAAAAAAAAAAAGAGTAGGATTAAGGGTAGAGGTAGGAGTAGGGGTAGGTATAGGATAGGTTTTGGGGTAGGAGTATGATTAGGGTTAGGGGTAGTGTTAGCATTTGGAGTAGGGTTATGGGAGGGGCAGGTGTAGCATTAGGTTATTGGTGAGAGTACATTTAGGGCTAGTGGTATGGCTAGGTGTAGGTGTTAGGGCAGGTGTACAGGTAGAGGTAGATTTAGGAGTAGATGTAGGGTTAGGGGTAGTGGTAGCATTAGGAGTAGGGGTAGCGATAGTAAGATTAAGGGTAGGGGTAATTTTGGAGTTAGGGGTAGGAGTAGGGTTAGGGTTAAGGATAGGGGTGGGGTTAGGTGTAGAAGTAGGAATAATGGTAGGATTGGGGGTAGGGATAGGATTTGTGATAGGGGTAGTTTTAGGTTTAGTATTAGTGTTCATTGTAGGGGTAGGGTAGGGGTAGGGTTAAGGAATGAAGTAGTGGTAGGGATAGTGGTCAGTTTAGTGTTAAGGGTGGGGGTAGGGAAAGCGATGTGTGTAGTGTCAGGGATTGGGGTAGAAAAGGGGGTATTGGTAGGTGGTGGGGTAGGGGCAGGGGAAGCTGTAGTGGAAGTGTTATGGGTAGGGTTAGGGAAGGGTTTGGGAAGGAGTTTGGGTGGGGGGTGGAATGGGTTTAATGTGTGGTATAGGTGTAGGGAGAGGGGTATGTTTAGAGGTACAGGTAGGAGTAGTTGTAGGGGTAGGCATATGGTTAGGTGTAGGGCTAGGTTTAATGGTATGGGTATTAGTAAGGGTAAGGGTAGGAGAAGGTTTAGGGATAGGCATATGGCTAGGAGTATAGTTAAGTATAAAGATAGGGGTAGTTGGAGTATGTTAGTGGTAGGGGTAAGGTTAGGTTTAGGGATTGGTGTAGGAGTAGGGTTAGGGGTAGGTGTTAGGGTAAGGGTACTCATAGGGATACATGTTGGGATTAGGGGTAGGGTTAGAGTTATGTGTAGAGGTAGTTTTAGCAGTAGGGGTATGGCTAGTTTTAGGGATACGGGAAGGGATAATGTAGGGTTATGGGTAGAAGTAGTTATAGAGTTAAAGCAACAGGCATGAGAAGTGGTAGGGTTAGGCTTATGGGAACGGGTAGACATAGGGATAAGTTTAGGGGTAGGTATAGGGCTAGGGGTAAGTTAGGTATAGATTTAGGAGTAGGGTTTGGTGTACCAATAGGGGTAGGAGTAAGGTTAGGTTTAGGGGTAGTGTAGGAGTAGTGTTAGGAGTAGTTGTTGGGGTAAAGGTAGTTGTAGGGTTATGTAAAGGGGTACAGATGGGGGTATGGTAGTGGTAGCAGTTTGAATAGGAGTAGGTTAAGGTGTAGGGGTAGTTTTGGGGGTAGGGGTGTGGCTAGGTTTACGTGTAGTGGAAGGGGCAGTGTAGGGTTATGGATAGAAATAGTTATAGATTTAAAGCTATGGTTATGAGACATGGTAGGGTTAGATTTAGGAGTACGGTAGGTATAGGGGTAAGGTTAGGGGTAGGTATAGGGGTAAGGTTAGGGGTAGGTATAGTACTAAGGATCAGGGGATGATAGGGTTCTGTGGGGTTAGGGATAACAGTAGTCATAGGGTTATTGGTAGGGGTAGGCATATGGATAAGTGTAGGGGTAGGGGCAGAGGTAGAGTTATGGGTATAGGTATTGTTAGGAATAGATCTAGGGTTAGGGGTAGTGGCAAGGGTTAGGGGTAGGGCTATGGGTAGGTTAGAAGAAGGGGTTGGGTTAAGGTTAGGTCTAGGGATTCGGATGGGTTAGGGGTACAGTTAAGGGTAGAAGTAGAGGTATGTGTAGGGTTCAAGGTAGGAATGGAGGTTGGGGTATGGTGACAGGCATGGATAGGGGAAAGTATAGGTGTAGTGTTAGGAGTAGGGGGATGGGCAGGAATGGGGTTGATGATGGATTAGGTGTAGTAGAAGGTGTAGGGACAGGGTTATGGGTAGGGCTACTGGTATGGAAAGGACAGTGTAGGGGTAGGGGTAGTTGTAAGAATAGGATTAAGGTTGGGGATAGGGGAAAGGGTAGGGATAGGGTTAGGTATAGGGATACTGGTGGTAGTAGGGACAGTGGAAGGCATCAGGTTATATGTAGGGATAGGTTTAAGTATACAGGGGTAGGGGTAGGACCTGGGTTAGTGTTACTTATAAAGGTAGGATAGGGTTAGAAGTACTGTTAGGGGTAAGGTGTAGGGCTAGGGTCAGAGTTAGGGGAAGTGGCAGGCAAGGAGTAGGCATAGGTGTAGTGATAGGAATTGGGTTCAGAAAGAGTAGGGGTAGTGGTAGGTTAGGGTTAAGAAGGGGCAGACAATGGCATAAGGATGCGGTAGAGGTAGGTGTAGGGTTAGGGTAGGTTGAAGGGTATGGATTGGGATAGGTGTAGGGATAGTTTAGGCGTAGTGGTATGGGTAGGTGTAGGAGTGATTTTACGGTGGTGTAGGGATAGGTTTATTGCTCTGGGTAGGGGTAGGCATAGGGCTTGGGATAGTTGTAGGTTATGTTAGGGGTTTGGGGGTAAAGGGGTAGGGGCTGGGTTATGGGTAGGTGTAGGGCTAGGGGTTGTAATATCATTAGGAGTAGGGGTGGGTTTAATTGTATGTGTAGGGATAAGAGTAAGAGGAGGGTTAGGAGTATGTGTAGGGCTAAGGGTAAAGTCAGATATAGATTTAGGTTTAGTTTTCCGGGTACCATTAGAATAGGGTTAGGTTTAGGGGTAGGAGTAGGGTTAGGGGTAGTTGTTGGGGTAAGGATAGTCTTAGAGTTACGTTTAGGGGTACAAGTAGGTGTATGGTAGTGGTAGCAGTAAGAATAGGAGTAGGTTAAGGTGTAGGGGTAGTTTTAGGGGTAGGGGTATGGCTGGATTTACGGGTAAGGCAAGGCTCAGTGTAGGGTTATGGGTAGAAATAGTTGTAGAGTTAAAGCTTGGGTATGGGAGGTGGTAGGGTTAGGGATAGGGATAGGGTAGTTATAGGGGTAAGGTTAAGGGTAGGTGTAGTACTAGGGATAGGGGGATGATAGGGTTGCTGTAGGGACAGTGGAAGGTCCGTGGGAGTGAGAACCCAGCGGGACTTGCGGCGGGGGTGGGGGGGCCGGTGGCGCCCCGAGAGAAGGAGAGGGGAGGGCTCGTGCTGCGGGGAGGGCCGTGGCTGCTGCGGTTCCCTCTGGGGGAGATCCCTCCCCATGCACGCGGCCTTGGGTTGTGTCTGGGGGGGGGGGGGTTGCGGTTCCGAGCTGCCGGTGGATAGTGGTCCGTGGAGGGGGGGGTCGGGAGGCCTGGGTCCGGAACACCGTGGGTCTTGCCTCCGCTCCCCAGGCGGCGGCTGCTTGTCTGCTTGTGGTCCTGGCGGGGTCCCCTCTTCCCCCCACCCAGTCCGCCGCCGCGCCTCCGCCTCCGGGGTCCGCGCCGCCCCTCCCTCCCGCTGGCGACCCTGGCCTTCGCCCTATCCGAGAGGCTCGCGCAGGGCGGAGTGGCCCGCGGGCCGCGTCCGGGGACCTGTGCCCTGGTGGCCGCCCGGGACGCCCCGTTGCTGCCCCGCGCCCCCCCCCCCCCCGGCGCGCGGCTGCTCCCGCAGTGGTCAGGGTGGACAGGGAAGGAGGGGTGTCGGTGGGAAGGCGCCGCCGTCGGTTCCGGCGAGGAGCCCTTCGGCGGGGGGCGCTGGGGGACGTCCCGGGCGAGGAGGAGGAGACCCGGTGTCGCGCGAGTGGCGGGGCGCGTGGTTGCGGGCGGCGCTTGGGGGCGACCGCGGCTCCCGACGCCCCCCACCGCGTCTCCCCGTGCACCGCGCGGTGCCCGCACCCCGCTCCCCTCCTTTTCCCGCGTCGCCTCCCCGCCCTCCAAGCCTGGCAGGGCCCTTGGCCTGCGCCGGCTTGTGCTCCCTTGCCCGCCGCCCCGGTGTGCTCGCGGTGGCCTTTCCTGTGCCACCTCGAGCCCTGACCGCGCGCGCCCTACACCTGGCGACCTGCGACCTGCTGAATTTAAGCGTATTAGTCAGTGGAGGGAAAGAAACTAACCCGGGTTCCCTCAGCCCCGAGTGAACAGGGAAGAGCGCAGCGCGGAATCGGTGCCTGCGGTGGGGCGCGGGACACGTGGCGGCGCAAGACCCCCTCCCAGGGGCGGCGGGGGCGGGTGATGGAGGCGCAGCCCGGGACTGCGGGACTGCGTGAGGCCGGCGGCGCCCCCACCCCCGCCGGGTCCTGGGGGAGCCAGGTTGCTTGGGAAGGCAGCCCAAAGTGGGTGGTGTATCCATCTAAGGCCAAACACGGCTGGAGCTGGAGACCCGTAGTCAACAAATTCCATTAAGGGAAAGTTGAAGAGAACTTCGAAGAGAGAGTTCCAGAGGGTGTGAAACCCTTAAGAGGTAAAGGGTGGGGTCCGAGCAGTTCGCCCAGAGGATTCAACCCCGCCGGACCTTTCCCGCCCCCTTCCTCCCGACCCCTCCACCCACCCTCCCTCTCCTGACGTCCCTCCTCCCCAGAGCGGGGGCCTCCTCTCCGGCGACCTGCCAGGCGGATTCCCGCTGCGGTGGTGTGCTGGGAAGGCCGGCGGGAAGCTGGCTGGGGCCCCACTCTCTCTGGAGGGCGGCCCACTCCCCGAGTATTACAGACACCCCCGCGCCCCCCCCCCCCCAGCAGCCCTCAAGGAATCCCGGCGCCTCGGGAGCAGACGGCGGCTGCGCTCATCCCCTCCCTGCGCCCACTGCCGCGAGGGGTCCTGGGGCGGGGCGGGGGGCCCTAGGCCGCTCCTCCTACAGCGCCACCCGCCCCCAGCACCCCGCCGGCCGGGCCTTGGAAAGCCTCGGGGTTTCGGGGTTTCGCAGCGTCCCGCGAGCTCTCGCTGGCCCTGGAAAATCGGAGAGAGGGTGTAAATCTCCCGCCAGGCAGTGCGGGATCCGCAGCAGGTCTCCGAGGTGAACAGCCTCGGGCGTATTGGAACAATGTAGGAAGGGAGGTCGGCAAGCTGGATCCCGAAGTCAGGGATACGGATTGGCCCTAAGGGCTGGGCTCTCCCCCGCTGGACAAGGCGCTGCCGCCCCCCCCATCTGGGGCACCCCCGCCCAGGCCCGCTCCCAGGGCGCTCCTCTGCCCCACCCTGGGAGGCTACCCCAGCTCTCCCCCCCCCTTTCCCCTCCCCCCCTTTCCCCTCCCCCGCGGGCGCTCGGGGCCGAGCACCGGGGAACCGGCAGCAGCTGCGACTCTGGACCCTAGGGGGGCCCTTCCCATGGATCGCCCCGGCTGCGGCGGGCATCGCGGCCCCACCGCGGTGGGAGCCTGGGGAACGCCGTGCGCCCCGCCCAGCGGGGATGTTCCGCCGGCAGCAGGAGGTCCTGTCCCCGTCTTCTCCGCCAGGGCGGTCAGCGCGCCGGTTCCCCTCGCCCCCACCCCCGCGGGGACCCCCCCAGGCAGCGATGGAGCTGCGCCTCCCCTCCCCTCCCCTCCCCTCCGCCGCTGCCTAGCGGCCGACTTAGAACCGGTGCGGACCCGGGCCCCCGACCGTTTAAACAGTGCGCGGCGAAGGCCTGCGGCGGGGGTTGACACGACGTGACTTCTGCCCAGTGCTCTGAAGGTCGAAGTGAAGAAATGCAGTGGAGCAAGCGCGGGTAAACGGCGGGAGTAACTAGGACTCTCTTAAGGTAGCGGCAGGCGCCTGCTTGGACGAGCGAGATGGCCACTGCCCCTACCCACTACCCAGAGAAACCACCGCCGCGGGACCGGGCTGGGCAGAGCGAGCGGGGAAAGCAGACCCTGTTGAGCTGGACTCAGGTCTGCCGCAGGGAAGTGGGAAGCCCCCCCCCCACCCCCGCCCCGGCAGGGCCCACCCGCCTTGCGGGCGCCAGGTGAAATACCACTACTCTTACAGTTTTTTCACTGACCAGGTGGTGGGGGGAGCCTCAAGGGGCTCTCCCTTCTGGCGCCCACCGCCCGGCTGCACCGGCAGGGCACAGCCCGCTCCCGGGACATGCCAGGTGGGGAGCTTGACTGGGGCGGTACACCTGTCAAACGGTAACGGCAGGTGTCCTAAGGCGAGCTCAGGGAGGGCAGAAACCTCCGTGGAGCAGAAGGGCAAAAGCTCACCTGATCTTGATTTTCAGTACGAATACGAATACAGACCGTGAAAGCGGGGCCTCACGATCCTTCTGACTTTCGGGGTTTTAAGCAGGAGGTGTCAAAAGTTACCACAGGGATAACTAGCTTGTGGCGGCCCCTCCCCCTCCCCCTGTTTCTGCACCACTCTTGTGGCTGGAGTGGTCAAATCCTTTACCATCCCAGGTGCCTCCAGTGCCATCCCCCCTCCCCCCTCCCCACCCCCACCAAGGAGCAAAAATCACCTCAAGTCATTGGGCCACCTCCTTCTGAGGTTCACATTAGAGTACCTCCCAAATCAGCAGGCAGGAAGGGGCCCAAGGGCTCCCCTGGACTTAAACCACCCACTTCAGACTTTCCCACGAGAGCCTGATAGTGGGAGTGGGGAACAAATCGACTGACTCTTTAGTGGACACGGGGGCGACATATGCGGCTTTCAAGCCAATTCAAGGTTGTTGGTTTATTTTAAAAAGACGTGTCTTTGGAGCTATCAACATCACACATCATACAGATAACCAGCTTTACCTTCCCCCACCTGCCCCCTTGAGTTATAAAATCATTTGATTTTCAGTTCTGCCTGCCTTATAAGTCCTTGGGGTGGGTGGTGGAATGTGCTGCACTCCCATCACAGTTTGTGAGCCTGGAATGGTGATGATGGAAATAGACCCCTCCGTCACCTTTATACAAAGAAACCACGTTTGCTGTCTCATTATGCAACAGGCACACAAAAGAAAATGAGAACTACTTATACCCTTGTTCCACCTGAACCAACCTGGACGCTGGAGGATCCAGGCCCAAGGGAGGGCCCTACTCAACTTTGCTGTTACCTCCAAGGATTAGTTGAGTTGTATCTATTGTGATTTATCCACAGAAACTACTTAAAATGGTCAATTTGGTCTCTCTCATATACTTTTCATTGTTAAGAGCAAATAGGTAAAATAATTTTTAAAAAGGCTTATAGGTAAACCTTTGCAATAGCTTCCAAAATCTTTGGTGACCTGAAGCTTGAAGTTGTGCTAGGTTAATTGGCAAATTGGGTTGAATTCATCGGATACCTATGTCTTTTCATCATAAGGTAAAAAACTAAAGCATGAGTCACTAAGACACCCAAGGTGGTTTTTTGTTTCCTTGTTTTCCTTCCTCCTCCCCCTTTTCTTCCCTCCCCCCTTTTTTCTTTTCATCTTTTGTCTTATTCAGGAAAACTGCAGATACTTGAGTGTTAGTAAACATATTTCATGCTTTCTTAAAAATTGTATTATAAACACTGTGTTTCTAAAAACTATGACATGTATTCATATATTTGCTAATCTAAAGAATTCTGGTACAATAGATAGTGTGCCCTTGGCTCCTACTGACTTTTCACCAGAGACTGAGGCTTCTAGGAGTTAAAAGTCTGCCAGATGGGGGACGTCTGGGTGGCTCAGTGGTTGAGCATCTGCCTTTGGCTCAGGGCATGATCACCGGGTCTGGGATCTTTAAAAAAAAAAAGGAAAGGAAAGGAGAGGAGAGGAGAGGAGAGGAGAGGAGAGGAGAGGAGAGGAGAGGAGAGGAGAGGAGAGGAGAGGAGAGGAAGAAAAGAAAGAAAGAAAGAAAGAAAAGAAAGAAAGAAAGAAAGAAAGAAAGAAAGAAAGAAAGAAAGAAAGAAAAGAAAGAAAGAAAAGAAAGAAAGAAGAAACAAAGAAAGAAAGAAAGAGAAAAGAAAAGAAAGAAAGAAAAGAAAAGAAAGAAAGAAAAGAAAGAAAGAAAGAAAGAGAAAAGAAAAGAAAAGAAAGGAAGAAAAGAAAGAAAAGAAAGAAAGAAAAGAAAGAAAGAAAGAAAGAAAGAAAGAGAAAAGAAAAGAAAGAAAAGAAAGAAAGAGAAAAGAAAGAAAAAGGAAACTTTCTCTCTCTCTCTCTCTCTCTCCCCCCCTCCCTCCCTCCCTCTCCCCCTTCCCCTCTTCACTCACATGCTCTCTCTCTCTACAAAAAATAAATAAAATTGGGGATCCCTGGGTGGCGCAGTGGTTTGGCGCCTGCCTTTGGCCCAGGGCACGATCCTGGAGACCCGGGATCGAATCCCACATCAGGCTCCCGGTGCATGGAGCCTGCTTCTCCCTCTGCCTGTGTCTCTGCCTCTCTCTCTCTCTCTGTGACTATCATAAATAAATAAAATTAAAAAAAAAAAAATAAAAATAAATAAAAAAAAAAATAAATAAATAAAATTAAAAAAAAAAAAAAAAGTCTGCCGCATGGAATCGAGACTACTGGAAAACAATAAGGAAAACAACTCCGTGTGTGAGAATGGAGGAGACGTGTAGAAGAGGCACAAGGCATGAGAATACATTTTTTTTGTTGTTGAGGGAAAAGAAAATAATTTTGTCCTGAAATGAGCCTGGCTATTTTTTTTTAAAGATTTTATTTATTTATTTATTTATTCATGAGAGACACAGAGAGAAGGCAGAGATATAGGCAGAGGGAGAAGCAGGATCATGCCCTGAGCCTAAGGCAGAGGCCCAACTGCTGAGCCACTGGGCGTCCCTATTTTTTTTAAAGGAATTTATTTACTTATTTATGAGAGACACAGAGAGAGGCAAGAGAGAAGCAGAGACAGGAGAAGCAGGCTCCATGCAAGAAGACCAATATGGCACTCCATCCCAGGACTCAAATGTCCCAGAGCCTGGCTATTTAGAGAAAGAAAACTTAAGACTGACTCTGAATGAAAAATGACATTGTAGAAGGAGTTTCTGAGGGAGATGTTTTGAAAAGGAATTCTATGTATGGTCAGGACTGACTGAGATTGGGAGAAGTTTTACAAGTACACTGGTATAACATTGAGATTTGGCTCTTCTTTCTGTTAAAACGACAAGGGTTTCTTGCATTGTTAGTCTACTCTGCATAAGAGATTGTGAACAGAGAAGAAAAGACATTTTTTTTTCCTTTACCTGCCTGGAACAACAAGGTTTTTATATTCGTTTTTATCTGGTCTTTACCTAAATAAGAGAGTGAAAACTTCTCAGTATTGGAGCTACATTTTGGTGACAACTCTATAACCTCCTGTAGAATCTCCTAAGGCAACCTTGGCAAAACAGATACTGAAGTTTTCAGTTTTGTAATGATCCGTGATCCTTTGTAGGCACGTGTTATGAAAACTTCTGAGATGTTGGTTGGTTGGTTGGTTGGTTGGTTGGTTGGTTGGTTGGTTGGTTGGTTTGGCTGGCTGGCTGACTGGCCAGCTGGCTGGCTGTTTGCTTATTCGTTCATTCGTTCGTTGATTTTTCAACAGATTCCCAGAAAGTCAAACCCTAAATAGAGTCTCTTGACTAATTAACGTAGTTTACCTGCTGTGTTAGGTCACATGAGAAGCATTGTCAAACAAATAATGATAAACCCTCTTAGATTATATTGGGTCCGTGAATGCTGTTGCTGTTCCAAAAATTAAATGAAATTTCTAAAGTTGTAACATGTCCTGGTACAGTGCCATCACTTGACATTCGAATTGCTAAAATGCTGTGTGTTACAAAAGAAATTTCAAAGTTTCTTACCGACTGCATTATAATGAACTATCATCGGGTCTTTAACCGTCCATTTTTGACATTTACAGGTATTGTTCTGATGCCCTTGCAAAAATATGGTCCAGCTTCAAGAAGATTCATGAAAAGAACTTTTGACAAATACCGGTTTCTGGTCACCCTGAGATCATAAAACTAAAGTATGAATTGCCAGAACTAATGAAAAAGCTGCATTTGAATAGAACAAAAAGAAACAACATGGAACTGAATGAGCTAAGGACAATGATGACCATTTTTAATGACTCTTGTTCAAAGCATTGTGTTGATCCCCTCATGTTTGCTCCTCCAGATTGAAGGAAACTTTGTCTCTAGAGATTTTATTAAATTGTTTTGTAAACAAATTATTTATCTTTTCACCCTACCTGTAACCCTCCAGAGTTCAGAAACTCTCAGTGAGTATTCTTTCTTTTATGACAATTGTAAATCATCCGCGTTATGACAATTGTAAATCATCCGCGTAGGTTGGGTGGGAATCTGTTCTCTTTGTAACCAGACACCATTGGAAGGATTGGTAATATTACCAAGGCCTTGACTAGAATGGCATCTGTTTTTCTTTTTCTTCCACCACTCCACCGCCTCCCACCCCCTACCCCACCCTGGTTTAATTTTTTAAAGTAATCTCTACTCCCAACGTAGGGCTCAAACTCACAACATTGAGGTCAAGAGTCATGCTCTCTACTGACTGAGCAGGCCAGGTGCCCCTGGAATCTCATCCTTAAGACACACGCATAGACTCAAGATCAGACAGCTTGGAGAAACAGATTGACTTTCTGGAGCCAATAAAGCCCCTTGGAAAATGTTGGCCTGATACCCTCTTCCAGAGGTCCCCACAGCCTTACCAGGTGAGTCAAGAGTGCCACCTCCTGACAGATAAAAGCAAGAGTCCGATGCTTAAGCCCACCGAGCCTCCCAGGTGCCCCTAAAAGGTGCTTTGAAATGCTGAAGTTCTTCCTTCATGCCTTGCCTTTACAGGGATGACGTCAGTGACCATGTCTGTCTACCTGGAGAGGAAGAAAATATTCCAGATTGCTGAACCCTGGTTTTCCACACTGTGGATGACAGGACCCCCTCCAACCTGACCCAGGAACTCCCTTACTCTGAGCCAAGGACAGGGGCTTTTGTTTTTAAGTTGTGGTTAAAAATAGACATCACCTACAATGGAGTGGTTTAGCCATTTCCAAGCCTAGAATTCAGCAGTATTAGGTATGTTCACACCCTCCTCGCCACATTATCTTTCCATTTTTTTAATTTTAATTTTTATAGTTTTTTAAAATTTTATTTCTTCATGAGAGCCGAACAGAGAAAGAGGCAGAGACACAGGCAGAGGGAGAAGCAGGCTCCCTGCAGGGAACCCAATGCGGGGGGGGGGACTCAACCCCAGGACACTGGGATGATGCCCTGAGGCAGATGCTCAACCACTGAGCCACCAAGGCACCCCATACATACTTAATTTTTTAAAAGTTCATTTATTCATTTTTCACTATCTCTAGACCCAACATAGGGCTCGAACTCACGACCCTGACTGAGATCAAGAGTTGAGTGCTCTTCTGACTGAGCTGGCCAGGTGCTCCTTCCATTTCATTTTTTCAAGAACCCTGGGATCACGGCTCAGAGTCACCATTTGTCCGGTGAGGCCCCACCCCTCCATGCGGAGGTGACATCTGTCAAACTGGTTCATGTTTGTCCATCTTCCTTCTTCCTTTTAGTAGACAGAAGGTGGCTTGTGAAACAGCCAGTGACTATGTTGAATGAGACTGAGGATTTCCCTTGGGAAGTGGGTGTGAGAGGGAGGACAGGTTGATGGAGAACCAGTAAACTGTTGGTGTTGCTTTAGAGGAAAGAGTGTGCTTTCTGGGCCCTCACCCAGGGTGGATGAGTCAGAATTGTCCCCTGCCAGGCCTCCCTTAGTCCTTTGCCCTTATCACTCCAAGCCTGTGTTTGGTCTCTGAACCCTAAGACACCACTGTCGTGAGTTTAAGTCCCCCTCAGATTCAGCATACCCCACCATGCCATGCTCTCCCAGATGCACCCCCACCCCTGGAAGGCATTAGAGTGAGATGTCATCCTCCACATCCATGATTTCCAAAGGCTTTATTGGGGTTTCCTGGGTTAGGAAACCAGGAGGGGACTCTTTTGGCCCCCAGACAAGGGAGTTCTTCAGACATCCTCTTTCCCCTTCCTTTCCCCTTCCCTTTCCCTCACTTCCCCTCTCCTCCCCCCCCCCCCCAAGTTTGGAAGAAGTTTGGAAGCTGAAGCTTGATGGTTGGGGGAGTTGAAGAAAGCCATTCAATGGAGAGAAGTCCCAGTCCCTGACTTTAACAGACAACCTTGTGCATTTGAATGAAAGGATTGAATGAGGCCCATTGGAATAAATTACCCTGAACCTCCCTTCAGCCTCCAGCCACCCCCACAACCCCCCTACCCTCCAGTGGATTGGGAAAGGAAGGCCAGGTGTATTCATGCCCTGAGGGTGGGGGGGGGGCATGCTCAGGCTGGCTCCTGCAACTCCATTCATTCCGGGAATGTTCTGTTGTTTCTGCTGAGTTGCCAGTTGCTGCTATGAGCAAAGCTAAACTCCTCCCATTGCCTAGTTCTTAAAAAGCCTCATTCTCCTGTTTTCTCCGTGAATGGACTGACCCACACCCACCTATCCCACCAGACCCCTTGTGCAAATACTTCCCTTGAAGAGTTCTTTCACTTCATCCAGAAAACAAACAACAGCCACCCATATCCACCCCATTGCCACAGATACCCAACCAACAAAACAAAAATCTATTCTGCCTCAACCTACTGTACAGTCACTGTCTTAGACATGCTTTAGGCTCAATGACTTGATGCTGTCTCCCTTTCTCTGGCACAATTCCACCTCCCCATTAGGCCCATATTATAACTGCATGACCACACTGTTCACAGGAGCTGGAGACAATATGCTAAAGTGACCGGATGGTAGCACTGTCCATTTGAAAGGACCTACCTGCCAAGGCATCCATAAACATGGTCCCCAGAAATCTTTGACATTCACTTGCCTCTGATGAAATCGTTGCTCTGGAAACTCCAGCATCGATAGCCAATCTTGTCCATGTGCCTCTAACCTTTGCTCGCCCTCTGTTCACCTGATATTTTGCCTGATTGTTCACGGGAAAATTAGAACCCATCCTGCAAGAGCTGAATCCAAATCCTTTGCTCACCCCCACAAGAGAAAAGATATGCCCAGGTCTGCACCTGTCTTATCCTTCTCCACTGTGGCAGAAATGTGGCCCGCCCTCCCTCCTCCTGTCAAAAGTCAAATCTGAGATAAGACGGATATAAAGGAAACCAGAATACTTTTTTGAACTATAGACACTTTTAAAAAGTAGCCGCAACAGCAAAGAAACACACAAAACACGCCCCCCCCCAGCAGGTGGAAGGAGGGTGTGCTGACCCCTCCTTTCCCTCCTAGAAGCACACCCCCTCCTATGCCCCTGGAAGGTGCCTCGGAGGGGTGTACCAGGAGGGAAGTGAATGACATTCTTATCTTCAAGGACAGGAAGTTGAGCATGAGAATGAGAATTCCGGACAAACAGATCTTGTTATTAAAAAAAAAAGAAAAAGAAAAATTCTTATGTTCTTTTAGCCCCCCCACATGGTTGAGTTACTCTTCCACAATCTCTTCTCCTTGTTCAACCCAATAGACAAGCACTTAGGGTTTGCCACTCCTGGGTCTGTGTTTGTTCAGGAGGGCTGTGCCAGTGAAGCTGAGGTCAAGGTCCTCCGCTGGGAGGCCCCAGATGCTGAGGGGGTGGAGGTCAAGGTGGTGCCTCCGGAGGCTGGAGGCCATCCTTTCCAGGAGGCCATCCTTTCCAGCGTCTTTTTTTTTTTAAGGTTTTATTTATTTATTCATGAGAGACACAGAGAGAGAGATTGGCAGAGACACAGGCAGAGGGAGAAGTGGGCTCCATGCAGAGAGCCCCACATGGGCCTTGATCCCGGGTCTCCAGGATCACACCCTGGGCTGAAGGCGGCGCTAAACCGCTGAGCCACCCGAGCTGCCCCTTTCCAGAGTCTTTGGATGTGACCTCCTTCGTGGCCTCACTCGCTCCCCAGTGATCCCCCTAGTGATCCCCAGTGGGATCCAGCGATCCCACTCCCACGGATCAGTCCTCGGGGACCCAGAGGAGGTGAAAGTGGAGGGCCGGAGCCCCTCTAAATCCTCGGCCTGTCTAGCTTGTCGAGGTCATTTCTACACCCATCTGACGCAGCGCTGGCCCTTGGGATGGGCGCCAATCCTGCGTGGAGGCACAGGCTCCTCCGACCGACCAAGCCACAGCCAGGTCCTCAGCAATACGTGTCCTTAAGAAACACCGCTGAGCAGCCTTCAGCTCATCTGCCCTCCGGGTGGAGGAAATACCAGGAATGCAAGTAGTTTAGCCAACTGAGGAAGGATTCCCGCCACCCCCCCCCCCCCGCTTTTTTTTTTTTTTTTTTTTTTTTTTTTTGAGGAAGGATTCCCTTGAAAGAAAACCCTTCTTTTCACTTTTCTGTTGTTGGGTCAATGCTTTTAACCTGCCAGACTTCCAGCCTCCCAAGTCACGTGACTTGCTTGATTTCTCGCTTGTCCTTGTCTCTTCAGTAGCTTTCATAGTGCTCAGGATGTAGGATGTCCAGGGAACAGTTTTCATGCTGGGGTGGGTGGATGTTGTGAAGTGGGATCAGAGATTCATACAGGTGAGAAGAAGGCCGAGAGAGAGGCTCCTTAATGAAACCCTAAAAGCCCATGGTCAATTGGTGATGCTTAACATGATAAGAGTTACCTTTGATGAGAGGAATTCTTGCTGGAGGGGCTTGTGTCCTCTCTTGTCTGGATCTGAGGGTGAAGTTTTTGAAAGGTCCCTACTGGTCCCAGAAAACGTTAAAGGGTCCTAGCGTGGTCCTGGAGTCCCGGGATCAAGTCCCACATTGGGCTCCCTGCAAGGAGATTTCTTCTCCCTCTGCCTGTGTCTCTGCCTCTCTCTGTGTGTCTCTCATGAATAAATAAAATCTTAAAAAAAAAAAAAAAAGTGCCCTAGCACCTAGACAGGATGCTGCTTTGTCACCTCCAGCGTCCAATCCTCTGCCACCGTTATGTTTTCCTATGACTGCTTAATGCTCACATGTATGTATCTTTGATAGTTACTGGTTCTCTTTGTCCTCTGTAGTCCCTTTTGTTTGTTTCTTTTTCAAAGCTTTTTATTGTGATTGATTGATTTTTAAGATTTTTTAAAATTCCCTTATGAGAAACACAGGGGAGGGGACAGAGACATAGACGGATAAGCAGACTTCCTGCGGGGACCCCAATCTGGACTCAACCCCACACTCTGGAATTATGCCTCATTCTAAAGGGACAGCCTCAACCCAACCACCAAGCCACCAGGCATCCAAAAGCTTTTTAGTTTCAAGAGATTACTACACTCATCCAACAGACATGGTGCTGGCTGGAACTCACGACTTCCCACAAGCAAGAGTCCCAAGTAGCCAGCCAGGTGCCCTATAATACCTGAACTAGAAAAACAAAACAAAAGGAAAAAGAAAAAAACTTTTGTACATGCCGAAGGAAGTTCTGCGCATAGCTTTCCTTTTCCCCTTAATATCCTGGACAAATTCAGGATCAACATTTACCTCTTTTCCAGTGCAAACCGCCCCCCCCCCACCCCCCCACCAGAGAACTGTAAGGATGTCCTGGAACTGGATTGATGTCGTGAATGGCTAATTTAACCCCCTTCCTCACATCAGCTCTCCCAGGCTAAGCTCACTACTACGCCTCTCTCAGAGCCCTGTAAGACCCTGACTACCTAGCAACTGTGAGGCCCCAGTGGAAATGAGCTTGCCTGAGTTCTGAGGCTAAGGCCTTCCCAGAAGGCAAACGTCCCAATGAAAGGAATTCAACCGATCTCTCCAGAAGGTTTAGAGCAGCAGTCCATGAGCGCTGGAGGGTGTCTGGGACACCACAGTTCCTTGAGCGCAGCTATCCACTGGCCCATTCCGTGAGGAAAATCAAACCTATCAGCCCAGCAGACAAGTCTGGTCAGGGGCAAGTCTGTGGGCTTAATTCTAAGAACCAGGCCCTCCAAGACGTTTCCTTTCAACAAGCCCTCAGAGCTGAGAGAGGTTAGAAGATACCTCCAGCCTTGGTGGTGGAGGGCCATTGGACAGGACAGGTACTATTCAATGAGAAAGCAACTTTCCTGGCCTTCAGCTTACAATAAGTCTGTCACCGGGGTGAGTTAGCAAACCCTCTCCACAGTTGGTGGGGGGGGGGGGAAGGACTATGAAACCTACTGAAGAACATTCCTCAAATAAAACTTTCATTTAGTCCATCCAAGTGGGAGGTATGCCCTGGCTCCACCGGAGGCTGGAGATCCAGTGCACTCGCTGTCCTGAACTCCAGGGCCCAAGGGGCCAGAAGGGAATTTTACATTGGTCGATCCAGGAAAGCCTAGACAAGACAGCTCCTCGGGAAGTTTGGAGTGGCCTTGGAAGGCCCTCTCACCTCTGGGTGATATGTCACCTTCCTGGAGGGCCCCTTGGTACTAGCTTCTCACCTCAGGGAGTTGGAACATGTGTCTCAGCTTGGTGGCAGTGCCAAGGGAACGTGGGCTCCTTTCCTCTGAGGACAAAGCTCTCGCAGACTAAGTTCACCACTAGGCCCCTCCCAGAGGCCTGTGAGGCCCAGCCTCCCCGGCAGCTGTGAGGTCACAATGGAAGTGAAATGAGCTGGACTGTGTTCTGTGGCTTAGGCCCCCCCAAAGACCTGGAAGAGACCCTGCCTACCCTGCAGCTGTGGGGGGTGCAATGGAAAGGAGCTGGACTGAGTCCATGAAGCTCAGCTTTGCCAGAAGACGAGCTTCTCAATGAAGGGAGTTCAAACCTGTCTCGAGAGGTTCAGAGTGCAGTCCAACAGCACTGGAGGGCCTCTGGGACACCATAGTTCGTTAAGTGCAGCACTCCACTGGTCCCTTCCATGAGGCAAGTTGAACAGATCAGCCCAGTAGACAATCCTGGGTAGTGGCGAACCAGCAGGTTTCAGTCTGAGAACCAGGCCCTCGCCCTCCCTTAGGGACCACTTCAGTGAGCCCTCACAGCTGAGGGAGTTGAGGAGGTAGCCCCAGGCTTGGTGGCGAAGGGCCAGTAGGGAGGCCAGGTACTTTTCACCAGGAAAGCCGCTCTCCTGGCCTTATCATTAAATGAGTCTGACACCGGGGTGAGTTAGCACACCCTCTCCACACTCCTTGTGGATCTGAAGAGACCAAGCAACTCACTGAACACCAAGGGACTAGCATTCCTTGAAGGAAACGGTCAGCTAGACTGTTGAGGTGGAAGGTATGACGTGGCCTCACCTGAGGCCGGAGACCCAATGGAACTGGCTACCCTGAAGAAGCCTGGGCCCAAGGGTCCAACGAGGGCAGCTTTCCACTGTCCTCTCCAGGAATGCCTTGAAAAGCTTCCTCCTCAGAAGGTGGGGAGGGTCCTGGGAGACCCTGTCCACCTCTCGGGGACACACGCTTTCAGACACTGAACCCTGCTACAAGATACTCTCACCCCGGGGAGCTGGAGCATGGTTATCAGCAGTGGTGGTGATGCCAAGGAGAAGCAGGCTGCTTTCCTCTGAGGACAAAGTGCTCCCTGACTAAGCTCACCACCAGGCCTCGAGGCCTGGGAGACCCTGGCTCCCCGGCAGCTGTAGTGGCACAAAGGAAAGGAGCTGGCCTGAGTTCTGAGGCTAAGGCATTCCCAGAAGACTAGATCCTCGGTAAAGGGAGTTCAGGCCTTTCTCCCCAGAAGGTTTGTAGTGTGGTCTAAAAGTGTTGCAAGTCCTTTGGGACACACCACAGTTCCTTGAGTGCAGCTCCCCACTGGCCCCTTCATGAGGGAAGTCTAACATCTCAGCCCAGGGTGAAAGCCCTGGCAGTGGCAAGGCAGGGCTTCAGTCTGAGAAAGCGGGCCTCCCTCAGGTCACCAGTCAACCTGCCCTCACAGCTGAGGGAGGTTGGCA
Source organism: Canis lupus baileyi (assembly GCF_048164855.1). Taxonomy (NCBI): domain Eukaryota; kingdom Metazoa; phylum Chordata; class Mammalia; order Carnivora; family Canidae; genus Canis; species Canis lupus. The sequence continues at coordinate 13,492,438 of NC_132849.1, forward strand.
GCTAGCTGAAGCCTGGTGGTGGACGGCCAGTGGAGAGGCCAGGGAGTCTTCACTGAGAAAGCAGCTTTCCTGGTGTTCTGCTGACCACGAGTCTGTCACCGGAGTGAGTTAGCCCACCCTCTCCACAGTTGTGGTGGAGGTGAAAAGACCACGTGACACCCTGAACACTGAGGAACTTGCATTCCTTGAATGAACCTTTCAGCTAGACCCTCCCAGGTGGGAGGCGTGGAAGCCCATCAAGTGGAATTTGATGTCCTGAACCCTGGGCCAAGAGTCCCATGGAGGCAGCATCCCACTGGCCTCTCAAGGAGAGCCTAGACAAGACAGCTCCTCGGGAAGTTTGGAGTGGCCTTGGAAGGCCCTTTCACCTCTGGGTGACAGAAGCCTTCCTGGAGGACCCCTTGGGACTAGCTTCTCACCTCAGGGAGTTGGAACATGTGTCTCAGCTTGGTGGCAGTGCTAAGGGAACGCGGGCTCCTTTCCTCTGAGGACAAAGCTCTCGCAGACTAAGTTCATCACTAGGCCACTCCCAGAGGCCTGTGAGGCCCAGCCTCCCCGGCAGCTGTGAGGTCACAATGGAAGTGAAATGAGCTGGACTGTGTTCTGTGGCTCAGGCCCTCCCAAAGGCCAGCTTCTCAATAAATAGACAGGGCTCAACCGGCCTCCCCAGAAGTGTCTGCAGCGTTGGCCCAAATGCGCTTGAAGGCCGCTGGGACACCAAGTTCCTTGGGTGCAGCTCTCCGAGAGGAAAGTCAAACCTCTGGCTCGCCCCAGCAGACCAGCCCGGGCAGTGGCGAGGCAGGGCTTCATCTGAGAAGCAAGCCGTCCCCGATGGACCTTTCAACCTGCCCTCCAGCTGAGGGGAGTTTAGCAGCAGCTGGCTCCAGCCTGGGCGTGGAGGGCCAGTAGAGAGGCCAGGGACTTTTCAGAGAGAGAGAGCAGCCTTCCTGGCCTTCTGCTGAAGCGAGTCTGTCACTGGGGTGAGTGAGCACACTTTCTCCACAGTTGCTGTGGAGGTGAAGAGACCACAGGGACCTACCGAAGGCTTTGGACTTAGCCTTCCTTGAATGAACCTTTCAGCCTGCCCCTCCCTGGTGGGAGGACTGTCCCGGCTGCACCTTAGGCCAGAGACTCAATGACACTGTCCTGAGCAGCTTTCCACTGGCCTCTTCTGGAAGGGCTGGAGAAGTCAGCTCAGGAAGTTGAGAGGGTCCCTGGAAGGCGCTGTCCACATCTAGGGGACGTAGGCCTTCCTGGAGTGACCCTTGCCACCAGTTTCTCACCTCAGAGAGTTCCATATGTATCTCAGCAGTTTGGGCGGCGCCAAGGGAAAGCAGGCTACTTTGCTCTGAGGACAAAGCTGCTCCCTAACTCAACCACTAGGCTTCTCCCAAAAAACCTATCAGACCCCGCCCCTCTAGCCGCTGTGAGGGCACAATGGAAATGAGGTGGCCTGAGTTCTGAGGCTCAGGCCTTCCCCCAAGTCAAGCTTCTCAGTGATCGGAGTTCAACCAGGTTTCCCCACAAGTTGTGGAGGGGCGATCCCAAAACCCTGCAAGGCCTCTGGGACAGCACAGTTTCTTGAGTGTACCTCTGCAGTAGAAGGGAGTGCCCCCTCTGAGTGGAAAGTCCAACCTCTCGGCCCAGCAGACAAGCATGGGCAGTGGCAAGGCTGTGGGCTTCAGTCTGGGCATGGAGCCCTCCCTGATGCAACCTTTCAAGGAGCCCTCAGAGCTGAGGGAGGTGAGCAGCTAGCTCCCTCCTTGGTGGTGGAGGGCCATTGGAGAGGCCAGGGACTTGTCACTGAGAAAGCTGCCTTCCTGGCCTTTCCTTTACTATGAGCCTGTCACAGGGGCTGCTTGGCACACCCGCTCCGCAGTTGGTGTGGGGGCAGCGAACAGACCATGCAACCTACTGAAGGCTGAGGAAGTAGCGCTCCCCGCTCCCCAGTTGAGACTTTCTGCCAGCCCCTTCCAGGTGGGAGGTATGCCCTGGCTCCACCTTCAGGCTGGAGACAAAATGGAACTCGCTGACCTGAACCAAGGGCCAAGGGTCCCACGGGGGCAGCTTTCCACTGGTGTCTCAAGGAATGGCTTGAGATGCCCACACCTCAGCAAGTTTGCAGGGGCCTTGGAAGGCTTTGTTCACCTCTAGGTGACACAGACCTTCCTCAAGCGCCCCTTGCGACTCGCTTCTCACCTCGGGGTGTTGGAACATGGGTCTCCTCGGTGGGGGCAGCGTCAAGTGAAAGCACGCTACATTCCTCTGTGGACAAAGCTCTCCCTGCCTAGGCTCCCTACTAGGCCTCTGAGACCCTGCCTACCCAGCAGTAGTGGGGGAGCAATGGAAATGAGCTGGCCTGAGTTCGCAGTCTCAGGCCTTCCCGGAAGGGTAGCTTCTCAACGAAGGGAAGGGAACGGTGTTCGAATGTGTCTGCCCGGAAGGTTTGGAGTGCGGTCCCAAAGCACTAGAGGGCCTCTGGAATACCACAGTTCCTTGAGGGCAGCTCTGCACTGGCCCCTCCCGAACATCCCCCCCAGGAGATGAGTCTGGGCGGTGCAAGTCTGTGCCTAGTCTGAGAACCAACCCTCCCTGATGGGCCTTTCAAGGAGCCGTGGGGCGGGCGCTGAGGGAGGTGAGCAGCTAGCTCCCTCCTTGCTGGTGCAGGGCCATCGGAGACGCCAGGCGCTTTTCACTGAGAAATCAGCTTTCCCGACCTTCTGCTTACACGGAGCCTTAGCGCACACTCTCCACGGTTAGCTTATCGTGGAGGTGAGAAAACCTTGCCACGTTCTGAGTGCTGAGGAACTAGCATTCCTTGAATGCAGCTTTCAGCCAGCCCGTCGTCCCAGGTGGGAAGAATTCCCTATCTCTACCTTAGGTTGGAGACCCAAAGGAACTCGATGTCCTGGCACCCTTGGCTCTGGGGTGAGCAGCCTTCCTGGCCTTCTGCTGAAGCGAGTCTGTCACTGGGGTGAGTGAACACACCTTCTCCACAGTTGCTGTGGAGGTGAAGAGAGCACAGTGACCTACTGAAGGCTTTGGACGTAGGCTTTCTTGAATGAACCTTTCAGCCTGCCCCTCCCTGGTGGGAGGAATTTCCTTGCTCCACCTTAGTGGAGACCCAATGGAATTGGCTGTCCTCAACCCTGGGCCTAAGGGTCCCGTTATATCGTTATATTGTCTTTCTACTGACTTCTCTATGAGAGGCTGGAGAATCAGCTCAAGAAGTTTTGAAGGATTTCAGAGGCCCTGAAAACCTCTCAGCGACATGGGCGTTCCTGGAGTGCCTGTGCCCTAGGTCCCGAACATCTACTTCCACTGGGCCTGCTGGTTATTTTTGAGCAATAGCTAACCCCCCGCCCCCCGCCTCAGGCAGAGACTAGCTGAAATTTCCTTTGTAGAATGCTTGTGTCACAGTGTATGCTATCTCACCTTGTTACTGCACCTCCACACCAACCTTTGAGAGAGGTTCTAACCACTCAGGTAGTAGGCTAGTTGCAGGCTGCAGGCCAGGGAACAATCTTCCACACTGTTAAACACCTGGCTTTCCACTGTACCGCCACACCATTGTATGGGACCAGCTTCTAGGTTCCCTCAGGTGTGAGTGCTCATTGAAGGGTATGTCTGGGAAGGCTTAGCTTCAAAGGGAAGCAGACCACCTACCTACTGCCCGAAAGCAACCTTTCAAGAGGGGGTCTACTTACTATTTAAAGAGGCTAGTGGAAACCTACATGCAAGGATCTGTGGCTTCCCAGAGGCCCTATAGCAGATATTTACCAGGTCTCCAAAACTGCTGTAGATATAGGTTTAAACTCCCTTGATGTAGAGGCTAGCCGGCTAGGAAGGCCTGAGTCACAGAATTAATGCCAGGTCATTTCCAATTCGTCTCCACAGCTGCTAGGAAGGTAAGGTCTAAATTGCCTATGTGAGAGATCTAATGCAGAGCTTCCCTCAGAGAAAGCTTTGTCCTCAGCGATAAGTAGACCGCTTTCCCTTTGCACTGCCACCACTGCTGAGACATATGATTTAAACTCCCTGATGTGAGAAGCTTGTCAGAGGGACATTTCAGGAAGGCCAATGTCCTCTAAAAGTGTACAGCACCTTACAGGGCCCCCCCAAACTGACTGAGGAGCTAGGTTCTAAAGCCCTTCATTGACAGACCAGTGGATAGCTGACCTTAAGGTAAGCTTCTGCTTAGGGTCCAGCACAGGGAGGTCCATTGGACCGCCAGCCTATTGTTGAGCTAGGGCCTGCCACTTACATTTCAGAGGCTAGCTGAAAGTTTCCCTCGTAGAACACGTGTTTCTCAGAGTACACTATGTCTCGTTGTCATTTCACCACCACATCAACTGTTGAGGGTTGTTCTAACTCACTCTGATGATAGACTAGTTGCAAACTGCAGGCCAGGAAAGCTTCTTTCTAGTGTTAAGTACCTGGCCTTTCCACTGCGCCAACACGCCAACACACCAACGAGTGGAGTTAGCTGCTAACATCCCTCAGATGTGAGGGCTCATTGAAGGGTAACTCTGGGTAGGCCTATCTTACAAAGTGAAGCGGACCACCTTTCCACTGCACATAGGCTGGGGGGAGAGTGGTCTATCTTCTTTTTGAAGAAGTTAGTGAAAACCTGCATTCAAGGATCTGTGGAATTCTAGAGGTACTCCAGCCCATTTCTACTGCATCTCCAAACCGACTGGGTAGATAAATCTAAACTCCTTGATGGAGAGGCTATCCGGCTAGGAAGGCCCGAGTCTCAGAGTTAAGGCCAGCTCATTTCCGTTGCTCTCCCACAATTGCTAGGTAGCCAGGGTCTCACTGGCCTCTCTCAGAGACCTAGTGGTGAGCTTAGTCATGGAGAGCTTCGTCCTCAGAGGAACGTAGCCTGCTTTCACTTGGCACCACCATCACCGCTGAGACCCATGAAGTGAGAAGCAAGTCGCAAGGGGCACTCTAGGACGGCCTATGTGCCCTGGAGGTGAACAGGGCCTTACAAGGCACCACCAAACTTCATGAGGAGCTGGCTTCTCAAGACCTTCCTGAGAGGCCAGTGGAAACCTGCCCTCACGGGACCCTTGTCCCAGGTTTCAGGAGAGGGCATTCCATTGGGTCTCCAGCCTAAGGTGAGCCAGGGCATACCTCCAACCTGGGAGGGACTAGCTGAAAGTTTCATTCAAGGAATGCTAGTTCCTCAGCGTTCAATAGGTTGCATGGTCTTTTCACCTCCACAACAACTATGGAGGAGGTGTACTAACTCACCCTGGTGTCCGACCCATAGTAAGCAGAAGGTCAGGAGAATTGTTTTCTCAGTAAAAATTACCTGACCTCTCCACTAGCCCTCCACCATTAGGCTGGAGCTAGCTAAACTCCCTCAGCTGTGAGGGCATATGGAAATGTGACCTAAGGGAGGGCCTGGTTCTCAGACTGAATCCCAGACTTGCCACTGCCCAGGCTCATCTGCTGGGCTGGGAGGGTTGACTTACCTCACACAATGGGCCAGGGGAGAGCTGCACTCAAGGAACTGTGGTGTCCCAGAGAACCTACAGCTCTTTGGACCACACTCCAAACCTTCTGGGGAGACAGGTTTGAACTCCCATCATTGAGAAGCTAGCCTTCTGGAAGGCCGGAGCTTCAGAACTCAGGCCAGCTCATTTCCATTGGGCCCTACAGCTGCTGGGTAGGTAGATTCTCACAGGCCTCTGAGAGAAGCCTAGTGGTGAGCTTAGGCAGGGAGAGCTTTGCCCTCAGAGGAATGTAGCCTGCTTTCACTTGGCACCACCACCACTGCTAATACCCACCTTCCAACTCCCTGAGGTGAGAAGCTAGTTGCAAGGGGCCCTCCAGGAAGGCCTATGTCACCTAGAGGTGAAAGGGCCTTCGAAACTCCTCCAAAATTCCTGAGGAGCTGGCTTCCAAAGCCATTCCTTGTGAGGCCAGTGGAATGCTGCCCACAGGGACTCTTGGGCCCAGGTTCATGACAGCGAGTTCCATTGGGTCTCCAGCCTAAGGTGCAGCCAGTGCATACCTCTGACCTGGGAGGAGTAGCTGAAAGTTTCATTCAAGGAACACTAGTTTCTCAGCATTCAGTAGGTTCTATGGTCTTTCATCTGTAAAACAAATGTGGACAGGGTGTGCTAACTCACCCCGGTGTCAGACTCCTTGTAAGCAGAAGGCCAGGTAAAGCTGCTTTCTCAGTGAAAAGTACCTGGCCTCTCCACTGGTCCTCCACCACCAAGGCTGGAGCTAGCTGCTAAACTCCCCCAGCTGTGAGGGCTCGTTGAAAGGTTCCATCAGGGAGGGATTCGTTCTCAGACGAAAGCCCATAGCCTTGTACTGTACAGACTTGTCTGTTGGGGTAAGAGGTTAAGCTTTCCTCACAGAAGGGAGGGCTTGGTTCTCAGAGGAAAGCCCACAGACTTGTACCGCACAGACTCGTCTGCTGGGGTAAGATTAAATTTTCCTCATGGAAGGGGCCAATGGAGAGCTGCACTCAAGGAACTGTGGTGTCCCAGAGGCCTTATGGCGCTTTTGTACCGCCTCTCCAAATATTCTAGGGAGACACCTTTGAACTCCCACCATGAGAAGCTAGCATTCTGGTAAGGTCTGAGCCTCAGACTCAAGCCCGATCATTTCCACTGCTCCTCCACAGCTGCCGGGTAGGAAGGGTCTCAGAGGCCTCTGAGAGAGGCCTAGTAGTGAGCTTAGTCAGGGAGAGCTTTGTCTTCACATGGGTGTAGCCTGCTTTCACTTGGTGTTGCCACAACTGCTGAGACCCATGTTCTAACACTCCTTCTCAGGAGTGCCCTGAGAAGCTAGTCGTAAGGGGCACTCCAGGAAGACCTATGCCCTCTAGAGGTGAACAGGGCCTTCCAAAGCCCCTCCAAACTTCCTGAGGAGCTGGCTTCTCAAGCACATCAAGCAGTGAAAAGCTACCTTCTAGGGACCCTTAGGCCCAGGGTTCAGGACAGTGAGTTCCATTGGGTCTCCAGCCTAAGGTGGAGCCAGGGCATACTTCCCACATGGAAGGTATTAGCTGATTGTTTCACTCAAGGAACGCTAGTTCCTCAGTGTTCAGTAGGTCATGTGGCCTTTTCACCTCCATAACAACTGTGGAGAGGATGTGCTAACTCACCCCGGTGTCAGACTCCTTGTAAGCTAAAGGCCAGGAAAGCAGCTTTCTCAGTGAAAAGTACCCGGCATATCCACTTTCCCTCCACCAACAGGGCTGGAGCTAGTTGCTAACATCCCTCAGCTGTGAGGTCTCGAAAGGTTCCATCAGGGCAGGCTGGATCTCAGACTAACCCAACAGCCTTGCCACTGCCCAGGCTTGGCTGCTGGGCTAAGATGTTTGACTTTCCAAACAGATGTGACTAGTGGAGAGCTGCACTCCAGGAACTGTGGTGTCCCATGGGTCCTACAGCACTTCTGTACCGTCCCTCCAAAACTTCTGGGGAGACACATTTGAACTCCCTTCATTGAGAAGCTAGCCTTCTGGAAGGCCTGAGCTTCAGAACTTAGGCCAGCTCATTTCCATTGTGACCTCACAGCTGCTGGTTAGGCAGGGTCTCAGACACCTCTGAGATGTCTGTTGGTAAGCTTAGTCAGGAAGAGCTTTTTCCTCAGAGGAATGTAGCCTGGTTTTTCTTGGCACTGCCACCACTGCTGCTGCCCATGTTCCAACTCCCTGAGGTGAAAAGCTAGTCGCAAGGTGCACGTAGGCCTATGTCCCCTAGAGGTAAACAGGGCTTTCCAAGGCCCCTCCACACTTCCTGAGGAGCTGGCTTCTGAAGCCCCTCCTGGAGAGACCAGTCAAAAACTGCCCCCATGGGACCCTGGGACCCAAGGTTCAGGACAGCAAGTTCCTTTGGGTCTACATCCTAAGGAGGAGCCAGGGCATACCTCCCACCTGGGAGGGGCTAGGTGAAAGTTTCATTCAAGGAATGCTAGTTCCTCAGCGTTTATTAGATCACACGGTCTTTTCACATCCACCACAACTGTGGAGAGTGTGTGCTAACTCACCCCGGTGACAGACTCACTGTAGGCAGAAGGCCAGGAAAGATACTTTCTCAGTAAAAAGTACCTGGCCTCTCCACTGGCCCTCCACCACCAAGGGTGGAGCTAGCTGCTGAACTCCCTCAGCTGTGAGGGCTGTTTATATTCCCTCAGGGAGAGATTGGTTCTCAGACTGAAGCCCACAACCTTGGCACTGCCCAGGCTCACCAGGTGGGCTGAAAAGTTCAACTTTCCTCATGGAAGGGGCCAGTGGAGAGCTGCACTCAAGGAACTGTGGTTTCTCAGAGGCCTGCCAGCGCTTTTTGAATGTGCTCCACACCTTCCAGGGTAATGGTTGAACTACCTTTATTGAGAAGCTAGCCTTCTGGGAAGGTCTGAGCCTCAGACTCAGGGCAGTTCGTTTCCATTGTGCCCCATAGCTGCTGGGGAGGCAAGGTCTCACAGGCCTCTGGAAGAACCCTACTGTGGTGAGCTTAGGGAAAATATGTCCACAAAGGAAAGTAGCCTACTTACCCTTGGTGCCGCCAACACTGATGAGACCCATGTTCCAACTCCCTGAGGTGAGAGGCTAGTCGCAAGGTCCACTCCAGGGAGGCCTATGTCCCCTAGAGGTGGATAGGGGCTTCCAGGGCCCCTCCAAACTTGCTGAGGTTCTAGCTTCTCAAGCCCTTACTGGAGAGGCCAGTGGAAACCTACCCTCATGTGACCCGTCGGCCCAGGGTTTAGGGAACCGAGTTCCTTTGTGTCTCCAGCCTAAGGTGGAGCCAAGGAATACCTCCCACTTGGGAGATGCTTAGCTGAAAGTTTCATTCACGGAATGCTAGTTCCTCAGAATTCAGTAGGTTGCATGGTCTTTTCACCTCCACAACAACTGTGGAGAAGGTGGGCTAACTCACCCGGTGACATTCTCCTTGTAAGCTGAAGGCCAGGAAAACTGCTTTTTTCAGTGAATAGTACCTGGCCTCTCCACTGGCCCTCCACCACCAAGGCTGGAGCTAGCTGTAAAAACCCTCAGCTGTGAGGGCTCATTGAAATGTTCCATCAGGGAGAGTTGGGTTCTGAGACTGAAGCCCACAGCCTTGCACTACCTGGATTCCTCTGCTCTTGGCAAGACGTTTGACTTTCCACTCACAAGGGACCATGGGAGAGCTGCACTCAAGGAACTGCAGTGTCCCAAAGGCCCTACAGTGCTTTTGGGGAGACAGGTTTGAACTCCCTTCATTCCAGGCTAGCCTTCTGGAATGCCTGAGCCTCAAAACTCAGGCCAGCTCATTTCCATTGCACCCCCACAGCTGCTAGGTAGGCAATGTCTCAAAGGACTCTGAGAAAGGCCTAGTGGTGATTTTAGTGATGGAGAGCTTTGTCCTCATGGAAAGTAGCCTGCTTCTCTTGGTGCCACCACCACTGCTGAGACCATATTCCAACTCCTTGAGGTGAGAAGCTAGTGACAAGGGGCTCTCCAGGAAGGCCTATGTCCCCTAGAGGTTGACAGTGCCTTCCAAGGCCCCTACAAACTTCCTGAGGTATGGCTTTTCAAGCCCTTACTGGAGAGGCCAGTGGAAAGCTGCCCTCATGGGACCCTTGGTGCCAGGGTTCAGGACTGTGAGTTTTATTGGGCCTCCAGCCTAATGTGGAGCCAGGTCCTACCTCCCATGTGGGTGAGGCTAGCTGAAAGTTTCATTCAAGGAATGCTAGTTCCTCAGTGTTTAGTATGTTGCCCTGTCACTGCACCCCCACACCAACTTTTGAGAGACTGTCTAACTCACTACAGTCATAGGTGTTTGAAAGCTGCAGGCCAGGAAATCTCTTTCAGTGTGAAGTAGCTGGCATTTTACTCTCTGTTTGTTTGTTTTTTACAGATTTAACCTTTTTTTCCCCATATATAAATGATATAATTCAGTACTTGTATTATTCTGTCTTGCTTCCCTCGCTTAGCATATGTGTTCAAAGTCTACCGGTGTTGTCACAAATGGAAGGGTAGCCTCCTTTTTCATGGCTGAACTATATTCCATTGTATATGTGTACCATTAATGAACATTTAGATTATTTCTATATATTAGCTATTCTGAATAATGGTACAATAAGCATGGGAGTGCTTATACATTCTCAAAATCCCGTTTTCATTTCCATTGGGTATATATCATGAAGTGGAATTATTGCTTAGTATAGTAGATCTATTTTTAATTCTTTGAGGAACCTCCATAGTATTGTTTTCCATGGTGGTGGACCAATTTGCATTTGTACTAACAATGTGTAAGGTTTCCCTTCTTATCATATCCTCATCAGCACTGTTGTCTCTTATCTTCTTGATGGTAACCATTCTGACACATTTGAAGTAATATCTCACTGTGGCTTTGATTTGCATTTTTCTGATAATTAACAATGAACATCTTTTCATGTGTCTGTTGACCATCCCTATATCTTCTCTGGAAAATCTTTTCTCTGGAAAAATGTCTATTTAGAAGGGGTTCTTTTAGCTCATTTTTAAATTAAATTGTTTAATTTTTATTAAGATGACTGAGTTCTTTCTATATTTTGGATATTAACCATTTATTCAATATATGGTATGCAAAATTTTTCTACCATTCTTGGGTTGTCTTTTTATTTTGTCCATTTATTTTATTTTATTTATTTTTATACATATATTTTTGCTGTCCAGAGGCTTTTGAGTTTGATGTAGTCCCATTTATTAATATTTACTTTTGTTATTTATACTTTTAATATCATGTTTAAAAAAACATTACCCAAACCAATATCTATGAGCCTCTTTTCTATGTTCTCTTCCAGGGATCCCTGGGTGGCGCAGCGGTTTGGCGTCTGCCTTTGGCCCAGGGCGCGATCCTGGAGACCCGGGATCGAATCCCACGTCGGACTCTTGGTGCATGGAGCCTGCTTCTCCCTCTGCCTATGCCTCTGCCTCTCTCTCTCTCTCTCTCTCTCTCTCTCTATGACTATCAAAAATAAATAAACTATGTCCTCTTCCAGGAGTTTTATGATATTAGACTTTATGTTTAAGTCTCTGATCTGGTTTCAGTTAATTTTTGTGAATGGTGTGAAATAGGGGTCCAATTTCATTGTTCTGCATGTGTTTCACAATTTTTTCCAAAACCATTGTTGAAGAGACTACCTTTTCCCCATTGGGTATCCTTGGCTCTTTGGTCAAGTATTAGTTGACCATTTATGCTGGGATTTAATTCTGAGCTTTCTGTTCCGTTACATTGGTCAATGTGTTTATCTTTTGCCAGTGTCTTTTCATGTTTATCACTATGGCTTTGAGGTAGTTTGAAATCTGGGATACCTCTAGCTTTGTTCTTTTTACTCAAGATTGCTTTGGCTATTCGGGGTCTTTTGTGGTTCCATATAAATTTTTTAAATTGTTTCCTTTATTTCTGTAAAAAAAAAAAAAAAAAAAAAGCCTTGATTTTCATGGGGATTGTATTGAATCTGTAGATGGCTTTGGGTAATGTGGCCATTTTATTTTTTTATTTTTTTAATTTTTAAATTTTTTTTTAAATTTATTTATGATAGTCACACAGAGAGAGAGAGAGAGAGAGAGAGAGAGGCAGAGACATAGGCAGAGGGAGAAGCAGGCTCCATGCACCGGGAGCCCGACGTGGGATTCCATCCCGGGTCTCCAGGATCGTGCCCTGGGCCAAAGAGATCCAAATGTGGCCATTTTAATGATATTAATTTTTTCAATCTACAAACATGGATGTCTTTCCATTTATTTTTGTTGTCTTTAATTTCTTTCATCAAAATCTTATAGCTTTCATTGTATAGATCTTACACTTTCTCAGTTAAATTTATTCTTAAGTATTTCATTGTTTTTGAGACTATTGTGAATGGGATAGTTTTCAAAGCTTCATCACTAGTGTAGAGGATTGATTTTTGTATGCTGATTTTGTATCCTACCACCTTACTGAAATCACTGATTAATTCCAATAGTATTTTAATGACTCTTTAGGATTTTTTTTAAAAGACTTGTTTATTTTAGGGAGACAGAGAAGTGCACATGAGTGAGGAGAGGGACAAAGGGAAATAATCCTCAAGCAGACTCCCTGCCAAGTGTGAAACCAGATGCAGGGCTCTATCCCAGAACCCAGAGATCATGCCTGAGCCGAACCAAAATTCCGAGGTTCAATCAACTGAGCCACCTAGGCACCCCTCTTTGGGATATTTTTATGTGTAATAAGATCACATCATCAGCAAATAGTGACAGTTTTGCTTCCTCCTTTTTAATTTTGATTACTTTTATTTCTTTGTCTTCTTTGCCCTAGTAAGGACTACCAGTACTGTATTGAATAGGAATGGGGAGAGTGAGCATCCTTGCCTTTTCTTGATCTCAGATGAAATACTTTCAGTTTTCCTCCATTAAGTGTAATGTTGGGATGCCTGGGTGGCTCAGCAGTTGAGCAACTGCCTTTGGCCCAGGGCGTGATCCTGGAGTCAGGGATCGAGTCCCACATTGGGCTCCCTTCATGGAGCCTGCTTGTCCCTCTGCCTATGTCTCTGCCTCTCTCTCTGTGTCTCTCATGAATAAATAAATAAAATCTTAAAAATAAAATAAAACTATAAACAAATATTGAACCTTATTTAATAGTATGTATGCTAATATATTTAAGGCACAAGTATAGAAATGTCAACAATTAAGTTTTAAATTAAAAATAAGAGGTCTGATGGATGGTGAAATGATTAGATATATGACAAAACAAGTCTAACAAATTGTTAATTAGTAGGATATAGATGGTGGCTACGTGAATATTAACTGTAAATTCCTTTTAAATTTGGCCTATGTTTATATATTAATATGCCATAGAGATCAAACATGAATCTAAAGCACTAACTCAAAGAAGTGAGAATGTAAATGTAAATCTGGTGCCTGTCCTGAGAGAATCTGCTAAAACTGGGAACTTGGGGCTTTCATTTTATAAGTGAGAAGATGGAGCAGAAGAAAAACCTCTTAAGCATAAACAAGATGTGGGGGGTAAAGGCAGACATAAGCTACAATGTCAGTGATAATATGAATTAGAATAAAAAGTTAAAAAGTAAGGTTGCACACGGGACTGGTGAGAAAAACTAAATGCTTTGACATTAATTTATGTGAAGGAAGAAGAATTTCCGGAAATTCAAAATATCAAACTGACTCTCTAATAAGACTGAGGCTCAAATTTATGCTACCTAAGTCATCTGAAACCCATACAAATATTAATGAAAAACCAACAAAGTTAAAGCAAGACTTTGTTTAAGGACACCCACCTGGAATTAAAAAAAAAAAAAGTTTCAGGCACTAATGTATTACTGAGATTGGTGAACAATAGGATGCTGAAAAGTACCCAGTCAAGACTCAGGAAATGGTAAAACTCAGAGATCTAGAAAAATGAGCCTAGGATTTGTGACTATTTTACCCTGGGTTAGGAGGACAAAAGTTGAGTTTTATGGTTTGGCAATGGTAACATTTCTCCAAAATATCTTGTACCTTAAGTTTCATCCCAGTGGACTGCACAAGTAAATAACATCTTGCATAAAATGCAGCTTAGCTTCATGTCATCTGAATGAACCAGAAGGTCTCAATTCCAGAAATAGTATTGAGGTCATACGAAAAGGTAGTGTTTCCAGTGACCTGTAAAATCAAATGAAAATGTCTGGATAAAAATAACTTCATTTTAAGACTCAATTTTTTAAAAAATTTTATTTATTTATGATAGTCACAGAGAGGGGGCGGGGGGCAGAGACACAGGCAGAGGGAGAAGCAGGCTCCATGCACTGGGAGCCCGACATGGGATTTGATCCCGGGTCTCCAGGATCTTGCCCTGGGCCAAAGGCAGGCGCCAAACAGCAGTGCCACCCAGGGATCCCAAGACTCAATTTTTTTTAATTAAAAAAACACAAAACACAAGAAAAAGTAACCATATACACAAAATTTTTTGTTTATTTTTAAATTACTGATTTCTGGTTTCCAACTAGGATTTATAAAACTAAAAAAAAGAGTATCACCTTGACCCTAACTGTAAGAGAAGCTTGATAATAATCTACAAGTTCGTGATTTTTCTTAAATCCATCAAGAAAACAAAGTTTGCAGGGCAAGCAACTAGACTGAAATCTAAGTAGAGATAGAACATATCACTTATGACAGAGTTTGAAAAAAGAGACACTAATCGTGACACAAGTGGATAACAAAATTCAGCTAAACTTTTTAGTGAATGGCCAAGTGTGCAATAGCGTGAGTATAGAATTCCTTGGAGTCAAAGATAGAGTAGTTAATAGTTGTTTACAGGTTTTTCTCTATGGCCCTGCATCAGGTGCTCACAAGGGTGGGATTGGAGAAAGCTTCCTTTCCTGAGCCAACTTGGAGAAAGCAATCAGCTCCTGCTGTGGGAGAGGCATGAAGCAGTTAGTGTGGCACCCTTTACCTTAAGGAACAAAGCCTTTGGTCACTAAGGAGGAACATCAGATCCTGTTGCCTCAGAGCACCAATGAAGACTCATTACGAATTAAAGAAGGGAATAGAGAGGTGTCAGAGAAGATAGCAGAGGAAGTAGGGTCCCCAGTTCACCCAGCCCCACCAACTTACCTAGATTACTTTCAAACCATCCTGAAAAACTATGAATTCAACCTGAGATGTAAAGAGAGAAGAGCTGGAACGCTACAGAGAAGAGTTTTTGCTTCTAACAAGGTAGGAAAGGGTGGGGGGGGATAGAAAAGAACCCAGTGGGGGAGGGGCCCCATGAGGAGCTGGGCAAAGGCCTGTGGCGAGAGCCTCTGGGACAGGAAAGCTCAGCCCTGGAGAAGCAGGAACTTTAAAAATCCTTACCGGGGGACCCCTGGCTGGCTCAGCGGTTTGGCACCTGCCTTTGGCCCGGGGCCCGGTCCTGGAGACCCGGGATCGAATCCCAGTCGGGCTCCCGGTGTATGGAGCCTGCTTCTCCCTCTGCCTGTGTCTCTGCCTCTCTCTTCCCCTATGTCTATCATGAATAAATAAATAAAATCTTAAAAAAAAAAAAAAATCCAAACCAGATTCTTCCAGGACAGAAAGGCAGGGAAATCAAGCAGAACCGCAGGAGGGGCGGTGAAGCCCCCAGTCTCCTAGAGTCACTAACATACAGGAGGTGCGCCCCGGGGAGAGTGCGCCACAGACTGCGGGCCACGCTCGGGAAAGGGCTGGAGCGCGCCCTGCGGCGGGGCCTTGGGAGAAGCGGGGCGGTCAGGCGGTCAGCTCCAGACGGAGGTGCCTGAGCCCTGTTCCCTTCTGGAGTGGCAGCCCCGGGAGCGTGGGTCCAGCAGCACAGGCCCCGGATCCCAGGGCGCCAGTTGGGCACAGCCCACAATCCTGCGGTCCCCTGGGACAGGGGGATGCGGGGAGGGCCCAGGACAGCGAGGACGCTCCTGCTGCCGGGCGCCCCTGAGCTGTGCAAATCAGCGCCCCCGCCGCCTCAGGAGCACCTAGGCCCCTGCGGACTGGGAGCTGCAATAGTTACTGCAGGGAGCTGACTCCAGGGCTGGAGAGCTGGCCGCCACCAGTGTCATTGTTCCTCCTTGTTCCATTTTGTGCCTGGGAGAGGTGGGGCCGCCAGGGAACAGAGGCCTCACGGGGTCAACAGCTCCCACTGAGCCGGGCACCTGGCAGGGGGCGGGGCAGCTCCCCCAGGTGCACACACCAGAGAGTCAGCACAGCAGCTCCTCCCCCAGAAGAACAGCTGGAAGAACAGAGGAAGAGCAAGTTCTTGACCAAGCAGCACTGGAAAGCTCCAGGGGAAAGTCGAGGGATATACAGGATATAGAACTAGAGGGTACCCCTCCTATTTTTTTTTCTTCTTTTTATCAGTACAACTCATTTTTTTTGTTTTGTTTTGGTGTTTTTTGTTTTGTTTTGTTTTGTTTTAGATTTTATTTATTCATCCATGAGAGACACACAGAGAGAGGCAGAGATACAGGCAGAGGGAGAAGCAGGCTCCATGCAGGGAGCCCTACGTGGGACTCGATCCCGGATCACGCCCTGGGCTGAAGGCAGCGCTAGACTGCTAAGCCACCCGGGCTGCCCTGACAACTCGTTTTTTATTTTTTGTTGTTTTTTGTTGTTGTTGTTGTTTTATATTTATTTATTTATGATAGTCACACACACACACACACACACACACAGAGGCAGAGACATAGGCAGAGGGAGAAGCAGGCTCCATGCACCGGGAGCCGACATGGGATTCGATCCCGGGTCTCCAGGATTGCGCCCTGGGCCAAAGGCAGGCGCCAAACTGCTGCGCCACCCAGGGATCCCGACAACTCGTTTTTATATTAGAATGTAAATTTCCATTTTTTTTCTCCTTTCCCTCCTTAACTACAATATTTCACCACCTCTTCATTTTTAAGATTCTTGATTTTTGACTTTCATATTCCTACAATTACAGATCCTAGATATATTTTCCACTTCTAGATTCCCTTCAACATACTCAACTTAATTTTGGGAGATATACAAGATATTTTTTTTGTTTGTTTTGTTTTTTTTTTTTTTTTTGCTTTGTGTTTTTTGTTTTCTCTGCCTCATTTTGTTCTACAATGGCAGAAGTTAATACCTTCTAAAACACGACTAGCATCCATCCAGAACCAAGTGGTATACCATGCTGGTTCATTCTCTGAGATTCCTCATTCGCATTCTTCCCCCCTCTTTTATCTCATTTATGTTTTGGTGGTCAATGTTGGGGCCTTCTACAAGTATTTCTGGTTTATATAAATTTGGGACTGGACATCTTCTAACATACAGAACTTAATATACTCAGAAACAAGAGGATCACCCTGTAGAACCCCTCAGGTAGACTACATTCTCCCTCCACTACAACTTTGTCACCACCACCATCTCCCAGTCCCCTCCCTTTTTATTCTTCTTTTCTTTTTCCTCTTCTTTTTTGGGATTCTTGGACTTTTATTTTTTACTACTTTGTTTTAAAATTTGTTTTTCACTTTAGCAGTCCTTTTGTTTTATATTGTTCTGATCTTTGTTTTCAATTTCTGGACTCTGACCTTGGCAGAATCATCTAGGGTGAAATTTACCTAGGTCATGGTTGATATTCTTGACTCAGTCTGTTCATACAGCCACTCTACACTGAGCAAAATGACTAGAAAGAAGAACTTACCACAAAAGAAAGAATTAGAAACAGTACTCTCTGCCACAGAGTTACAGAATTTAGATTATAATTCAATGTCAGAAAGCCAATTTAGAGCACAATTATAAAGCTACTGGTGGCTCTGGAAAAAAGTATAAAGGAATCAAGAGACTTTATGACTGCAGAATTTAGATCTAATCATGCCAAAATTAAAAATCAATTAAATGAGATGCAATCCAAACCGGAGGTCCTAATGATCAGGGTTAATGAGGTAGAAGAAAGAGGAGTGAAATAGAAGACAAGATGATGGCAAGGAATGAAGCTAGGGAAAAAAGAGAAACAAAAGACCATGAGGAAAGGTAAAGGAGAATAAATGATAGCCTCAGAAGGAAAAATCTACGTATAATTGGGGTTACAGAGAGTGCTGAGAGGGCCAGAGGGCCAGAAAGCATATTTGAACAAATCATAGATGAGAACTTCCCTAATTTGGGGAGGGAAACAGGCATTCAGATCTAGGAGATAGAGAGGTTCCCCTCTAAAATCAATATAAACCATTCAACACTTCAACATTTGATAGTGAAACTTGCAAATTCCAAAGATAAAGAGAAAAATCCTTAAATCAGCAAGAGACAAGAGATTCTTAAATTATATAGGGAAAAATACCAGATTAATAGCAGACTTCTCCACAGAGACCTAGCAGGCCAGAAAGTGCTGGCAAGATATATTCAGGGTACTAAATTAGAAGAACATGCAGTCAAGAATACTTTATCCAGCAAGGCTCTCATTCAGAATAGAAGGAGAGATAAAGAGCTTCCAAGATAGGCAGAAACTGAGAGAATATGTGCCCACCAAATCATCTCTGCAATAAATATTAAGGGGAACCCTGTAAAAGAAAGAGGAAACCCAAAGAAATAATCCACAAAAACAGGGACTGAATAGGTATTATGATGACACTAAATTCATATCTTTCAATAGTAACCCTGAACATGAATGGGCTAAATGATCACATCAAAAGATGCAGGGTTTCGGACTGGATAAAAAAGCAAGTCCCATCTATTTGCTATCTACCAGAGACTCATTTTAGATGTAGGGACACCTCCAGCCTGAAAATGAAGGGGGTGGAGAGCCACTTACCATTCAAATGGTCCTCAAAAGAAAGCTGGGGTAGCAATCCTCATATCAGTTACATTGAAGTTTATCCCAAAGACTGTAGTAAGAGATAAAGAGGGACACTATATCATACTTAAAGGGTCTATCCAACAAGAGGACCTAATAATCATGAGTATTTATGCCCCTATTGTGCAAGCTGCCAAGTATATCAATCAATTAATAACCAAGGTAAAGACATACTTAGATAATAATACACTAATAGTAGGAGACTTAAACAGCACTTTCTGCAAATGATAGATCTCCTAAGCACAACATCTCCAAAGAAACAAGGGCTTTAAATGATACACTGGACCAGATGGATTTCACAGATATATACAGATTTTTGCATCCGAATGCAACTAAATACACATTCTTCTCAAGTGCACATGGAACTTTCTTCAGAATAGAAGACATACTGGGTCACAAATCAGGTCTCAACCGACACCAAAAGATTGGGATTGTCCCCTGCATATTTTCAGACCATAATGCTTTTTTAAAAAAAGATTTTATTTATTTATTCATGAGAGATGCAGAGAGAGAGAGAGTGAGAGAGAGAGAGAGGCAGAGACACAGGCAGAGGGAGAAGCAGGCTCCATGCAGGGAGCCGAACATGGGACTCAATCCCAGGTCTCCAGGATCAGGCCCTGGGCTAAAGGTGGCGCTAAACCCCTGAGCCACCCGGGCTGCCCCAACCATAATGCTTTGAAACTAGAACTCAATCACAAGAAGAAATTTGGAAGAGACTCAAACATGTGGAGGTTAAGGACCATCCTGCTAAAGATGAATGAGTCAACCAGGAAATTAGAGAAGAATTAAAAAGATTCGTGGAAACTAATGAGAATGAAGATACAACCGTTCAAAATCTTTGGGATACAGCAAAAGCAGTCCTAAGAGAGAAATACATCACAATACAAGCATCCCTCAAAAAATTGGAAAAAACTCAAATAAAAAAGCTAACCTTGCACCTAAAGGAACTGGAGAAAGAACAGCAAATAAAGCCTCAACCAAGCAGAAGAAGAGAGATAATAAAGATTTGAGCAGAACGCAATGAAACCAAGACCAGAAGAACTGTAGAACAGATCAACAAAACCAGGAGCCGCTTCTTTGAAAGAATTAATAAGATAGATTCACCCCCAGCCAGCCTTATTAAAAAGAAAAAAGACTCAAATTAATAAAATCACGAATGAAAAATGACAGATCATAAGCAATACCAAGGAAATACAAACGATTTTAAAAACATATTATGAGCAGCTATACGTCAATAAATTAGGCAATCTAGAAGAAATGGATGCATTTCTGAAAAACCACAAACTACCAAAACTGGAACAGGAAGAAAGAGAAAAGCTAAACAGGCCAATAACCAAGGAGGAAATTGAAGAAGTCATCAAAAACCTCCCAAGACAAGGCAGCTCGGGTGGCTCAGCAGTTTGGTACCGCCCTCAGCCCAGAGCCTGATCCAGCATGGATGCATGGAGCAGCATGGAGCCTGCTTCTTCCCCTGCCTGTCTTTCTCTCTCTCTCTCTGTCTGTCTCTTTCTCTCTCTCAAGAATAAATAAATAAAATCTTAAAAAAAAAAAAAACTCCCAAGACACAGAAGTCCAGAGCCAGATGGCTTCTCAGGGAATTCTATCAAATGTTTATTTTTTATTTTATTATTTTTTTTTATCAAACGTTTAAAGAAGAAACAATACCTATTCTACTAAAGCTGTTCTGAAAGATAGAAAGGAACAGAATACTTCCAAACTCGTTTTATGAGGCCAGCATCACCTTAATTCCAAAACCAGACAAATACCCCACCAAAAAGGAGGATTATAGACCAATATCCCTGATGAACACAGATGCGAAAATTCTCACCAAGATACTAGCCAATAGGATCCAATAATACATTAAGAAGATTATTCACCATGACCAAGTGGGATTTATCCCCAGGATGC
Organism: Canis lupus baileyi; assembly: GCF_048164855.1. Taxonomy (NCBI): domain Eukaryota; kingdom Metazoa; phylum Chordata; class Mammalia; order Carnivora; family Canidae; genus Canis; species Canis lupus. The sequence continues at coordinate 13,512,627 of NC_132849.1, forward strand.
AAGGCTGGTTCAACACTCGTAAAACAATCAATGTGATAGATCATATCAACAAGAGAACAAGAACCATATGATCCTCTCAATAGATGCAGAGAAAGCATTTGACAAAATACAGTATGTATTCCTGATCAAAACTCTTCAAAGTGTAATAATAGAGGGAACGTTCCTCAGCATCATAAAAGTCATCTATGAAAAGCCCATAGCAAATATTCTCACTGGGGAAAAACTGAGAGCCTTTCCCCTAAGATCAGGAACACAACAGGGATGCCCACTCTCACCACTGCTATTCAACATAGTACTAGAAGCCCTAGCCTCAGCAATCAGACAACAAAAAGAAATAAAAGGCATTCAAATTGGCTAAGAAGAAGTCAAACTCACCCTCTTTGCAGATGACATGATACTGTACATAGAAAACCCAAAAGACTCCACCCCAAGATTGCTAGAACTCATACAGCAATTTGGCAATGTGGCAGAATACAAAATCAATGCACAGAAACCAGTGGCATTTCTCTACCCTGACAATGAGACTGAAGAAAGAGAAATTTAGGAGTCAATCCCATTTATAATTGCACCCCAAAGCATAAGATACCTAGGAATAAAAACTTAAGCAAAGAGGTAAAGGATCTATACTCTAAAAACTACAGAACACTTCTGAAAGAAATTGAGGAAGACACAAAGAGATGGAAAAATATTCCATGCTCATGGATTGAAAGAATTAATATTGTGAAAATGTCAATGTTACCCAGGGCAATTTACACATTTAATGCAATCTCTATCAAAATACCATGGACTTTCTTCAGAGAGTTGGAACAAATCATCTTAAGATTTGTGTGGGGATCCCTGGGTGGCGCAGTGGTTTAGCGCCTGCCTTTGGCCCAGGGCGCGATCCTGGAGACCCGGGATCGAATCCCACATCAGGCTCCCGGTGCATGGAGCCTGCTTCTCCCTCTGCCTGTGTCTCTGCCTCTCTCTCTCTCTCTCTGTGACTATCATAAATAAATAAAAATTAAAAAAAAAAAAAAAAAGATTTGTGTGGAATCAGGAAAGACCCTGAATAGCCAGGGGATGATTGAAAAAGAAAACCAATGCCAGGGGCATCACAATGCCAGATTTCAAGTTGTACTACAAAGCTGTGACCATCAAGACAGTGTGGTACTGGCACAGAAACAGACACATAGATCAATGGAACAGAATAGAGAACCCAGAAATGGGCCCTTGACTCTATAGTCAACTGATATTCAACAAAGCAGGAAAGACTATCCACTGGAAAAAGGACAGTCTTTTCAATAAATGGTGCTGGGAAAATTGGACAGCCACATGCAGAAGAATGAAACTAGACCATTCTCTTACACCATACACAAAGATAAACTCAAAATGGATGAAAGATTTAAATGTGAGACAGAAATCTAACAAAATCCTAGAGGAGAACACAAACAACAACCTTTTTGAACTTGGCCATAGCAGCTTCTTGCAAGATACATCTATGAAGGCAAGGGAAACAAAAGCAAAAATGAACTATTGGGACTTAAGATAAAAAAAAAAAAAAAAAACTTCTTCACAGCAAAAGAAATAGTCAACAAAACTAAAAGAAAACCTACAGAATGGGAGAAGGTATTTGCAAATGACATATCAGATAAAGGGCTAGTATCCAAGATCTATAAAGAACTTATTAAACTCAATAGCAAAAAAAAAACAAACAATCCAATCATGAAATGGACAGAAGACATAAACAGAAATTTTGCCAAAGAAGACATACACACATCCAACATGCACATGAGAAATTATCCACATCACTTGTCATCAGGGAATATAAATCAAAACCACAATGAGATACCACCTCACAACAGTGAGAATGGTGAAAATTAATAAGACAGGTAACAAATGTTGGAGAGGATGTAGATAAAGGGGAACCCTCTTGCACCATTGGTGGGAATGCAAACTGGTACAGCCACTCTGGAAAACAGTGTGGAGGTTCCTCAAAGAGTTAAAAATAGAGCTATCCTATGACCCAGCAATTGCACTACTGGGTATTTACCCCAAAGATACAGATGTAGTGAAATGCCAGGACACTTGCACCCCAATGTTCATAGCAGCAGTGTCTACAATAGCCACACTGTGGAAGGAGCCATGATGTCCTTCGACAGATGAATGGATAAATAAGATGTGGTCTATATATACAATAGAATATTACTCAGTCATCAGAAAGGAGGAATACCCACCATTTGCTTCGACGTGGATGGAACTGGGGGGGTATTATGCTGAGTGAAGTAAGCCAATTGGAGAAGGACAATCATATTATGGTTTCACTCATACAGGAAAATAAGAAATAGTGAAAGGGATTATAGGGGAAAGGAGGGGAAATAAGTGGGAAAAATTAAAGAGGGAGACAAAACATGAGAGACTCCTAACTCTGGGAAATGAACAAGGAGTAGGGGAAGGGGAGGTAGGTGGGGGGATGGGGTTACTGGGTGATGGGCACTGAGGAGCGCACTTGACAAGTTGAGCACTGGGTGTCATACTATACATTTGCAAATCGAACTTCAATAAAAATTGTATTTAAAAAAATAATAATATTTTAAATTATATTAAATCTGCATAAACCAGGGATTATAGAAAAAGTATTTCCAGAACACAGTGTGCTGCAGAACATTGATTTTGGTGGGACGTTTCAGGATGAGTTACTAGTAAATGAAGGTAAGAATTTTAACATGCCTTAATACTACCAATACTACACAAAAGACGTAGCTAGCTCAAGGATGCATTATAAGAAAGAAAAGTATTAATGCATTATTAATGCGTTATAAGAAAGAAGAACATTAATTTAGATTATGGAATCAGGCTGAGTTTGAGCTACACATCTGCCGTATGACTTTGGACGTCACTGAGATTGTTTTCTTTTTCGTAAATGAGAGTTTATAATATCTAACTTCTCATGCATATGGAACTGTGAAGATAACATGAGAGAGCTTTGCTATGTAAATGTTAGATGTTATCATGTATTATGGCACCTATTCTTTGGGGAGACTTGTAAATAGGAGGAGAATGGTCATTTTTGAATTCAAAGTAATTACTATTTAAGATTTAGTATTTGCAGACTCAAACTCAGTTTGAGATTTCTGCTGTGCAATTTATGGAGGATATGACGTTGGGAATAAAAATCCAAAATAGACAGCAGTAGAATAATTCCAACCTAGATATTTAGCTCTATTTGAGGTGAGTTGTTTAAGCATCTAAGTGGTGTTTATTACTGATATAAAAAGTGTGTATTGAGAATACAAATTATGTAAAAATGGACAGATTTTCACTACAGTATTGTTTATACAGCAAGAAGTTAAATGTAACCTAAATGTCCAAGAATAAGGCATTGTTTAATTATGTAATAGAATATGTTGAAGCTATTAAAGCAATGATATGATTCTATATTAAATGACACGAGAAAGCTCTTCATTAAGAAAAATTATTTTAAAATTTACATACTAAGATCTCCTGGTAAAAATAATTTAACGTGTCTATATACAGCTACATAGATCAAATTGCAGGTATATACACACCAAATATTAACAGTGGTTATGTTCTGGTAGTAGAATTTCAGGTGATAGTGTTTTTTTCCTCCTCATTTCCGTTTTCTTGTTTTTTCTTTTTTTTTTTTTTTTTAATTTTTTTTTTATTTATTTATGATAGGCACACAGTGAGAGAGAGAGAGAGGCAGAGACACAGGCAGAGGGAGAAGCAGGCTCCATGCACCGGGAGCCCGATGTGGGATTTGATCCCGGGTCTCCAGGATCGCGCCCTGGGCCAAAGGCAGGCGCCAAACCGCTGCGCCACCCAGGGATCCCCCGTTTTCTCATTTTTTAATGGTAAAATATACATACTTCTAAAATGTGAGGTGATAAAAGGATATTTATGCCTATGTAGAGGTGATGTAGAATAGTTCATGATCTTTTTGATAATAAAGAGGCTAGATCATCTGCTCAAAGGGACGGTAGGGGTGGATGAGTTAAAAATAGTGAAAAGATATGAAATCAATCTCGTCAGCAATGTGTTAAGGGAGCAGAGTATGGAAAGACCTTGGATTTGGAATTGAGACAATTCGAGACCCATCTTTGCCATTTCATCTCCTCTAAGCTTTATCTTCCTTATCTCTTTTTTGTAAGAAAGATCCCCCAAAATAAAAGAGTTAAACTGAATTATGCTTTGTAGATGGAAGCACTTAATAACATACCACAACAATCCTGGAAACGGTGATTAAAAGTAGGTAGCATGAGTTTGTAGTGGTTTAGATCTTGGCACGGTTGCACAATTCGGCAACATTTCACTTATTGATTGAATGAACATGGATTGAGAGTAGAGTGCCAGTCTGCCCCGGTGAAAGATGCAGTCCTGGCCCGTTAGGTTCATAGAGACTAAGGGGAAGACAAATGATAAAGTATGATATGCAAAAGGCCATGATGGAGCTGTGTTTAGGAATGTGGAGAATATAGAGAAAGGGTACCCCATTTAAAAATGAGATCACTTTTGAGGTATCTTGAAGAATGAGGAGTTGGCAAGATGGAGAGGATGGGGACCAGAATAGGGAAGGATACTCCAAGGAAAGGGAGCTGCATGTACAGAAATTCAAGAAATGTGTTATATTAAGGGTCATGTTGACAAACCTACCTAAGAGCTCAAGTAACCCGTCAAGACCACCCATCTAAGATGGGGTTGAGTTGGGACTTCAGGTAGGTCTTTGGGACACGAGAATACTAGATTCCTTGAGATGGTATGATTACTGTTCAGAGGAAGGGAGGAACCAATCCCTCTTTGTTTTGTGTTGGTTAGTATAGTAGATCAGCTATGGGAATATTGCAGTTGAACTTTTTTATGTGGTTATTTTTAATAAAATTTGTTTGAGCATATTATAATTACAGGTATTTATAATCTTACTTTTGGGGCAGCCCCAGTGACTCAGCAGTTTAGCTCTGCCTGCAGCCCGGGGTGTGATCCTGGAGATGGGCTCCCAGCATGGAGCCTGTTTCTCTCTCTGCTTGGGTCTCTGCTTCACTCTGTGTGTGTGTGTGTGTGTGTGTGTGTGTGTGTGTGTGTCTATGAATGAATAAATAAAATCTTTAAAAAAAAATCTTACTTTTGCAGATGTGTGATTTGTGGCAAATATTTTCACATTTGATTTAAATTTTTAAAGTCTGATATCTTGGTTATTATAAATTTCAATGTATACTTACTATGTTCTTTTAACAATTTTTCATTTAAAAAGTCTAATTCTTAATGTCTAGTTTATTATTTTTTTTAAGTAGGCTCCATGCCCAGTATGGGCCTTGAACTCATGACTCAGAGATCAAGACCTGAGGTGAGATCAGGAGTCAGACAGATGCTAAACTGACTGAATCACCCAGGCATCCCTCTTAATGTCTAATTTAAGTGTAGAATACAAGCGTGTTCTATAAAATTTCTTGTATATATAAATTCAGCTGGACTAATACAGAGATGTTCAACTCTAACACTAGTTTATTAATTGGCAGTATTTAGTTATATTATTGCATGGTTTCTAGATTTGCTACAGTTAAATGTCTGTGAGACTGCCACCTATAAATTGTGCATCCTTAACCTCTTTGTGCTTCAAATTCCTCATCCTTGAAGTGGAGATATATATATACCTCAAAGAGGTGTTGTGAAAGCTAACTAGATTAATATGCACGAAGGCCCACAGTCAGCTCGTTGTATGTTTAGCTTTAAACATATTTGAACCTTAATGCTCACAACAACCCCTGAGAAAGATTGGTACTTGATGTTATCCTTGAGGAGACTAGAGTTTAGAGGAGTGATGTTACTACATCCAAGGCCAGAGCCTGAGCTGCTTATAATTTCATACTAGTCAGTAGCAGTAAATATCAAATGTCACCCACCCCCAACCTAAGAAAATAATATTCTGTAGCTGTAAATGTATAAGTTTATCTGTTACTTTGTGGCATAACTATATGAAGACTCAAGTGTTTCAAACATTATTTTCTGTTTCAGTGTATGATCTCTCCCAACAACCTAAAGATATTCAGCTCTTTTATGGAAATATGCATTAAATTATACTTTCATACTTGGAGAATTCAGAGACTCCATGTCTAGAGGTGAATTCCTTCAGCCTTCTTCCAAACCTAGCTTAGAATCTAAAACAGACAAACAAAACATCTTTCACCAGATTTCAAGATCATTTAATTCATAGTAGAGCTCACATTTTCTCTGTACTTTTTTGCCTCAACATGCTTATTTCATCTTTATAGTTTAGTTTAAGTTGAAATAATTTCAAATTTACAGAAAAGTTTAAAAATAATATTAAAAATAGTAGATATGCTACCTGCATTGATATTCCTCAGTTGCTAACAGTTTACCACATTTACACATTCTTTATGTATATGGAACTTATTTCTGAATCATTTAAGAGTAAGTTGCTGGCATGATGACCAGTTTGTCCTAAGGTTCCTAAAAACACAGACCGTGTCCTAATTAGCTATAGCAAACCCATCAAAATTAGGACCTTAATATTGTTGAAACCATATAATGATTGTCCTTCTCCAATTGGCTTACTTCACTCAGCATAATACCCTCCAGCTCCATCTATGTTGAAGCATATGGTGGGTATTTGTCCTTTCTGATGGCTGAGTAATATTCCATTGTATACATAGACCACATCTTCTTTATCCATTCATCTTTCGATGGACATCAAGGCTCCTTCCACAGTTTGGCTATTGTAGACACTGCTGCTATAAACATCAGGGTGCAGATGTGTCCCAGCGTTTCACTACATCTGTATCTTTGGGGTAAATACCCAGTAGTGCAATTGCTGGGTTGTAGGGTAGCTCTATTTTTAACTCTTTGAGGAACCTCCACACTGTTTTCAGTGTACCAGAGTGGTACAGTCACTCTGGAAAGTTTGCATTCCCACCAACAGTGCAAGAGGGTTCCCCCTTTTCCACATCCTCTCCAACATTTGTTGTTTCCTGTCATTAATTTTCACCATTCTCACTGTTGTGAGTGGTATCTTATTGTGGTTTTTATTTATATTTCCCTGATGGCAAGTGATGTGGAGCATTTTCTCATGTGCACGTCGGCCGTGTGTATGGCTTCTTTGGCAAAATTTCTGTTCATGTCTTTTGCCCATTTCAGGATTGGATTGTTTGTTTCTTTGTTGTTGAGTTTAATAAGTTCTTTATAGATCTTGGATACTAGCCCTTTATCTGATATGTCATTTGCAAATATCTTCTCCCATTCTGTAGATTGTCTTTTAGCTTTATGACTATTTCTTTTGCTGTGCAAAAGCTTTTTATCCTGATTAAGTCCCAAGAGTTCATTTTTCCTTTTGTATCCTTTGCCTTCATAGATGTATCTTGCAAGAAGTTGCTGTGGCCAAGTTCAAAAAGGTTGCAATCTCTTCTTCCAATCCATGAACACCTAATTTTTTTCCATCTTGTTACATATCCCTCAATTTCTTTCAGAAGTGTTCTGTAGTTTTTAGGGTATAGATCCTTTACCTCTTTGCTTAGGTTTATTTCTAGGTATCTTATGATTTTGGGTGCAATTGTAAATGGGATTGACTCCTTAATTTCTCTTTCTTCAGTCTTTTTGTCCGGGTAGAGAAATGCCTGTGGAGGCCGAGAAAATTAAGGCCATTCCACTTTAAGTTCAGAGTTAGCACAAATACAGCCATCCCAGGCCCCTGTGAATAAGAACTGAACTTAACCCTACTTCAGTTACAGGAAGAAAACAGCTTACAGTTTAACGTCCTAGAAAGGCCCATATTAGAATAAAAACAGAGCCCAAGCCGTGGGCAGGAAGCCCCTATTAGAATAAGAACAGAGCTCAATGCCCTTGAAGGCCCCATATCAAAATGTAAACAGAACTTGAGGAATTGCTCCACCCCTTCTGGAGGTCCCCTAGACCAGTCCTTAAAACTAAGCTGAAACCCACCTCGGGGTCCAAGTCCCTGCTCCGCTGTGTCGGGTATACTTGGACCCAAGCTGCAGCTTGTAAATAAACCCTTGTGTGTTTGCATCGGTGTCGGCTCCTCGGTGGTTTCTCGGATTCGCAATCTTGGGCACAACAATGCCACTGAGGGCAGCCCTGGTAGCGCAGCGGTTTAGCGCCGCCTGCAGCCCAGGGGGTGATCCTGGAGACCCAGGATCGAGTCCCACATCAGGCTTGTTGCATGGAGCCTGTTTCTCCCTCTGCCTGTGTCTCTGCCTCTCTCTCTCTCTCTCTCTGTGTGTGTCTCTATGAATAAATAAATAAAATCTTAAAAAAAAAGATTAATAAAAAAATGTCACTGATTTCTGTGCATTGATTTTGCATCCTGCCACATTGCCAAATTGCTGTATGAGTTCTAGCAATCTTGGGGTGGAGTCCTTTGGGTTTTCTGTATATAATATCACGTCATCTGCGGAGAGGGAGAGTTTGACTTCTTCTTTGCCAATTTATTTTTTTTTAAAGATTTTATTTATTTATTCATGAGAGAGACTGAGAGAGAGAGAGAGGCAGAGACACAGGCAGAGGGAGAAGCAGGCTCCATGCAGGAAGCCTGATGCGGGACTTGATCCTGGGTCTCCAGAATTACACCTTGGGCCGAAGGCACCGCTAAACCGCTGAGCCACCTGGGCTGCCCTTCCTTGCCAATTTGAAAGCCTTTTATTTCTTTTTGTTGTCTGATTGCTGAGGCTAGGACTTCTATCTAGTACTATGTTAAATAACAGTGGTGACAGTGGGCATCCCTGTCGTGTTCCTGATCTTAGGGGAAAGGCTCTCAGTGTTTCCCCATTGAGAATGATATTTGCTGTGGGCTTTTCATAGATGGCTTTTAAGATGCTGAGGAATGTTTCCTCTATCCCTACACTTTGAAGAGTTTTGATAAGGAATGGATGCTGTATTTTTGTCAAATCCTTTCTCTGCATCTATTGAGAGGATCATATGGTTCTTGTTTTTTCTCTTGTTGATGTGATCTAGTATGCTGATTGGTTTACAAGTGTTGAACCAACCTTGCATCCTGGGGATAAATCCCACTTGGTCATGGTGAATAATCTTCTTAATGTACTGTTATATCTTATTGGCTACTTTCTTGTTGAGAACTTTTGCATCTGTGTTCATCATGGATGTTGGTCTATAATTCTCCTTTTTGGTGGGGTATTTGTCTGGTTTTGGAATCAAGGTGATGCTGGCCTCATAAAATGAGATTGGAAGTATTCCATCCCTTTCTATCCTTCAGAACACCTTTAGTAGAGTAGGTATATTTCTTCTTTAAACGTTTGCTAGAATTAAAAAAATTAAAAAATAAAAAAAAATAAACGTTTGCTAGAATTCCCCTGGGAAGGCATCTGGCCCTGGACGTTTGAGTCTTGGGAGGTGTGTGAGGACTGCTTCAATTTCCTCACTGGCTATTCACGTGTTCAGCTCTTCTATTTCTTCCTGTTCCTGTTTTGGTAATTTGTGGTTTTCCAGAAATGCATCCATTTCTTCTAGATTGCCTGATTTGTTGGCATATATTTTCTCATAATATATTTAAACAATCGTTTGTATTTCTTTGGTATTGGTTGTGATCTCTTCTCTTTCATTCGTGATTTTATTATTTTGAGTCTTTTTTTTTAAAAGATTTATTTATTTATTTATTCATGATAGACACAGAGAGAGAGAGAGAGAGAGAGGCAGAGACACAGAAGGAGGGAGAAGCAGGCTCCATGTAGGGAGCCCAACGTGGGACTCGATCCCGGGACTCCAGGATCGCGCCCTGGGCCAAAGGCAGGCACTAAACCGCTGAGCCACCCAGGGATCCCCTCTTTTTTCTTTTTAATAAGACTGGCTGGGGGTTTATCTAATCAATTCTTTCAAAGAAGCAACTCCTGGTTTTGTTGATCTGTTCCACAGTTCTTCTGGTCTCAGTTTCATTGAGTTCTGCTCAAATCTTTATTACCTCTCTTCTTCTGCTTGGTTGAGGCTTTATTTGCTGTTCTTTCTCCAGTTTCTTTATGTGCAAGTTTACCTTGTGTATTTGAGTTTTTTCCAATTTTTTGAGGGATGCTTGTATTGTGATGTATTTCTCTCTTAGGACTGCTTTTGCTGTATCCCAAAGATTTTGAATGGTTGTATCTTCATTTTCAGTAGTTTCCATGAATCTTTTTAATTCTTCTCTAATTTACTGGTTGACTCATTCATCTTTTAGTAGGATGCTCTTTAACCTCCATGTGTTTGAGTTTCTTCCAAATTTCTTCTTGTGATTTAGTTCTAGTTTCAAAGCATTGTGGTCTGAAAGTATGCAGGGGACAATCCCTATCTTTTGGTATCAATTGAGGCCTGATTTGTGACCTAGTATTTGGTCTCTTCTTGAGAAGTTCCATGTGTACTTGAGAAGAATGTGTATTCAGTTGCATTTGGGTGGAATGTTCTGTATATATCTGTGAAATCTATTTAGTCCAAGCTTTCTCGGAATGCAACATTCAACTGGCATTCCACGTAAGGGAGTTAGAACCTATCTCTACAGTAAGTGTGGAGGCACATTGGAAATGCACTTTCCTTAACTGTAAGAAACAAGCTTTCCTTGAATGTAACTTTCAACTAGTCTTTCATATAAGGGAGTTAGACCCTATCTCAGTGAAAAGTGTGGCTGCGAAATGGAAATGCAATATACTAAACTCTGAGAAACAACCATTCCTTGAATGCAACATTCAACTAGCCTCTCACATAAGGGAATTAACACATCTCTCAAAACTGATATGGAGGCATTCTGGAAATGTGTTGTACCTAAAGGTGAGAAACAAGCATTCCCTGAGTGCAGCTTTCCACGACCCTCTCACATTAGGGAGTTAGAATGTATCTCAAAAGTGAGTGTGGAGATGCAATGGAAAAAGCAATATATTTAACTCTGAGAAACATGCGTTCCTTGAATGCAGCTTTCAACTAGCCTCTCACATAAGGGAGTTAGAACCTATCTCAACTGTATGTTCAGAGGTGCAATGGAAATGTCCTTAACTCTTTGAAACAAGTGCCCCTTGAATGTAGCTTTCAACTAACCTCTCACATAAGGGCATTAGAACCTCTCTCCAAGTACATTTGGGGGCACAATCGAAATGTGCTGTAATTAACTCTGAGAAACAAGCCTTCCTTGACTGCAGGCTTCAAGTAGCCTCTAATGTTATGTAGGTAGAACCTATCTCAACAGTAGGTGTTAAGGTGCAAAGAATATGGGCTGCACTTAATTCTGAGAGACAAGCGTTCCTTGTCACAACTTTCAACTGGCCTCTCACACATGGGAGTTAGAACCTCTCCCAAAGTGGGTGTGGAGGGGATGGCCCTTGCACTTGTCTCATCCTTGAGAAGCAGCTGGTAATGGAACAGGTGGTGACTTGCTCTGAGAGGGGACCATTGCCCAGCCTCTACTGTCAGCTGTCTGCCCCAGTCTGTGCGCCAGAAGTCTGAGCAGGAAGAGAGGCCCTAGTTGAGGCAGAGGTGCTAGTCTGGCAGAGGTACATTTGCCTCCTCTCCCTTCTGAGCTCCTGACCTGTTAGTCCCTTTCCCAGAAGACAGTTCCTCCCAGCCTGGGAGGGATACTCAGCCACCAGGGCTTGAGAGTGGGTGCCAAAACATGCAGCTTCTCCTTGTTTTCCAGGTTCTTCTGTGAGGCTCAAGGCTTGGCAGATAGGAAGTCACAACTTTAGAAAAATTTTTATCCATTATATAGATTTTTGTATGTGTGAAATATTTCACTAGAAAGAAATGCACTGCCTACTGAATACTGCTCAGCAATGGGAAGGAGCTAACAGACATGCCACAAACTTGGACGAACCTCCAGGGAACTGTGCTATGTGATAAAAGCTTCCGTGTAGATCACATTCTTGAAATGACAAGATTTGGGAAATGAACACGTGAGTGGTTGGCAGGGGTCAGGATTGGGGGTGGAGGGAGGGAGGGAGTGTGAATACAAAAGGACACCTTGTAGGAGCCTCACGGAGAGAGGACTGCTCTGTATGGCAACTGTGGTGGAAGGTACTCCCCCCTACAATTGTGACGACACTATACAGAACTAAACACACACGTGCACACACACATGGAAGCAGGTACAGGGAAATTAGAAAAATCTGAGAGACTGATAGATTACGTCTGTGTCAATATCTGGATGTGATATTGTGCCATATGGTTGTGCAGGATGTTACTAAAGGGGGCCCTGGGATGGCTCCATAGTAAGGTTCACAACTGTGTGTGAGTCTACACTCATCTCAATAAAAAATACAATTATTTATTTTTAGAAAAGGAAATATAATTTGATAAAAGGGGGTGTTAGGGTTCCCACATTTGTGTATAGGCAGGGCAGGGGCCTGGAAGAGATGAGGCTCCCCCTCTACCCCTCTGCCCACCCCTCCCTTACAGTGGAGGGACCTCTTCCAAAGGAGACTTGTTCTGGAAGCCTCCGACCTCAGGGCTGGTCTGCATAACCCACTTTACCCTGAGTCCTTTGCCCTTCTCTCCTGGGACATAGAATATCCATAGCTCAGAAAGTTCTGTTTCCAGGGCTTTAGCTGGGTGCCAAAGAACAAATCCTGATAAAGGAATGGGACAGGCTGGGGAGTGGAAGCCAGTGAGACATATCCCCCTGGCTGTATGTGTCACAGATTCCCTAGAGGAGGGTCAGCCTCCCAGCCCACCCTCTGCACACACTTATTTCTGGGTTTCCTGCTGGACCACAGCATCAGGGCAGGTAAAAGTTGGTGCAGGGTGGTTTGGTGCCTGCCTTTGGCCCAGGGCGTGATCCTGGAGACCCGGGATCGAATCCCACATCGGGCTCCCGGTGCATGGAGCCTGCTTCTCCCTCTGCCTGTGTCTCTGCCTCTCTCTCTCTCCATGTGACTATCATGAATAAATAAATTTAAAAGGAAAAAAAAATTAAAAAAAAAAGTTGGTGCAGGGTCAGGTGATGAAATTTGGAATTCCATGATTTTTTGAGCATCAGTGGCCTAACCCATCATGACAAAAAGCATGTACTAATGGCTCCTAATTAACCAAGAATTAAGGCAGTCTGGTAGAGTGAAAAGACTTAAGAGTCAGAAAGAACTGGTTTCAAACCTCAGGTTGGCCTTCTGTGAGGCCCTTGACCTCAGAGTATTTGGGACTCTATAAGATGGGCTTTATCTTCTGGGTGTTGTATAGTTTAGGTGACATGATGCTCCTTTTTCCACCCCCCTGAATCCCGGAAGCAGCAGCCTGGAGGGGGAGTCCAGGGTAGGAGGAAGGAAACCTAAACCCCTCTGAACCTGACAAATGGACAGGTTCTAAAAATCGCAAGAGATGGAGACTGGTTGGAGGCCCAGACAGGAAAACTGGGCATCTCTTGGCAGCTGCTGTGGCCTGCACTCCTGGTGCTGCTGCCTGTTGTGTCACCCTGGCTTTCAGATGCAAATGTGGGGAGCTGCAAGAAGGCTGAGTGTTAGGTCTTAAACTGCAATCTGGAATGACTGAGCTCACCTGTACCGGATTAGACTAGAAGCAGAGGATTGAGAGAGAAATTAAGCTCAGTTGTAGGAAAATAATTGCAGTGTTGCCTCTCTGAGTTCGTAGTCGATAAAAAATGAACTCACTACACAGGTGTACGTTTTCACATATGTACTTCGACACTGATACACACAGAGCACAGACATCTCACACACATAAAACACATATGCCCAGTGTGTGCTGGTAAATGTTTAACTGCCAGCTTTCTGGAAAATAACAACCACCTGATTTATAGCAGTTACTGTTCTGTGTTGTAAAGACTCCCACTATGACAATTTTGAGCTACGACATGATATCACCTAATGCAAGTCAGGAAGATGTGCACAGTTAGTTTCTTGTGAGCTAGGGCGAGCTGGTTCCAGCCTAACACCGCAAAGTTACATTTATGCATCTATGTATCTGCTCCAAGATGCCTAAGAATCCAGGAGGATTGCTTGGGTTCCTTTAAGAATTGAAATTCTAATTCCCATTCTGTACCTACACCAAGTACAGAAAAATGCATAAAGATATTATCTCAACTACATGTGCTTGTAAACACTTAAGTCATTTAGAAATCTGTACAAGTTCAAATATGTACATAAATTTATACACATCTACATAGAGATGCAGATAAGAGAAAACATGCATAGAAACCACACATAGAGGGATCCCTGGGTGGCGCAGCGGTTTGGCGCCTGCCTTTGGCCCAGGGCGCGATCCTGGAGATGCGGGATCGAATCCCACGTCAGGCTCCCGGTGCATGGAGCCTGCTTCTCCCTCTGCCTGTGTCTCTGCCTCTCTCTCTCTCTCTCTCTCTGTGACTATCATAAATAAAAAAAAAAAAAAAAAAAAAAAGAAACCACACATAGATACCCACAAACTCAGGAAGAGGGAATAAACCAATCTGATTTTGTGGGGTTGCTGCACTGGCCTAAGACCCCACACCTTCAGATCCAGGGGCGGGAGATCAGAAGATCACACTATTTATATTTATAATCAGTGGTCTATACTTTTTCCTGCACTCTATCTCTTACACCCCTTCTCTCATCTTCTGGTTTTTCCTGGTGGCCCTGCACGTCCTTCCAGTCTGCAAGAGCTCTATCTCTTGCCATACAGCTACCAGCCTGGAAGTCCCATCTTTCTTCAGTATGGCAGCCCCTTACCTCTTTTCTTTCACTTCAGGAAAGTCAGCTTCATCTTCCGTTTCTGTCCTTATCCCAGACCAATAGAGGGAGAGGTCAGCATGACCTCCCCCCCGCCCCGCCCCCACTTGGATCCTTCCTCCTGACCTCTGCTTTGTCCTATCCCTTATCACTTTCTTGATAATTTCATTCTTGCCTGGACCAGCCTTCTAGATGTTTCCCCCCTGCTCCAGGCTCTTCCCTCCCATTTGTCCTGCTATAAGGAACTTGTCAGATTGATGATCCCGAGCACAGTGCTAAGGTCACGCTTGTGCTGGCAACTTCCCAATTCAGGACAGATTAGGCCTGGATCCCTCTGAGGCCCCTTGACCACTTTTCCAACTCTTGCTTCCCCAGGTCAGTTTCCCTTCTGTTTTCTCCCAACTTCTTTCTCTCCTCAATCTGTTCTGCAAATTGTCTCTGCCACAGAGTCTGCTTGCTCCCTTCTTTAGTTTACAGTGGGGGCATTTACTACCTCTCATGACTGTGATATAGTGCTTTATAGTTTATAAAAACTCAAAACTATTTATGAACCTCTTGTGCCCTGTACCAAGGTTAGCCCGTGGAAATACAATGAGTAAAAACAGATGTGGTTGTGCTTTCATGAATCAAGGCAACATAACCTGGGACCTTGGGCCCCAACGTCCTCTGACCCAAAATCAAGTGGATTTGGGAGGAAAGATATTTTCCTGCTGTCCCTTCAACTCCCCCACTCCCCAACCCCCAATGGAAATATGGCCTCCCTGGGGCCACAGGGTCAAAGAACCCAAGACAGAGAACAAGACTGTGGCTTGCAGAAGAGCACTTTACCAACCACAGGAGCATCACAGGGGCAGCTGTTGGGATATTGCAAGGCATTACAAAGGGTCATTGAACTCTAACAAGCTAAATAGAGGTTAACGCTCGTGTGTATTGCAACATCTTTCTTTCCTGTAGCACACCCACAGTGAGGAACATGTATCTGTGTGAACCTATGCTAATTGCTTTGGTTTCAGAGCCTCAGCTTCCTCACTTGGTTAGAAATCTCTGATATTTCATGGAGCTGTTAAAAGAGTCAAACAAAGAGGTGCCTGGGTAGCTTGGTCAGTGTGCTTGACTTTTGGTTTCAGCTCAGGTCATGATCTCAGGGTCAAAACATGGAGCCCCATGTTGGGCTCTGTGCTTAGTGTAGAGTCTGCTTGAGATTCTCACTCCTTCTACCCCTCCCTCCCAAATAAATACATAAGTAAAATCTTGAAGTAGTCAAACGAGATAAAGGTACCTGAAAGAATTTTATAGAACTATAATGTACAGAAATAACAGAAATAAAACGAATGAATCACTGAAGTAGTAATTAATAAAAGTTTACTCTGCATACAGCAAGAAGACAGTTTTACAATGTAGGAGCTCTCAAACCAAAGCATGGAATGAGGCTCAGAGATAGATTGTTATAAAACAGCTTAATTAATGACAAAACAGTAATTGTTTATTCTTTGCTGTGATTGGTTATTGTGGTATCTAAATGGGATATCTCTCAGCTGGATGGGGGACCCCCAAGTGTGGGGCAACGATCCAGTGGAAGTTGGTCATGCTTGACAGGTAAAAGAATTCACCTGCAACAGAATAAGGGCGATAGTAGTTTATTGAATACACCATAAGGGAGTAGCAGCAGGACAGCAGAGGAGAGGCTGTTTGCAACAAACCAGTGGGTGGAGGCTGTTTTTAAAGAGGGGAAGAGGTATGGTCACATGTGGAAATCTTCCTTTTCTGGTAACTGTGCCTGGTTTTAAGTAACTCATTGGTTAGTTAGAGCCTATGGTGGCCCAATGGGCCTGTCTATATTGAGCCAGGTGGTCCCTTGAGCCCTTTCTACATGCTATCAATCAAGTCTGTTTGCCTAAAAGTAGCCTGTACAGTTACAATATTAAAATCTTAAGTGACAGGGAATTGGTCAGTGGTTACCTCTTATAAACCTTAGGTTACAGTTCACATTGTGCTTATGATATCTTAGATGATATCTAGGAACGAATGACCCAGGTCAGGTTAGTCTTGCAAAAGTAGCTACATGAAGGCTTGTTTGTATGACTAGACTGGTTTTGACCACTGGTTTTCAAGGCTGATCTCTGCCTGTTAGCTTATTTTGCAGTCCTGTAACTTTACAATCTCAAGTGTGCTAGCTACATTTCACATGTTCAGTAGTCCCATATGGCTACTGTGCTGGACAGCACACAGTACTTAGTAATATAAGTAAAAATTAGTTAAAATCTGTGTAGTACTTTAAAATCTCCAAAATTCTTCTGATACTTAAATCTTGTGTTAGTAGGTGGATGTTTATCATTTCCATTTTGTAGAAGAGAAGCAGAAGCAGCAGCAACTGTCTATAAAAACCCGAAGTCATCAGCTGGTAAATGGTGAACTCAATCCTTGTCTTTGAATCTGGGCACTCTTCTCTTTTGCTTCCTTTTCTAAACAAGCAGTACAAAGGGAAACTTTATCATACATACAGGTCCCAAGGTTCACTGCACTAGTGTGCAAAAAGACACAGTCCTTTCAAAATCCACCTACAATCTCCTCCCCTTTAAAAACCCTGCGCAGTTTAATCCCACCAGAATCTGAGTTCTATTATTCTAAAAACATGTGTGTTGGACTAAGTACATTCCAGCTCAGATGTTCTACAGACGTTATTTGACACAGGTGGGCATAAAAATCCTGCCTCTCTCTCTCTGATATTCTCTGTGACTTAGTGAGTTACTTCAACTCTCCTTGAGGGTTACATTGTAGTGTTTCAAGGACCCAAGTAAGTAAGACCTGGGGTAAAGTCTCCTCTTCCAGTCTAAAAAAGCACGCAGGGATCCCTGGGTGGCGCAGCGGTTTGGCGCCTGCCTTTGGCCCAGGGCGCGATCCTGGAGACCCGGGATCGAATCCCTCGTCGGGCTCCCGGTGCATGGAGCCTGCTTCTCCCTCTGCCTGTGTCTCTGCCTCTCTCTCTCTGTGTGACTATCATAAATAAATAAAAATTTAAAAAATAAAATAAAAGACCACGCATGCGCCGAAGGTTCACACCAAAACAAGCACGCCCAACTGGTTATTAGGTAAAGAAGCTACTAGCCCAGGGTTTCTCTAAAAGAAGATATAAAGTACCTCTATCTACTAAGGGATGGGGAGCGGCCAGAGCAGGGACCAGGCCAGTTTGAGAACTGCCCAGCGAAGGGCTGGTCCCTAAGGCTGAAGTTCCGGAAGAGATGCCAAGAGCAGTGCCCCGCTGTGGGCCCAGAACAGCCTGGAGCAGCCCGCGGAGGCTCGCAGGAGCTCCGGCCTGGCTCCCCAGCCCGGCTAGTGATTCCCCCGCTTCTCGCTCCCTTTCCCAACTCCCGTGTAAGGAAGGAGAGTGGGATGGCGGCTGGGGGGCAACAAAAGGTTTCTAATCTTCCCCCCCATCCCCCCCATCCCCTGCACAACGAAGGGAACTGAGCGAGTGCTAAAAGCCGACCGCCCCCCTCTCCGGTTGCAAGGACAGGCTTTTCCTTTCCCAGCCCAATTCCAGTGTCTCCTGGTCCTGCACATTCGGCACCAGGGCAGCAGGGGGTCTGCGCACCTGCGCCCTTTGCCGTCGCCGCGCAGACGCCGGGCGGGAGAGCCTAACCTCGGGCGAGCCCCGCCCCCACCCGTGCGGGCAGGGCCGCGCATGCGCCCCCGCGCCCTGACCCGCGACTACGCGACCGGGAGCAGCGCGCACGCGTGGGGCGGAGCTGTCAGCAGCTTCCGGGGCGGGGAGGAGGGCGCGGGGGAGGCGGCGGCGGGCGGTGACGTGTCCGGCGGGGTGGAGCCGGCTCCCCTTCTCGCTCGTGGGCTTGGGATCCCTTCGGCCCTGAGGCGGCGGCGTCCAGAGGTGCGCGGCGCTCGGCCTGCGGGCACCCGCCGTCGGCGAGTCAGCGGGAGGGCGGCGGCTGCGGCGGCCTGGGCATGGCGGCGCTCTACGGGGGCGTGGAGGGGTGAGTGCGGCTCGGCGGAGGGCCCGGGAGCGGCCGGGGGCGGAAGGAGGGAGGCGGGTGCCGGGCTGCCGGCTGCGGACCTCCCGCCTAGGGTGCGGCCGCGGGGCTTCGCGGAGGAGGGGTCGTGTTTGCGGGGCGTCGGCGGGCGCGCGGCCTGGCCCGGCGCGGGGGCTCCTGTGTCTCTCGGCGCCAGCGCTCCCCGCCCCCGCGAGCTCCCGGAGCTCCTTTTCGTCACCCCGGACCCCGGAGAGAGTTTCGCTCAGCAGGTGTGCGGTGTGAAGTTGCTGGACCGAGGGTGGGGAGTGGGACTGTGCTTTGGGCACGAGGGGGGAGAGGGGGCACAAAGGCCTTCGGTCGCCACCACAGCGGCAGCCGAGGGGCTCCTTTCTCGTCAGCGCTCCAGACCCTCACGCTAGATGGAACCCTCTGTCCTTCTTGCATTTTTCCTTCTTAGGAGCTTGTTTGTCGGACTTTTTGTGGTACTGCTTCCCCGAATGACTTTGGGCAAGACTTCTGCCCAGTCTGGGCCACATTTACCACCCGTGTCTACTAAGAGGGATGACAGATGGTTGCCACGTTCCCTGCCAGGAGAGCGTTCTGTGAATCTGGGAGTGTCGAAGCTGGGCACGATGGCGGTGGCTCCTGTCACAGCCTGGGCACTTTCGAATCTGAGATCGGGATTACTTGTAAGGCAGCTGTATCTCACTGCTGACTCAGGGATCCCCGCCCCCATGGCTTTCCTTTTTTAAACATGAATTGTTAAGGTTGATCTCCTCCATCCTGTATCTGTGGCGCTTTTAAAAATCAGTACAAAAAAAATTTCTTTTTTAAAAATAAAAATCAGTACAGAAGCTTGTGCTCATCCCTGTTATATTCATGGTAAGACCTGACCCCTTTATCTAGCTTGTCGAGAGATTGTTTGGGTCATTGCTGCCTCGTGCATTAACGACGTCTTCAGACTTCTTGTCATCTTTGAGTTTGATCAGCAGGTCTTTAATGTCCTCCTCTGATACTCGCAAGAGTGCTGATCAGTAAAGAAACATACATCACACCCCCACAAACCTCCCTCCAAACTGCCATTTGCCCCAGTAATAAGTATTTCACCATTTGGTTGCTTACGGAAGCTAAATTCTCCCTGCCCTCTGATCAGTATTTCTCCCAAGGGTGTCTTGAAGAACTTGGCAGCTGGAGCTGGAGCTTGAATGAAAGGCAGCTTTTAGCTATTGTGAAAGAAGCAGAGACATGTGCCATTCCCTTTAGTCACGTGTGCTGAATATATTGGCCTGTGCCAGGCATGAGAATGGATAAATGATCTGGAGTTTGACTCCTGGAGCTTGTAGTCAAGTGAGAGGAGACAACTAAGCACTCTTAACCAGACTTTAGGAGTTATGGGGGGACTGATGTGGTTTGACCAACGGAGCTATGGCAGTAGGCTACATGACAGAGGTTTCAAGGATTGGTGGTAGAGAAGTAAGGTCTTGCAGGATAAGTAGGACATCACCAAGGGAAGCCGAGCTGGACCAACATTTCAGCCTGGTAACACATCAAACCAAACCACAGAAGCGGTTTGGGAATTGGGTTTGCCGAAGCTGTCACCATCGCACTGGGCTCTGCCTGTGACAAGGTCTGCACAAGCTTAGCTGTCTCTGCAGGTTTGTCTGAGCAAGACTGAGTGCCCTCTTGTGTTCTGTAGGGGAGGCTCACGGTCCAAGGTCCTTTTACTCTCAGAGGATGGGCAGATCCTGGCAGAAGCAGATGGACTCAGCACAAACCACTGGGTAAAGACCACACTGAGGGACCAGTGGGTTGGTTATAGTTTTATTCCCTGTAACTCCCATTAAGATGGTGGTTGGGGCTGTAACTACAGTTTGTAGGGGCAACACGGGTCATGCAAGCCTTTGTAACTCCTGCTTCCCTTGATTGGGGCCAGCTAATCGGGACAGACAAGTGTGTGGAGAGGATCAACGAGATGGTGAACAGGGCCAAACTGGAAGCAGGGTTGGATCCTCTGGTCCCTCTACGAAGCTTGGTGAGTCTGGGGTAGAGTCTGGGAATAAAGGCACAGAGAGAGACAGACAGTGATTATGACTAGATCAGTCTGTGCCAAGACCTTGAGGGCTTGGTCTCTGGTCTAGAAACAGATATTCTCACCCATTCTTACGTCTTCGGTTATCACCTACAAGCCACAAGGATGGAAAGAGCCCAGGGCTTTGGAGAGCCACTGAGACCCTGCTTTGAATCCCAGTTCTGTTTCTCAACATCTGCGAGACCCCTAGCAGGATGCTTACCTCCTCTCAGCCTCTGTCTCATTTGGACAGTGCAAGTAACAGCTCCTTCAGTTGTTGGGAAAGAACAATGATATCCCAAAGTGCTTAATATAGAGCCTGATCAATAAGCACTCTTCAGCGTTAGCTGTGATGCTTAGCTCAGACATTTCTCTCAAGTTGCTGTAGCTCTGACTATCCCCTGGCCACAGCCTCAGTGACATGTTCTGTAGGCACAGCTAAACCCCAGGTATTCCAAACCTAGCCTGCCTCCTCCACTTGCTCTTCTGCTTGACTTTTTCCATTGAGGGTGCTTTTGCCCCTCCCACACTCCAAACCTGGCATTGTTGAATCCCGTCCCTGGGTTCGTTCCTAGACCAAGTTCTTGCAACCGCAGCCTTCTGATGGGTCATTGTGTGGGGCGGAAGGAGGACTGGAGCTGGATAAGCAGAGTGTGCCCAGATGGAGAGAGGGGTAGACCCCAGGAAGGGAGGGGGTCGAGAAAGGAGCTGGGTCTAGGGCCCTGTTCACTCACTTGCTCACATCCCACATGGCCTAGGGCCTGTCCCTGAGTGGTGGGGTACAGGAGGATGCATTGAGGATCCTGACGGAGGAGCTGAGGGACCGGTTTCCCCACCTGAGTGAAAACTACTTAATCACCACTGACGCCGCTGGCTCCATCGCCACAGCTACGCAGGATGGTGAGGAGGAAGAATGAGGATGAGGTTGAGAACTGGTTTTCTTGGGGAAGCCCCTTAGTTAAAACTGGTGGAGCTTGTCCTGCAATGTCTGGAAGGCAGCCTCCAGCATTCCCCGCCCTCTTTCCCTCTTCTTTTTATTGGCTTAAATCCCTACCAAAGCAAGGACTGGACAGAAGGGGGGAGGGCAGAACGGTGTCTTGACGGGAAGCAGGAAGAGTCAAACCCAAGACTCCACTTCAGAGGAAGGAGCCTCTGGGGCAGTGTGGTAACAAGGCTGGCTGGGAGAACAGTTAAGGGCTAAGAAGAACATGGCAGGAGCTCTGTGATAGTGTAAAAGGCCTTGGTATCCTGAGATGGGCATTTGAATCTCAGCTCCTGTTTTGCCAGCAGTACCATCTTGGAGAAGTTCTAGAACTCCCTTCTCCATAAAATGGGGGTGACTGTATTCACAAAGGTGGTTCAGGATGTTGAATGAGTATCACTGTGCAAACAGGATACACACACACAATCCCTGGTTCATAATAGGTATGGGGAAGGCAAATAGTCACTAAGCTGGGCAAGGAGACAGGCTCGTGTTCCTCTCTGTCTCTCAGAGGAGGGCTCTGTGTGGATTGGAGCTCCATGCCGGGCCTTGGTCGCACTGAGCCTCCTGTGCCCTCTCCCCAGGTGGGATCGTGCTCATCTCTGGAACAGGCTCCAACTGCAGGCTCATCAACCCTGATGGCTCTGAGAGTGGCTGTGGTGGCTGGGGCCACATGATGGGGGACGAGGGCTCAGGTGAGTTCATGCCAGCTGGGGCCTGGCTTTGAGGCTCAGGGCCTTGGACCCTTCCTGCAGCTCCCCATCTTCCTCTCCCCTGCCACCAATCCCTTGGGGCTGTCTGGGGACAGCTCCTAAAAAATTGTTCTGAGTCTCCAGGATAATAACCGAGAACATAGGGATGCAGATGGCAGACTAGCGGATGACCTTGGTCTGGAGCTGTGATTTGTATCCAGGTTTAGATTCGCATATTTGTTGCCTACTTGTGTTGATTTTTGGAGTCCTTAGGGAGAAATTGAGCCTATGAAGGTTAAGGCCATAGATGCCAGGACATGCTGGACCAGTCTGCTAATAGGAAAGGGGTATAGAAACTCCTGCTTGACCTCATTATAGGTAGCAGGAGTACATTTTCATAGGGGCCCTTGGGGCCAGCTCATGGCAGTGACTCCAGTGGTCTTTGTGATAGCCGACTGACCTTGTCTTTACTGTTGTGTAGGAGCTGGCGTGATCCAGCCACACCTGTTGTCTAACCTCTAGCTTTCCCTTTGCGGATCGGTCAGATACAGTTGAAATTGGGGTACCTTAATTTGCTGTAATATCCAAGCTGATCATTAACCTGTCTGAGTTTCCTTATTTGTGAACTCGGGGACTGCCCCATCTTCTTAGCCCTCTCTGCCTTCCACAGCCTACTGGATTGCACACCAAGCAGTGAAAATAGTGTTCGACTCTATCGACAACCTAGAGGCAGCTCCTCATGACATTGGCTACATCAAACAGGCGATGTTCAACTATTTCCAGGTACCTCCCCCTGCCTCTGGTAAACAGGCTCCCCTGGGATGGAACAGTGGGATACTGAGCAGGAGTGAGTATAGGAGAAGAACTAGGTGAGCTGAAGTTGGGGTAAATTGCGAGTCAGAGCTGGAGGATGGTGGAGTCCCAGGTGAGGACAGGATTCATAATGATGTGGGTGATACCTATACCAAGAGGATGCCAGGCATGAGGAATGGGCAGATTGGGGACAAATGGTTAGCTACGGTGCATTCTTGGGTAGCTAGGCCCTGCTGGGAAATGAAGGTAGATGCCATTTTATAAGGCCCCAGTGAGATCAGGAAGCAATGTACTCAGACAGAGACAGCAGGTAAAGGTTGAAGAGGTGCCTTAGACAGTGAGCTGCTTCTGGCCTGTATGAGTGAGGAAGGAGAGGCCATTAAAGAAGTGGATAGGGAGAGTTCTCGGGGAGCTATAACCTCCAACCCAGGGCTTTAGGGATCAACTTTCTTATGTCTGGGTCATGCTTACTTGTAGGGGGTTAGGAAACAGCTGTCTTTAGCTGAATCTGAGGTAAAAGGGGAGAGGATAAGGAAGGTAAGTCTATTCTCTGAGTGGGAGGCACTTTTATGAGCTGGGGATGGGCTCAAGGACAGAGATTAGAGATGCTGGAAGATAGGACCTGTATTTTTAAGGTTCAGGGATTGATTGAAGAGAAACTCTCGCCAGGGCCAAGGTGAGAAATAGGGAGGGACCAGGAAGAGAAATCACTTTTGATAGCAGTTGCCATGAAAGTACAGTTAAGCTACCCTGACCCAACAGGTTGGTTCTACACCCCGCTGATATGTCTGCCACTCCCTTTCATCCTTCAGTCATTCAAAGGATGAAATGAGATCGTGTGTGCAACGGGCTTACATATTGCTGTGTGTGCTCACATTGTAGCCCCCCCCCCCCGTCTTCTACATCAGTGGTGTTCTCTGGGGAAACACTGGTCCCTCAGGACCTGCAGAGACGGTTTGTTAGGGTGAAAGGAGGACCTCCCATGGTCAGAGAAGTTTTAGAGAAACAGATTTCTCAGTTCAGGACTTCACAGGGCCTTTAATTTGCTCATGTGCACTGTGTCTCTGAGAGTTGCCATGTGCAACCGTCCTTCAATTCCTCTCGCCAAAGAAATATTTTCAGGAGCACCTCAGGGAACAACAGAACACACTTTGGTGAGTGTACATCTGTGCTCTGCTGGATGTATCCAAGCTAATGTGCAAGGAGCAATGGAATCCATGTGGGAAAACAGACAACTTCTCTCAAATGAGAAATCTCAAATCCTTGTGTTCTCTAGAACTTTAAAAAAGCAAACATTATTCCAGCTTCTCAAGCAGAGACACTGGGAAGGTCAACTTGGGTGGGCAGACTGGGCATTTGCCCTGGCTTCCAGTGACTTTCTATGCCCTTACTCTGTCTCTCAGGTGCCAGATCGGCTAGGAATCCTCACCCACCTGTATAGGGACTTTGATAAATGCCGCTTTGCTGGGTTTTGCCAGAAAATTGCAGAAGGTACTGGAGGTGGGGCAGGGTTTTGTTTGGTTTTGTTTCCCAAAGACCTCCCTAATTGGGGGACTCAATTTGGGAATGGAATGGGACTCATTTGGGAACTGGAAGCTAGTTTCCCTTTGCCCAAGTGACTTTAGTTCTCTGCCACGGTTCTCTGCACCTTGGTACTGGTAGGCCTTGGAGTGGAGCCAGAAGGACATGTGGTTTGTATTGACAGTTATTTTATATTCTCTGTGTTTTTGTTATTGACAGCTGTCAATGGCTTGTGCAGGCTCTATGTCTATTTCTGAGAAATTTAGGAAGCAATTGTCCTTTGAGCAAATCTATAATTAAAAAGCAACCACCACCAATGATGTCCAGAGAACTAGGAGATCATAGAGAAGTTCAGCATATCCGGTTGGGGGTCAGGAGAAGATAAACCATATGGCTTGTCTGCAGTATAAGGTTCATACTCCCTTCATTTGGATTCCTACAGCCTCATGGCATGGTAGGTCCCTCTTAGACCTTGCTGGATGGAGGCCCTTTCAGAGCAGAGCTAGGGAGAGGCTGGCCACCAGCAGACGGTTGGATAGGGGGGTGGGGTGGAGCAGGAGCACCAGCCAGCTGCTCAGGTAAGGTCCCCAGAGGTGAGAGACCTTCAGGGACAGGCTCGGAAACTCTCTGTAAGCTGGGGTACAGACTAGATGCCACTGTGCTCCTCTAGTGGGGGCTGCCCTTCTCCTGCACCTGGAATGAGCCACCTCCATACAGGACACCTCTTCTGGGGTGGAAGTACCGGGTGGGGTCAGGGCAGTAAGGATGGAGAGACAGCTTTGGGGGCTTGCTTACCTATATGGTGTGAGGTGGGCAGACATTCGAATTTAGACTCTTGCTAGCCATAGGTGCTCCTCCTGTTGCTGCCCTGCGACAAAAGGAGTAACAGTGGACGGACAGCAACCTAGGCACTCACCAGGTCCACCCGCCCCCCCCCCCCCCCAACAGGTGCTCAGCAGGGAGATCCCCTTTGCCGGTTTATCTTCAGGAAGGCTGGGGAGATGCTGGGCAGGCACGTGGTAGCAGTGCTGCCGGAGATTGACCCGGTGAGTCGAGGTGGGAGGTGAAACCTGGATGCTGCTGGGCCACATTGGGCTCTCTTGTCAGGGATGAGGCTATCCTATCAAACTCCGTAAATGGGGCAGCCCTGGTGGCTCAGCAGTTTAGCACCGCCTTTAGTCCAGGGCCTGATCCTGGAGTCCCAGGATCAAGTCCCACGTCGGGCTCCCTGCATGGAGCCTGCTTCTCCCTCTGCCTGTGTCTCTACCTCTCTCTCTCTCTCTCTCTCTCTCTCTGTATTTCTCATGAATAAATAAATAAATAAAATCTTAAAAAAAAAAAACTCCATAAATGGGCCACAATTTTACACTTGATCTTAGCCAAAAGGCCGAGAAGCGATGGGCCACAATTTTAAATGAACTTAGGGTATGAGGAAAAATTCTGTACAAAGTCTGTAGCACATAAAGTTCTTCGGTCCTGCACCTCCCCACTATGACCTCGGCAGCCTGTATTCACCTGTAGTAAATTGGTTTAACGTGGTGCATGTTTCCAGCCATTTCCCTCCCTGCTGTTTCCTTCCTCTGTATTGCTGCTTAACCCTTTTTCCTTTACATTCTCTCCCTTGGCTTATGAATCTGTTTTCCTCTTTTTTCCCCTCTTTTATTCAGCCCACCTTGGCTTGAGGGAGAGGAACAGGGAGAGGGTGGGCTGGTCTTCAGAAACTACGCACTTCCATGCTGGAGAGGTTTGGTGGCCCCGTGTCCGTTTCTGCTTCCCTCAGGTCTTGTTCCAGGGGGAGCTGGGCCTCCCCATCCTGTGTGTGGGCTCTGTGTGGAAGAGCTGGGAGCTGCTGAGGGAAGGTGAGTACAGGGTGGGTGGGTGGGGTACCCAGGAAAGCTGCCTGCCCCAGGGAAGCCTTGGGACCTGGGCCCCAAGGCCTTGACAGGCCACAGCCCTCAGTCGGCCAGGGAACCTTTCGGCAGTGTCCCATCCAGCTTCCTCACACTCTTAAAGTGATGGTCTTTTTAAAGGATTTATTAAATATGCACCACTTCTTAAAAATCAAGGATAAACTTCCTTTGAAATCGAAGCTTCTGACCAGAATGTGGTGACATCTCTAGTCAGCACAGTTGCAGACAGAAGGGAAAAAAGGCGCCTTCTTTCGCCCTTTCAGTGTTGGTGCAGGTAGCTGTGTGGTTTCCATTAGACATTCTGAAGTAGTTGGAGGGACCCCATTGCTTCCTTGGAGTTCCCGGCGTGTGGTGCCTAGTTGCTGCACGCTCCAGTAGCCCGTGGCTGTTACTGAGCTCGTGTACCCTGGTGCCCTGCCTGTTAGAGATTTGGCATGTGGGCCCCTTGAGGACCTGCACAGGAATGCCCCAGGGCCTGGGCCTCTCCTTTCCCTCCCTGTCTTTGTCCCACCTTCTCCTGGTCTAAACCACAGGGTGCTGGTCTATTCTCACCTTGGCCCTCTGCCCTCTTTCCCTTCAGGTTTCCTTCTGGCGCTGACCCAGGGCCGAGATATCCAGGCCCAGAACTCCTTCTCCAGCTTCACCCTGATGAAGCTGCAACACTCATCTGCCCTGGGTGGGGCCAGCCTCGGGGCCAGGCACATCGGGCACCTCCTCCCCATGGACTACACTGCCAATGCCGTTGCCTTCTACTCCCACACCTTCTCTTAGGGCCTGGCCCTGGCTCCACGTCTCCAAACCCATTGGACACTGGGTGCTGGAAAGGAGGAGGCTTTTTTCCTTCTCCTTTTTTTTAAAAAAAATGGAAAACACATATAAAAGAAAATAAATGCACTTTATCTACTTTTCAGTTGGATTGTGTTATCAAGCATGCTTGCTGTGTACATCCTCAGCAGGAATCCCAGAGAGCCTGATCAGGGATGTCCAGACAAAGCCCTGTGCCCAGGTGCTTGACCTTTGGTTTGCAATCTGCTTGCCATACAGTTGGGCAGATAATTCATGTGTGCCGTCTCTCCCCATCAGCCCCCAACGTTAGCATACTTCTATGCTGTGCCGCTCCCAGGTAAATATTGACCTCAGTTTCTCCTGTCAAAGTGGGTAATGATTCCTACACAACTGTTTGTAGTGGAACTAAATGTTCTCTGTGGAGAGCATCACTGGGAGTAACCCTAGACACATAGGTCACATCCTCTCCTCCTGAGAGTCCCCAGTAGGATTTAGGAGATGGTACCATTCTGGTCTGGGAGAATGACCTCACTGGATTTGGTACTTCTAGGTAAACAGCACATTTTGCAGTTTCTTTCCTCATGAATGAGTTTTTGAGAAGTTATGAAGATGGTTGAGATCCAAGAAAGCCAATTAGACACAACTAGGTGGCCTCCTCCTTGTGACTTCTACCCTGGCTCTGGCTATAGTATGACATTTTGCATTTGTTATGTGACACGGAATGATGAACATGATGTTCAGTGAAGAGCAAACATGATTCCTGTCCTCTAGATACTGTTTGATTGGTAAAGACAAGCCCAAAGCTTCCTGATGTGCTTACTTGGAGAACTGAAGACAGAGTCTTGATCCACGATGGCTGCCTCTACAGGTGTTCAGAGTGTAAGCCATTAGAGGGCGTGGAACATGTACATCAGTTATTCTAGATCTTGTTTTCAACTAAGATTTTTGTTTCCTCCTCCATCAGGTCTAAGTTAATAGATCCAAGGAGGAAGTGGAAATGTTCATTTCTACTGAATCACCTTGGGTGATCTGTGCTGCAGAGATCCGAGATCTGCACTTTTGAGGGAGGTCTACCCTATAGCTTTTGAGTTCTGATTAAGCCCTTGAAAAGGTCTTGGATACTTGTTTCTCAAGTCAAATGACACTTCTTCCACAGTGTAGAACAGCGTGGCAGTGGCTCTCCCATCAGCCCTAGCTCAACACATAAAGCCAGGGTTTTAAGCAATAAGAATTCAAGCCAACTCCCTTCTTAGGAGACAGCCAGCCATCTTCTCATTTCCTGTGGTCCAAACCAGTAGGGCCCAGCTCTTAGCAAGTCCCACATATCTTCTGGTAAAAAGTTTGCAAAGAGAAGGACATAGAGGAGGTGTCTTTGCTGTATCTCACAGTCCTAAGAACACATACTAATGTGCAGGGAGCTTTGGAGAAGTTTGGTTTTTGTTTTTTTAATATTTATTTTTAGTGAGCACATGAATGAGAGGGGCAGAGGAAGAGGGAGAAAGAGTCTCAAGCAGACTCCACGCTGAGTGCAGCACTTGATGTGGGGCTCGATCTCATAACCCTTGAGATCACGACCTAAGCCAAAACCAGGAGTTGGCAGCTTAACTGACTGTGCCACCCAGGTGTCCCTGAAGAATTTTTTTTTTTTTTTTTTTACAGATTTTGGCACCATGAACAAGAAGTATTTTTGGATTTAGAATCTAAAACCTCATTGGTGGAGAGATTATAAATAGAACATAAAGAGTTTACATTCTTCAAGAATCTGGCTATCGGATGAGCACTGGGTGTTATATGTTGGCAAATTGAACTTAAACAAATGTAAAAAGAATCTAGCCATCTCTCTTCCTTATCATTGTCTAGGCTCTACTGTTCCAGTGGGACAGTGCAAGTTTTAGAGCTGAGCAAGGAGCACATCTAGGTTGATATTTTTAGTCCTAGCACATAGTACTGAATAAATGTTAGTTGAAAAAAAATAAAGGCAATGGGGTGCCTGGGTGGCTCCGTTGGTTGAGAGTCTGACTCGAGATTTCAGTTCAGGTCATGATCTCAGGATTATGGGACTGAGCCCCGAATCTGTGCTCTGTGCTCAGAGGAGAGTCTACTTGAGATTCTCTCTCCCTCCTTTTGGCCCTCCCCCAACTTGTGTGTTCTCTCTCTCTTGAATAAATCTTAAAAAAAAAAAAAAAAAAAAGTAATATTAAAGAGTACAAGGTCTGAGGTGTTCCTACTTCCTTTAGTGAAAGATGTGATAAAGTGGCTTATTTTCCAGTTAGGCTCTGTTACCAGAGGTTGCAGTGCAGAGTCATGTGATTTTTGATGAGTTTCTCCCCCTTTCATTTAGACGTTCAGTCTCCTTCCCTAATAACAGGAGCAATTAATGGGATTCCATACTATCAAGGCATTGGAGATGAGCTTTTAACAGCCCTGTGACAAGGCAAGAGCCTGGAATAAGAACTGGACTCAAACGAAGCCAGCACTGCTTTAATCTTACCTGTGTGATTTCATAACCAGCACAGCCTCATCTGTTGTTCATTCAGCAAACACTGAAATGTCTTATGGCTGTGATGGGTGCTCTGAGGATTAAAAATGGGTACACCCTTAAATACCTTACACCAACTGAGAAGTTGGCAAAAATTTATGGAACTACATGTTTACAGTATCTGCTTTTCTATATTCTACTTCAAATAAGTTTAATGAAGTGGATTTTTTTTTTTTTTTTTTTACTTTATTCACGAGAGAGAGAGAGGCAGAGGGAGAAGCAGGCTCCATGCAGGGAGCCCAACATGGGACTCGATCCCAGGTCTCCAGGATCATGCCTTGGGCTGAAGGCAGGCACTAAAACACTGAGCCACCCAGGGATCCCCTAATGAAGTGTTTTAAGTGGATGAATACAACATTCACATCTTCAAGGATGTGAACAGTTGAGGCCCTATGTATACATAATTACAGTTATCTCAAAAGGTCTAATAGGTCAGCTCAGCTTCCTGCTCCCCATCAACCCCTTGTTTTTAGGAAGGAGCACTCAAAGCAAAACCTATGGGCCATGGTCTGGTCCCACAATCTTTCTGCCACATGCTGAAGCTCCTCAGAGAATCACTGGGAGGTTCAAGCTAGCTGTAAACTGAATAAATATGAATTACCAAACATCCCCCACAACAGAACAGATGATGTCTGCTTGTTAATCCAGTAGCTCTTGTACCTAGGACAGTGCTTGGTACCTAGCAGGCTCTTAAACTTGTGCAGTACTTGAAAGGCAGATTCATAACCTTTACTTGTTTTCTAGATAGGAGTCCATTTTTCACCTGAAGCAGGAAGATAACAGCTATCCAATTTCAAGTCCAAGGATTTCCTGTTACCACCTTGTCCAAAGCTGTACACATTACTGTGCTCATTAGTGCCACTATGTATTGAACACCTTTCTTGTGCTAGGCAGTATTTTTTTTTTTTCTAGGCAGTATTTTGAAATTTAATTCAGTCTAATTTTCACAGCAGTCCTAGGAGGGAGGTGTCCCGTCTTTATAAATAAACTGAAGTGCAGCCTGAAGGCACTAAGAAAGTGTTGGAGGTGGGATTCAGGTCTGCAACTTCCAAACCAAAGCTTCTACTATTTTGTAACACTATTTAGAGTGGAAAGCGATGCGACTAAAACCATGATCCATCTGGAGACAAAAATCTCTCACTAGGGGCTCATGGGTGGCCCAGTCGATTAAGCTCTCTTGATCTCAGCTCGGGTCATGGTCTCAGGGTTGTGCGATGGAGCCCTGCATCGGGCTCCGTGCTCAGTGGGGAGTCTGCGTGAGAGTCTTTCTCCCTCTCCTTCTGCCCCTCCTCCTGCTCTCTCCCTCTCTCCCCATAAATAAGTAATGTTTTTTTTTTTTAAAAGAACCAAAAACCTCACACACACCACACATACCTTCCATGCACAATGATACATAATCACCCAACCTTAAGAAAAACAGTACCACTGCCGGCAAGCAAATGCATTTTATTCTCATTTTATTGAGATTTTTCCACAGCTGCCATTTGATTTGTATAGCAAAATTTTTAAAAAGTAACTTTCCCCACATTTTTTATATTTTTATGAAAACCATCTTCAATTTTAAAGCCCTACCCCTCCCCCAAAGACATATTAATAACTACCATGTAATATTTATTTAAAGGAGAAAAAAGGAACAAAAACAGCTTTAAACTTGTGAAACGAGGATCAAAGTCGAAAGTCAAGACGTAGTCCTGTTAGAGGTGCTAAGCTGCCTCGGGGCACGAGGGGCACTTGGCCATCCACACCTGCAGATGCGTAAACCACACACAGACTCTCTGGGACTTCATGTTTCCACAGGCTCTACTCCCTTTCTCCCCTTGACCTCCTCTGCTGGCTGTCCTGCTCTCCAAATCCACCCGACAAAGGCAGCACAATCTTTAATACATGTTCAACTCTGTAAT
The DNA here is from genome assembly GCF_048164855.1 of Canis lupus baileyi. NCBI lineage: Eukaryota > Metazoa > Chordata > Mammalia > Carnivora > Canidae > Canis > Canis lupus. Next base: position 13,544,476 of record NC_132849.1, read on the forward strand.
GGAGACAATACTGTATTCATAAAGTTCAGAGATTCCCCTCCATCCAGTTAGGGAAGATAAAATAGTCAACAGAGTACAGATGGTTTCACTTTTGTGTTCATGCAAAATATACTCATTAAATTATCAGATGGTTCAAGAGTCCTGATGTGTTGTAGACAGCACAAAAGTCCCTTATAAAAAAGAAGTTGCAAAGTTATAAAAATTTCTGCAGCAGTTTGGGCTCCTCCCATGGAGCCTCTTATGACAAGGCTGGTTCTGAAAAGCAGTTCATCTCATATGCGCAGCGGCCTGCCCTAGGTGTCCTGTGTTCTGAGGGTTCTCTTTAGACCACAGGAGGCTGAAATCCAGGTAGGTAAGATTCTCTGCTGACAAAATGTGGCATTTCCATCAGTGGACTAGTACTGAGCACTCTAAAGGAAGAGACTATCGACACATGTTATGCCTTATGCGTGAAACTCAAAAATGTGCTAAGTGAAAAAAGGCAGCTATAAGAGACCACAGCTTGTGGGATTCTATTGATATGACGCCCAGAAAAGGCAAATTTGTAGAGACAGAAAAATATGTGGCTGCCCAGAGCTGGGATTATCATGTAAATGGACACAAAGGATCTCACGGGGCAGGATGAAAACGTCTACGATTGAGTATGAGTTATGGCCCTACTACTTGGGAAACTTACTAAAATAACTGAATTGTATACTTGAAAAGGGTGAATTAAAATATGCCTCAATAAAGTTGTTAAAAAAAAAAATCGCTGCTTCCCAACCACACATCAAGCATTAAACATTTCTGAAGGCTCAATCAATAGGGCAGAATTATCAGTGTTGAGTTACATGGTGAAAATACGGTAGTATTTTATAGTGAATAGCTTAGAGTCTCCCAGTGCACACCAGAACTGCGTCAATCCTCCTGTACCCTCTGCTTATTTCCCAAACTAAGGTGTTATCCCCCGGGGGGGAGTGGCTGGAGATACAGCCTTCCCCATTAGGTAGGCATCCCCAGATCTTGGTCAAATTTGTCAGGTGTCTGCTCGTGCTCACATCTAAACATCATCTAAACCAAGAAACATTATTCACCTGGGATGCTGGGACCCTTATGGAAGGACAGCAGTCCCCTCCAATCACAGCAGGTTCACTTCCAGGCACCTGATGTTTCTTTTTTTTTTGCACCTGATGTTTCTACATGGGGTCTGCAGCAGCACCAAACAGGAGGATTCAGTCAAGCGGTTTCCTTTAGCTCCTTCTTCACACAACTTTCCTCTCTGATGTACATAATGGCCAGAGTATTGTAATAACCTCCTTACTCCCTAGCCTCTCCGAAATCAAGACAAAGCAGATGCTAGGACAAGACACAATGTCAGAAATGCTGCTTAGTCTTTCCCTAAAAACATATTTTTCAGCTATAGTTAGCATTATAACCTCAATTAAAGAGCCTCCAGCTGTTTTGACTTTGGAAACTAAAGGTGCTGCAAAGGACCGCCTTTTCCTTACAATGTTTTGGTTTGACCATATGTGACCCCAAAAGTCAACTGCTGCAGTCAGAAATGCGCAGAGACACACAGTCACAGGTGCTCAGGTCTGGGCTGTAGCTGTCATATTTTCCACTGCAGTTCAAAGACCTGGAGAAAGTGAAAAATCATTTCCTTGTTTTTTTTTTTTCCTCTTGAAGAGCAAGAGATAAAATAATTTTAATCTTGGGGTTTTAGAGTTCAATAATCACAAAACTCAGAAATCAGTCACTAATAAACCAACACTGTGATGGGCCAGAACTGGCACTCATTGAAAATACACGGTCTAGGGGCACCTGGGTGGCTCAGTGGTTAAGCATCCACCTTCAGCTCAGTTCGTGATCCCAGGGTCCTGGGATGGAGCCCCACGTGGGGCTCTCCATTCAGTAGGGAGCCTACTTCTCCCTCTCCTTCTGCCTGCTGCTCTGCCTACTTATCAAATAAGAGAATGAAATCTTGAAGAAAAAAAAAGAGAAAGAAAGAAAATACACATTCTATTTCTATACAAATTCTCAAACTTCCAGTTGCCAATAGGAAAAGTTTAAACAAAGTCGTGGCTTAAATTCAACGTCAAAATAATCACTTATAAAACACCTGCCTCGCCCTTTAAGGGTCAAGGTGGCTGGCTGGCATGCACCCAGACTGTTTCCTACAAGGAAACATCAGGGACAAGGGTGCCCAGCCTTTCCCCAGCAAAGGTCCAACAAGACCCACACGCATTTTCTAATAAGGAGCCTATGACCTGGGTGGCAACTGTGCTCCCACCTCACAACATACTGACGATGGAGGAAAGGGCCGGACTATGGAAAGAAACGGTCTGTGGCACAAGCTACTTGCTAAGAAAGGGGTCGTGCTGCCAGTGGCTTCCTGCTCCTGCAGTCAGCACCCTCTCGTGTCTGAATGGGACCAGGAAGTCCAGGCCTCAGGTTCCACTGCTCATCTGGCAGGAAATTCTCTTCCTCCTGCCCAGATCTGCTTTGTGAAACCATGCTAACGACTGACATCCAAAACGGAACCCCAGAGCTGACAGACAAGCCCTCTGCACAGCACCCAACACCTCAGCCTATCCTGGTCAGGAGAGCAAGCCTTCTTCAGGATGAAGAAATGGCTCCATCCGGATCCCTATAGGGCTCTACTGGGCTGGGAGCCGCACTAGAAGCCGCTGTGTTGTTGTTGACCACAAAGACGCCCACGGTCTAGAAAATGGCTCCTTCTGTGTCTCGATATATTTCCCACAGCCTTCAGGACTCTGAGCTTGGACAACCTAATGGAGACTGAAGAAGGAAATGGAGCCAGGGACAGACAGACCTCTCTGTTCCTACACTTCCGAGGCTCTCTCCCTATTAGAGGCAACGACCCCAGCCTGAGGTAGAGGCTTTGGGAATTAATGGACACAACCGGCTCCTTAAACTCCTTAAGCTACTCTCTCCTAGGACATGTGACCGAACTAACAAGGAAGGCCATTCTGCAAACAATGCCATCCTATAGACTCAAATGAAGAAAGGATGTGGGTTCATATTTTAAATCTGACAATAGTCATCAGCTGTTCAAAAAGTCAACAAGGGAGCACCTAAGAAAAGGGAGACGTTCCTAAGCTTTCTAGACACTAGTCCTTTCCTTCCAACCTCTGTCCCATATCCACATACTGAATTTACATAGACTTCATTCCATGGTCTTTTTCTGATAGGCCTGTCCCACCACACAGCAGCAGTCATACAGAAGCCGCTGTCCCCCTCAGGCCTCTGCACGTCCCAGTCTGAGGACGACGGCCTGGACTACACACGTTCTCCTTTAGACCTGACTCTGCCACCTACATCTTTATCACACAAAAGGCAGTTTCTGGTGCCCAGTTTAATTCCTTATGAGTAGCAACAACAACAACAACAACAAAAAAAAACCATGGTTTATAGTCAGGAAAGACAAAAGAAATACCCAAAGAGCCCAACCTAGAAAACTCGTAAAACTGGGCATGTGGGAATAGCAAAATTTTATAATTGCTGAAACTGTCCCAGTGGGTCATGTGGTCACATGGGTCAAGAAGACCTCACTCTCCCAGGCCTTTTTTTTTTTTTTTTTAAGTTCTTTTGCATAATTCTGTTAGGTGGGGAGAAGCATCCAAATTGTGATCTGAATTTCTTGCTGGTGTCCTGAAAAATACATTTACTTGGGAAAAATTGTTGGGAATAATTTACTAAGGGGAGATACTGGGAGGACCAAGTCTTCATGGGGCTGGCAAAAATTTGTCAAAATACTCTTGAGACAATGAACAGAGTTCAGGGTTGACTGTTCCAGACTAAAGCTGATGCATACCTCTCCTTCCCCTTTGGTAACAACATCCTTCCTTAAAAATAGAGTAGGGAGCGGTGGAAAGGAGACAGGGGACTAGATGCCATGAGAGACAAAGTGACAAACAGAGCTCTTTTGCCTGGTAAATAATGAATAATGAGTTTGATTTTGTCTGGAAGCAGAGGCTTAAGAGGCCAGCAGTGACTGAGTGACCTGAATGACAATCACTGTCACAGCCCACCCCTGCCATTTCCAAACTTCGGTAACCATCAAAGGAGTTACCATCAATCAGTACTTTAAGTCTGTGTTTTCTTGAATGGGGTTCCAGGCAAGGAGTCATTGGCTTGGCAGGCCATTGTAATCTGCTTCATTGCAGGAAAGCCCTGGGGGTCAAGGGAGCTGGGCTGGTGAACTCTGGTTGGCAAACACCTGCTTCTTCCACTCGTGCCTCTTCTCTTCCAGCTGAACGTACTCGATAAATAGTTCCCCAGGTGCTCATTGCCCTTGGTAAGTGTACAGTAGGATGAGAAGGACATTCTCAAACACTCAGATTTTCTTGGTCAGCTTATTTTGGCTAAGCACACACACAGCAGAACATTCCTGATGAAGGCAGAAAAAGACTGCAATTTCCTTAACTCAAAAAGCTAATACTACTGCTACTAATAATAATGATAGGAAACTGCTCCAAACCAAAATCAGTAGAACAAAAGAGAAATACTCAGAGACTCAGAGGCTTGTCGAATAAGACTGAGGACATTAGTTACTCCAATCACAGGGTCAAGTTAAATCACTCTCCCCCTTCCCCACGGAGCACCCCTCGCCCGCCCTGCCCCGCCCCCTTCTTCAGCTCTGCCTCTCTGTGCAGCACTGTCCCCAGGTGGAGGGACATACAAATTCTCCTCAAAACTTTCTGCAGCTCAGTACTTCACTCCTGGAATAAATTCCTTGGCATCCGGGTTCAGATTACTTTTGCTCTGAAATAAGAACCAAGAGATAAGAAATCCCACATTAAAAGTTATTTTCTTCCCGCTTCCATTATTACCAGTACCCTCAGCCTCCAAGAGAAGAAAAAACCTCACGCTGCCACTGCTGGGCTCCTGCCCAGGGCTCCAGGCATACTAAACCTTGAGCAACCTCATTTTCTCCTTCCTGCTTTCGATGTCAGTTCTCTTCTTGATGCTTTCGTTGCAAGTTTGACTCCAAAAATAATTTTGCAATTCACCAAGTACCTTAACTCGATGAAAATCAAGAGTATTCCACCAAACCAGTTTGGTGACCACAACCCCTTTATTTTCCACCTCACTGTATTCTCTTTGGTTATCTACTCTCTTGTGAATGTCCAAAACCTGGGCAAACCGCAGGCCAGAGTCATTTGGAACATGAGTTCTGTGAGAACTAAGTCACTCACAGAGCTCTGACTTTAAGTAAACATGAAAGGCAGGAAATTGGTTTATCCAGTCTTCTAATTTTAAGAGGAAAGTGGCCTTTTAGGAGTATGTTCCTTCCAAAACCACATCATTCAAAGCTATAAATACAGATTTGAGGAATAGTAAAAGGAAAGAACAACAGCAAGTGATCATCTGAAACCAAACCTCTTCTGTGTTCAAATTCTTATCCTAATCCCAATTCTACTCTGAAAGGCCCACTGGGGAAAATGAGAGTTGGTGATAATGCCACAGTAATGTTTTCACAATGCTGTATGTGGTGCAATGCCCAGGGGATGGGTGAAGAAAACAGGGGTCAGATGCTCCAGAGGCTCGCCCAAAGTGGTAGGGCCAGAAAGAAACTATGTCACTCCAAATTCTCTATTATTTCCACTAGGTCTCATGTGCAACTATGTAGGCTCTTACCAAAATATCGTCAGAATTGTGACCATCATTGACGGACAGTCCATTTAACTGTTGCTGCAACTGTCCCATTGCCTGAGGCAGGTCCCGTGAGGGAATGAACCAGTCTTGGTCTTCTTCATCCAGCATCTCCTGGAAGCACCGGTCTAAGAAGTCTTGCTCCTGAAGTTCCTCCTCCACCTAGCAAGCAAAGGGGAGGAGCTGACACTTCCCATCCCAGAGGGGACGTTTTCTACCTCTTTCTTGCAGTTAAGAATGATGGGCACCTGGGAGGCTCAGTGATTGAGCATCTGCCTTTGGCTCAGATCGTGATCCTGCGGTCCTGGGATGGAGTCCTGCATTGGGCTCCCCACAGGGAGCCTGTTTCTCCCTCCGCCTAAGTCTCTGCTTCTCTCTCTCTGTGTCGAATGAATGAATGAATGAATGAATGAATGAATGAATGAATGAATCTTTAAAAAAGAAGAACTACATACAAAAGAAAGGCGAACTAAAAAGAAAAGGGGTTAAGGGGCGCCTGGACGGCTCAGTCGGTTAAGCATCTGCCTTTGGCTCAGGTCATGATTCCTGCTCAGTGGGAGCCTGCTTCTCCCCTGCCTATGCCTCTGCCTCTCTCTCTCTCTGTGTCTCTCAGGAATAAATAAATAAAATCTTAAAAAAAAAAAAAAAAAAAAAAAAAAAAAAAAAGGAATGATCCTGCATGAGGTATACTAAGAATTAAAATGCTTCGAATGACTGGCTAGAGAAAACACAATTTTTAGTTTTTTCAACCAAATTCCATCAACAATAAGACTAAGGAAACAGTTACTCAGAACAGCAGGAAGTCCAGGCCTTCACACCTCTTCTAACATCTCTAATATGGGACGCAGAAACTTTCCCTTCAGATGGCACTTACAGAAAATCATTTTAAAGCTTGAGATTGTTTTTTCAATCTTGTTAAGAAGCAACTTCTTAAATTTCCCATTTTACAAGTATGAAAAAAGGTACAGGAATTACATAACTAGACCACTACCTGGATAGTGGAGATTAAATCAAAACCAACTCTCAGCTCCTGGCCCTCTTTTCTGGTAATGAGGCCCCTAAAGGAGAAAAATACTTTCAGAACCTTAGAAAGATATAAAGAACACTTTTTGGCAAACCAACAGAAAATGATGTCATCAATGTAGGTATCCTTTCAAAACAAGGAAAAATATGAATATTTAAACAACTCTATTTCTTAAAGATTGCCCTACACTAAAGCAATTTGTATCTAGGATATTTTAGACCTCTTGGCAGACATTGTCAAGTCTTAGTAAAGAGTATGGTTCACTCTGCAAACGGAGTGTGATTTTAACAGGCCCCAGGCTTCACATTTGGTCATCTTTTTCCTGTGGGCTAGTGGTGATAGATTCATAGCTCACTAGCACCACCATCAGAGGGGAAGTCAAACAAAAATAATCACCCAGACTAGCCCATACAGTTATTCATGAATTCAGAAGTCATCAGTAGCACAAGATGTAAAAATAGTCTTCAACCTTACAATTAGCCACATTGATCTCAAGTAAATTAGATACTTATGAAGTACTTAATGTAACAACCACCACAAAATATTTCCAACCCATAAGATTAAACATGACTGTTCAAGACCTGCATGATCTATGTGCTAGTCACACAAATCATGACACAGTGAGCTGACTGGGGAGGAAACTGCTGGCTGCTCCGCTCAACTTGTTTCCTTCTTCCCAGAGCACTGGGCTGTTCAGTTAAAACCACATTTCCCATCTCCCACGTTGATGATGGCCACGTAACTATTCATCATATAATGTCATCCAGAAGATGCATCACTCGGTTAAAGGGAGATCCCTTCCTTGGCCTTTAGCTCTCCCCTTTTCCCCGTGGCTAGACTTCTAGTTATCTTTCAGTTACTCAGCTGATAAACATCCTGGCGGTGCCAGAGCAACACCACTGGAGAACCAGGTGGTTGGAGAATCACTGTCTACCTACAATGCCTATCTTGGGCTATTAATGTCACGCGATACAAGACAATGGATTACTGCTGAGTCTTTGTTCAAACAGTCTAGTCTTTCTCCACCTAACACACTTCTCCATCTCAGACATACATTCTATCAGTCCCTGAGTTCCCACGTGGGGAGTATGCCAGGCCGCCCATCTTCCCACAGCTACTGTTCCCCAGAAGTCTACGCCAGGACACCGTGGCATGAGATCCTCTTGTAACCAATGTGATGGAAAAGCATCAAAAAAAAAAAAAAAAAAAAAGAAAAGCATCAGTATCTTCCAAAGTACTATACTCTCGTGTCTTACCAGCTGAAGAGGCTTCTTGGGTCAACCCAGACCAGGCCTCCATGCATTTATTTAAATTATTCTCAAGCTGACAAGCCCATTTCTTTTGCTACAGATTGATGGTAAAATATTATAGCTGTTGAGTTACATGCATCTTGGCCTTCCACTTCTTTCTTTACCTGTCTGTTGAAATCTTCTTCGTTCTCCATCCACATGTACTCTGCAAATGGGTTTTCCTTCTCATCGTGCCCATTTAATCCCTGATCCTCTTTGGATTTTACATTAGGTGATGTATTTGCTACACTGGATCCATTCATTATGATAGAACCTAAACAGAAGCAAAGGAAAGGATCAAGGAAATGAAAACCTAGAACATCCGGATTCTTCCAGATGCTTCTGAAGTTCTAAGTCAAAGTTATTAACTATAGATGAACAGAAACTATTAGTCTGTAACTGTTAGAAAGCTAACCATATTCTGCAGTTATCAACTATACAGGTGTAACTCTTAAAGAGTTAAAAGAAATGTCTAGGCTCAGTTACCTTTCTAGGCAAGTGCGAGGGGGGATATTTTCAAGTCAATTTTTTGCAGGCTCTAGAACCTAATCAAGGTCACACAGCTTCCTTAATGTTTAAATAGGCAGAGAAAATACATTCTCAATGAACACTGTGAGCAACTGCCCCTTATTCTGATTCTCAAGCTGTTTTTCTCTAAAACATATTTCAAAAAATAATACGTGCTAACTGTATTGATAAACAAATAAGAGAAAATTAAGGTTACCAGTTGTCCAACTACCCAGAGTTAAAAACTATTGTTAATAGTGATATGTATGTAATACAATGTGGTGCATATAACCATTCTGAGTTCTCTTATGTGTATGCAGACACATATACACACACATATTCCCCCAAGCATCCATTCTTAGAGTAACAGCATGATGCTCTATCATTTGCCTTTTCTCATTTCTGTGTTAATACCACCATAGTGTCTTTTGGGATATTTTCAATGTTTCCATGTTATAAGAGTTAGATTAACTTCTTGCATTCATCTTTTTCAATGTTTTCCTTAGGATAACTCCAGAAACTGAACTGCTATATTGGAAACTATGTTTTTTTTTAAGGTTCTTGATTTATTGTCACATTGCCATGAGCATTTAAATTCCCACCAGTAGAATGTAAGTGCCTATTCCTCTGTACTATTATTATTATTTTTTAAGATTTTATTTATTTATTCATGAGAGACACAGAGATAGAGAGGCAGAGACACAGGCAGAGGGAGAGGCTCCCCTGCAGGGAGCCTGATGTGGGACTCGATCCCAGGACTCCAGGATCACACCCTGAGCCAAAGGCAGACGCTCAACCACTGAGCCACCCAGGTGTCCCACTGAATTTTATTATTTTTTAAACCACTGCCAGTCTCAGAAGAGAAAAATTGTCACTTATGATTTACATTTACATTTCTGTGATTTTTACTGAGGCTGAATATTTTGAGATTTACTTCCTGGGTCATTTGATTTCTTATTTTGTCATTTTTCTGCTCAAGTATTTTGACCATTTTTCTATCAGGGTACGTATCTTTTTTTAATCTGTTACAAGGACTTTTATTATATATATCATAATTTTTATGTTTCATAAAAGAATTTATAAATTAAAAATGCTGTTTGTTTTATTTTCTTAATTTTTTTTTTTGGTGGCAGTTTTTGCTGGCCTTAAGTTTTGTCTACCTCTTGTGAGTGTCTGCCTATAACTCTTTAAAGTACATACGTATTTTTTGAATTGCTTATACTTGGCTTCCAATTCCACACTGATATGTTTGCTATCATCTGGAATGTGTCTTTTTTCTGTTCTTTATTTAAATCTTAATTATTCTTCAAAAATCATTTCAGTCTTTACTCACTGCTTCCCCCCTCCATGTTCTTATACCTTGTGAGGTCAGTGTTCATACTAAAGTAACTAGTCTCTTCTTTTTTTAAAATATTTTACTTATTCATGAGACACACACTCATGAGAGAGGCAGAGATATAGGCAGAGGGAGAAGCAGGCTCCCTGAGGGGAGCCCCAGTGTGGGGCTCAATCCTAGGACCCCAGGATCACACCCTGAGCTGAAGGCAGACACTCAACCACTGTGCTACCCAGCAGTCCCTAACTATTCTGTTTCATAGGCATAATTTTTCTCTTTCCAATTAGATTCTCAACTTGTGAAAAGCAAGATGGAGGCTTATATTCTCAATCTCTCTTCCTTTCTCCTTGGGGCATCTTTAAATTTCCTTTAATAATTTTTTTCTTCACTCATTTCCATCTTGTCAACATTCATGAGAAAGTCTTTCGCTGCTTCTGGGTACATTAAAAAAATTACTGCTTACTCCCCTTTAAAGTTCTTATAACTTTATAACTTTTTAATCCATTATGAACATATGAAAATCAAATCTTAAAAAAAAAAAAAGAAAGAAAATCAAATCTTAAAAGACAAGGAAAGGGCAGCCTGGGTGGCTCAGCGGTTTAGCGCTGCCTTCAACCTGGGGCCTGATCCTGGAGACCCGGGATCGAGTCCCACGTCGTTTGGCAGTTGGTTATAATCAGCACAGTGATTTCTCCCCATCAGTATGGAAATCACCCAGAGATAACCAGTATTCAGTTTTCTAAAATATTTGCCTTTGCCTAAAAAAACAAATCCTAAGTGCATATGACCATAAGGAAAAAGAGAGGGCAGAGAAACAAAGAACAGAATAACCCATTTAATTCAAGAGCAAGGTGAAACTTGCAGAGCAAAACTGCAGGATGCTCTCCTTCATCAGAAAGGGAATGGAGACATACTATAATCCCAACATAGGGATGTTAACCAATTTAATGCAAACACTTTAGAGAAGTTGAAAACACTGAGATATGGGACTGATAACACTAGGAAAGTGGTTCTCAGCAGGCTACATAGTGTTGATTGTAGTTTATACTATTCTAACCTGTGTTTTCCACACAATTGGCAAGCTTAGGTTTCTCTAAGTAGAAGCAATCCAACAACTTAATGTGTATAATGTTTAACAATTTATAAATTACTTCTGTATCTATGTTCAAACTTCTGTCCAACTTCACTCTAAAAAGAAAACCATCCAGATAGTGAGTGCTATATGTAGGACCAAAGAAGGTACCAGATTTTGACCTTTGATGTTCATTATTTCACTTGATCTTCACCCACAACAAGGTACATTATGTGTCATCCTAGCGTAGTGGGGACATAATAAATACCCTCCAAGTTTCTAGAGATGAGGGAAATGCTTGTGTACATAAGTAGGATCACAAATCAGAATGGCCACCTATGTTATGGAGGCCCATGTGACAAGGAATTGAATTCTGTTAACAACCATGTGAGTGAGCTTAGTTCATCTTCCCCCAGTCAAGGCTTCAGATGAAGCCAAGGGACAACTTGACAACAACAACTTCATGAGACTCTGAGGTAGTGGCATACCCAGCTAAGCTGCTCCTAGATTCCTGACTCAACAGAAGTTCTGAGATAACAAATGTTTGCTGCTTCAAACCGCTAAGCTTTGCGGTAAGATGTCACATGGCAATAGGTAATACAAGATTTGATAAACAATGACAACTAGTTCCGCCATACAAATCATCTGTTGCCACATCTTTCCTCTTATCTATCCAAACAACAAATGTGCAGTTTGAAGTAGGTCACGGCTTGAGAAGTTCTTCAAGAACTGGACCTCAACAGTAGATAAAAGGGTTTTTTATGTCTGGCTTGCATGTATACTGCATTATGAAATCCAAGAACTATTTGACATTTATTCTCCTCTACCTCAGTTTCCCTTCTATACACATGGCAAACATGCTGAAAATGGAAAATAAGAGTTGTTATTTTGGGTTAAGATGGAAAAGCATGTAGCCAGCACAGAGTCAAAATAGGGGTGCTAAGACCTGCTAGGCATTTGATTTAGTACTTTACCATGGTCAAGGGTATTTGGCTTGAAATAAAAGCCCAGTTCCCAGCCATAAAGAACTTCAAGACTTTTAATGTGCCTAGGACATTTCTACAATACATGCTTCATCAGTTCAATACTTTGAATGCCCACAACTTTCAGATCCAATGCGCTCATACCAAAAACTGGCTATTCTTTGAACCTGAAATTTTTCAGAAGCTATAAACCTGGATTGTGCCCATGGTAACAGCTTGACTGTGAAGAATACTTGGGACTTTTGGCTGAATTATCTGGAATTTGGCTGAATTGTCTGAGAAATTGCTATAAAAACTAGTCTCTACTATTCTGTTTCCTATAGTTTTGTGAACTTCGTTCAGTCTGGTTAATACCATTATTTAAATTAAATATTATGAATAGCAGTTTAAAATGTTATTTTACCTCAAATATGCAGTACTAGATTCAGGTTTAGTCCATTCTCAGTTACATCTTAGCAACTCAGGTCATTAGATGCACTCACTCACTCTGGGTGTCTATTTACTCTAGACACTGTACTCGACTGGTGCTTTGACAGGGTATACAGTCCTTGCCCTAGAGGTATCTACATTGTCAGGAGACAATAATTAAGAATACTTCTGATCCGTGTTATAAAAGGAAGTTAAAGGGACTACTGAAAACAACAGGGTGGGAGGGGACCTAATCAAGTCAAAGAGTGGGGGATGGTTAGGAAAGGTTTCCCTGAGAAAGCAATATTTTCTTTGATACCTGAAGAATATAAGTTATCTAGCAATAGGGAAAAGAGGGTGTATGGGCCAAGTGTAAGAACCCCAAGATGAGCCACTTTGGCATAAAGACTATTTTGAGATAAAAGCAGCTGAAACCCAGCAGATTCAGGAAAAGCTCTTTACCTCCCCCTCAACTGCCTAAATTTACATTGGCAAGAAGAGCCTGTACCAGGAAGAGATCTACTAACAAAGATTCCTCTTTACCTAATAAATTTACCTACCTAACAGGGCAACCTTTGTTTTCTAAACATCTCCTCTCACCATCCTGCTAAAGATCTTCTTCCCCTTCCTTTCCTTAGACTCCTACCCCTCTCTTTAACTCAGAATGTCTTATAAGCTTCAAATCACCCAACTGTCTTGGAATTTCATGTCCGTGTGGAGTCCCATACATATGAAACTAAATATGTTTTCACCTGTTAATCTGTCTCATGTGAATTTAATTTAGTCCACCTAGAAAAACCTTGGACCAAGGAAAATTTCTTCCTTCCCAATGAGGAAAACACATGTGCAAAGATTCAGATGCAGGAAGGAACTCTCAGAAACTTCAGAAGGTAGAGATGCATACAGTTGGAGGTCAAAGGAGAATGGCAAGGAAGAGAGATGAAGTTGTAGAGACAGATGGGGCTAGATCATGCAGGACATTAGAGACTACAGGAAAGATTTTAAATGTTATCAATGAAAGCCTTCAAAAAGGGTAATATGATTCAATTTACATTTTGAAATCACTCAGGTTGCCATATGGAAAATGGATTGGAGAGACAGAGTGGATAATGGGAGACCAGTAAGGCAGCTAATGCGCTAATCCAGATGAAAATATGGTTGCTGCTTAGGACTAAGGTAATGCAGTAAGAAGAGAGTAGGCAGATTTTGAAACTATTTTCAGTTGTTTTTGATAATGGACGTGGGGAGATAGACTGAGGGAAATATCAAGGATAACTTTGGTACAAGCAACTGGGTGGATGGTAATGTTATTCACTGAGCTAAGGAATCCTGTGGGAAGGGCAAACTTTTTTTGGGTGGTGATGAGGAGGGGTAAAAGGGGTGATGAGTTCTATTTTAGACACATTAAATTTGTAATGCCTTTGAAACACTCAAATGACTATGTCAAGTAGGTTATCCATGCGCATCAAGATTAGGAAAGGTCTGGTTAAATAAAGAAATTTGGAGCAGTTGTTCATATAAATGGTAATAGAAATCATGGGGCTATAAGATATTACCCTAGAGAGAAAGGGCAAAGTGAGATGAGAAGAGGATCCAAGACCCAGACCTGATGTATGTGAACATTTTTAAAAGTCAGGTAGAGGAGAAGAATACAGAAAAGGAGGGAGATAAGAAGCCATAGAGTCAGGAAGGAAATCAGAAGAAGAGTATGGCATCACAGAAATCAAGGGAAGATAGAACTCCATATAATGAGTGGAATGGTAGCCCCCCAAAAGATATGTCCACATTCTAATCCCTAGAATCTTGGAGGGCACCTTACTTGGAAAAAAAGTCTTTGCAGATGTGACTAAATTAAGAACACTGAGATAAGCAGATCATCCTGGATTATCCCAGTAGGCCCTAAAATCATTGACAAATGTCCTTATAAGAGAAAGCAGAGAAGAGAAGGAGGCAATATAACCATGAGGTAGAGATCGGCATGATTTGACCACAAGTCAAGGAATGCCTATAGCCACCAGAAGCTGAAGAGGCAAAGTACAGAGTTTCCCTCCCCTAAAGCCTCCAGAGGGAGTGTAGTCTGGATGACACCTTGATTTTTTACTTCTGGCCTCCAAAAACTGCAAGAAAATACATTTATGTTAATTTAAGCTACCAGTTTGTGGTAATTTGTTACAATAACCACTGAAAACTAATAAATCCAGTATGGTGGGTATGTTGAAGGCTTCTGAAAGGTCAAGAGGAAGGCTGAGGAATATCCATAGAATTTAGGACACAGAGGTCTCTGATGACCTTAATGAGAGTGGTTGCCATGAACATAAATGAAAAGGAAAGCCAAATGGAGGGTATGTGAGTTGCATGTGACAGAAGTATTAGATAACTCTTTGGAGGAATCTAGCTGTCAAGAAAAGGGACATGAATGGACAAAAACTAGAGTGTGAGAGGTCCCTGGAAAGTATATTTAATAACTGGAGAGTCTAGAGCTTGTTTAAATGTTCATAGAAATGGTCTAGTGGAGAGGAAGAGGCTACAAAAACCAGAGAAAGAAGGAATGACTGATAGTGCAGGCCATGGGAAGGCAGGAAGGGATACTGAACTACTCATGTTTTGAATAGCTCATACATTCCCTGATTCAAAATCTAAATGCCGGGAATTTTTAATTAGTAATATAGGTAGTTGCAAGATGAGCACGTAGTGAGAGCTGAGAGAAGAAAAGCATCAGGAGAGAGATTTTATCCATCACAAAGCCATATGAAACATCTTTACTCCATGGCAGGATATTTACTTCCCTGGTGGCAAGAATGCTTAGGGTCTTGTTGGGGAGGAAAAAAATTTTCTCGACCTTTCAAGATTCTTCTAGTTGGTCTAAGAATCAAATTGACACGAGACAGATTAGCAGGAGAAAATCAAAAGTTTAACATGTATACCTCTTGTAGATATGGGAGAGACCCATGAAAACTCAGTAACTCATCAAAATGGCTAAAGGCATGACCTTAAATACCACCTCCAGCTAAAGACAAAAAATCTTTGGGGTGGAAAGTAAGTTATGGAAGTTTACAAGAAAAGCACAGTAAACAAGGGTAAGGTTGTTACACAGATTTAAGTCTGCTTTAAGATTTAAGTCCATTCCTTCTCCATTAATAACAGTTTCAAGAGATTTGGAGTCATCCCCTTCTTCCTGGTACTGAGGGAGACACTCTTACAATGAATGGAGATTTCCCTTATAAAAGTAAGTGTCTTGGGGCACCTGGGTTAAGCAATCAGTTAAGCATCAGCCTTCAACTCAGGTCATGACCCCAGGGTCCTGGGATGGAGCCCTGCATTGGGCTCCCTGTTCAACAGGGAACCTGCTTCTCCCTCTCCCCCTGTTCCTTCCCCCATACTCGAGTTCTCAAATGTGCCATGATCTCTCTCATAAATAAATAAATAAATAAATAATCAATCTTTTTTAAAACATAAATGTCTCTGCTTAGTTTTAAGAACTTCTTTTAGATCTGTAGTTTCTTAAAAAATAAACAGCTTGAAATAACTAATATACCAAAGGGGCATTTTTTGGGGTGGCTAAATTTGCTCCCTTTCATTCCCTAAGTGTAAGTCTCCCTGCCTGGACAGTTGCTGGATAAACCTACCCAACTCCAACTTTCTGGGTTTCTTTTTATTTCCTCTTCTAAGTTTTTGCAGTGTCATGAGTGTGTGTGTGTGTGTGTGTGTGTGTGTGTGTGTATTTTATTTTAAAGTGACATAAGCAATACAAGAAATAATTTCATAAAGACTTTTAAATTCATATAGAATATATTTTTGTATATACCATGTTATACTTTGCACTAAAATAATTTCTCTGTTTCCTTCTTCAACAGTCTTCTTTTACTAAGTAAATAAACCCATCAGCTTTTCTCCATTATTTGGTAGAAGATCCAGGTGGTAGAAGCAGGATGAGCTTTTTCAGAGTGACGTGGGAAGAACATGTAGAATACATACATGGTGATTAAAAAGCAGGTTCCAGGTCAGTCTCTAATTTCCATTTCATTTGTTCTTGGAGAGGCTACATGGACTTAACAAAAGATAAATAAGTAACACCTTGGTAAACTTTCCTATACTGACCTCAATACACAAATGCTCCATTAGTTATCTTCCTTTTGATGCAAGAAAAGGGCTTGCAAATAGAGTATCAAAGCCTTTGTTAAGCACACAGAAAACTGAGCTTACCTGCAATTAGAAGCTGACAAGTCACTTTCAAAAGCTTATTAGCATACTCAAATAGGATTAAGAATGCAGTTAGCCAGTGTCCAGAGGCATATTTTTATTCAGTAGTTTTCAATCTCTAGAATACATTAGACTCACTAGGAAACTTTTCCACATCATACCTTTCAGACATTATAATTTGTTAGGCCCAAGCCAACGCCCAACATTTGTATTTTTGCTTGTTAACTGCCATAGGTTATTATGAGTATAGAAAGACTAAAGACTAAGAACAATTCTTCCAACAAAGTGGCAAATTCTATGCGGAATAATCCAAATCTCAATGACCCTAATTCCCACATCAGCAGTTCCAAAATTAGTGACTGCTCTTTGCAAAAAATAAACAAAAAATACAGCCAAATAAATTCATTTCTCTGAGAAGACCTATTTAACTCGAACTACCAAGCATTTCCCTAATCAATTGCCTTTATTATTCATTTATTACATTTTTAATCTAACACCTATTAACCCACAAGCTTTTAGAAACACTGCCTCAAGGATGCCTGTGCCATTATACTATTGGCAATGTATAAAACAGACATAAAATGCACTCCATAAAGCATATAAAGCACTTCTAAGGTAGAATAAACACACTTGCCTAGTCAGTGGTAAGCTCTCTGTATCCCAGAGGTATGCCCTCAAGTTCTACTTATCCAGGTAAAGGCCATCAATTGTCCTCCCGGGATAACATCAAATGGTGGTCATTACAGGACCCTGACTTCCCCATATCCAGCTCCAGATGGATATAAGCTATTAACAGGGGAAACACTCTGAACTCTTTAGCAGATTATGCTAATTGAAAACATTGTTATGGGCAAATTATTACAAATGAAATAGGTGTAACTTTTCTCAATCACAAAATAAAGGCCTCTAAATGTCTTAGACTAATCTGTTGATACTTTGTCTTTTAAATGCACAATAATATCAGAAATGCCACTATAGAAATTTGAATACAACCTCTGCCTAAGGTCTCTCCTACGTCTACCCCATTTCACATTTGATTATAAATATACTTGAGTATTTACTATTCATTTGTTTTGGGCCCAGTCTACTTATAACCTCAGAAGTTTCTTGAGGGCAAGAATCAAGTCTTTATAGCTTTTAGTATGCCTTGTGCCCACCAGGTCCTCAATAAATAATTTGTTGACTAAGTGCCATTTTCAGAAGGCTGTATTCTAAATCTCATTTCCTAGGAAGGAAGCCCATGCCCTTAGGGGCTATGATCTGTGGTTGAGCATTCCTTATTGAGTATTAACAGATACTCCCCGCAGCCAATGACAACATGACTCAGGAATCTGTTTTTGACAGGTTAAATTACTCTTGAGGAGGCAAAAATTCCTACTTCTATTCTAAGAAATATTTTTATATGTTCTTGTTTACTATTTTAGCATTTAATAACACCAGGTGGATTTAATAGTCTCATCAGGAGTTGTAGGCTAGGGATAAAAGCTTGCTACCGTGCAATTATCTAACCTGGAAGAAATTCATACCATGGATTCTCAACAAATATCACCAAAAGGGACTGCATGCTCATTTTATCTGATATATTTTTGGAAAAAATATAAAGTGGGAAGAAAGGAGCCACCCACTCTAAATACATATGTAATGAGGGTGAGAAAACTGTTTTCACTACGAGTTTTTACAGGAAAGGTGTACCGTTTTTGAGGGGAGAAACTCCTTGAAAATTAATTTGGGGTAGAAGAGTCCTTGAAGGACCAAGGTAAGAGTACGACTCCATGGAAGAGAGGGAAACGTTTCCCTAGGGGACTGAGGGGGAACACAGTGCTGGAACATGACAAAGAAAAACAAGGAGTCAAAAGTAGTACCTTTCAGAGAGCGGGGAGGCCTGACACTGTGTAATGTGGTCTCCACTTTAAGACTTTTAGTGTTCAGCAAACTACTGGGGCCATATTAAGCTTAGGAGCAGATGGATTTTTTGGTGTGGAATCACTGAAGAGGCAGGATTTAATGTCTAAATTGTAGAGGCAGACCAGAAGTCAGTTGTGAATTGGGAAAGTACTTGAAGCAAATTGATCCAGATTGTCCAAGGGAAAAAGAGGGCACCAGAAGACATCCAGTTATAAAGAGGAAACAAGTAATCTACCCAAATACAAAGGGAAAAGACACAAATAAAATAATGGCTCTTCTAAATACTTCACACTAACATTCTCTCTTTTATGTTCACAACAATTCTTTGAGTAGGTGCTGACATTATCCTTGCTTTTCAGATTAATCTGCCACCATTCAAACATTTATTAAACACCTTGCCTAAGGGATAATACAGTCAGAGCAGGAATTGGGGCTTAAGTTCAGGTCTTCCTGTATCCAAAGCTCATGCTCTTAGCTACTACCCTACACTCTTACACTTCCCAGTTGAGCTCCAGAATACTTATGATATAAAATGCTAAGTTTTCTCAAATATTGTTAATGGAAGTAGGGGAAGCAGGATGAAGAAAAATGCTATTCAACAAAAGGATTAGGTCTTTGGAAGGAAAATATGAACAGGGTCATACCACATGCTGGTGTATTTAAATAAAAATAAACTCTGTTCTCTGTCATAAACATAAAAGCTCCATTTAATTTGAAGCTTGCTAGTCCTTTTAGGATGAGAATGCAGACCCCCACAAATATGTATATAATCCCTTATGCATAATTCCAATATCCAGAAAGCTCTAAAAACTAAGAATTTTCCATACGCTTTCTGTCAAAACTCAGATGACATTAAAACTTGAACTGATGCGAAGCTATATTAGCTTGCATTTATCCACTTAGTGTGAATACTCTTGTTTTGCTCAGAAATACTACTGTGTGTAACTAAGGGTGCTGCAACAGACCATGGGGGTATTACATAACACACAGAGAAAGCATCTCTAAAATTTGAAAAATTCTGAATTCTGAAACTCATCTAGTCAAGGTTTTATACCTTCTATAGACTTGTATTCCAAAGTATTTTAAAAACAATTTCTAAGAATGATTAGTTCAGAGGTACTTAATCTTCAGGATCTCACAAGACAGTAAATTTTCAAAAATATTTTGAAGGCAACATAGAGTTACAATTTTAAAAAAGATTTTATTCATTTATATGAGAGAGAGAGTGAGCGAGAGAGAAAGAGACAGCACATGAGTGGGGGTAGGAAGGGGATGGGGAAGAACAGAGGGAGAGGGAAAAGTAGACTCCCCACTCAGCCGGGAGCCTGATTGTGACTCAATGGGATTCCGGGATCATGACCTGAACCAAAGGCAGATACTTAACCCGCTGAGACACCCAGGTCCCCCTAGAGTTACAATTTTTAAAAACTAAGTAAGGATAACAAAAATATCCTTATCAATATCACTTTAATTTTTTTTCAATTTTTATTTATTTATGATAGAGAGAGAGAGAGAGGCAGAGACATAGGCAGAGGGATAAGCAGGCTCCATGCACCGGGAGCCCGATGTGGGATTCGATCCCGGGTTTTCAGGATTGAGCCCTGGGCCAAAGGCAGGCGCCAAACGGCTGCGCCACCCAGGGATCCCTCAATATCACTTTATAAAAGGGTATTTTCAACACCAGAAAACACAAGAAGACCTTAATTCAATGCAAAAGACAGTTCTTTAAATTGAATAAATTTAACTTTACAAAAAACACTATAGTCCTAATTTTTCTTATTTCACCACAGGCTGGTGAAAATTCATTGGAGACCAGCACCTTTCTGGCCAGAGGCATAGAGCTCAGTTGGCTACAAAAAAATTGCTTCAGGAAATGATTAAAAAATGCAGTCCCTCGGGATCCCTGGGTGGCGGCAGCGGTTTAGCGCCTGCCTTTGGCCCAAGGCGCGATCCTGGAGACCCGGGATTGAATCCCACGTCGGGCTCCCGGTGCATGGAGCCTGCTTCTCCCTCTGCCTGTGTCTCTGCCTCTCTCTCTCTCTCTCTGTGTGACTATCATAAATAAATAAAAATTAAAAAAAAAAATGCAGTCCCTGAGGCTCCATCCTAGGGGAAGGTCTCGGGGTGGGCCATACCTATATCATGTTTTAGAAAGCTTGTGGGTTGTCTCTGATGTACAGCCAAGCTTCAGAACCACTGGTCTAGTCTATAGGATCTAGTTCCACCTTTTTTATTTCCCTCTCGTCAATTCTTTTCTGAGGGAGTAAGAGGAGCAAAACTGCTTTCATGTAGGGAATCTGACCAACCCACTGTCTTTTATATGTTATTCCTCCTACAGTCAATGTTAGACCAGTTCATCAACTTGCAAACTGAGGTTGTTAGCAGTGGAACAACTGAAATTAGGTGGTAGAAAAGCCTGCTGAAGCAAAACTCCTCCATGAAAAGGTTGGCTTCCTGAGTTTCTTTCTCTCAACTCAAAGATTCTATATGATGCCTAAATTCAGCACAGGTATACTTGTCTTTGCCAGAAAAAAAAATAATTTAAAAAATGTATGTGTGTATGAATATATATTTAAACATATATGCATGTGTGTATATCTATCTAATTCTTCATAGCTGTCTTCTGTGTCTAGCTGCTAATAAGCCAGGTCTATGATTTTGACTTTCATTTTTCATTTTTAGAGGGATTACAAAAATTACTAGTATTACCTCAAACAATATAATGACAAATCATGAAAACAACGGAAAATCCACAGTATACCTGATGTCTAATGCAGCAGGCTACATTCTCCAACATTCCAATAAGATAAAAATTAATTCCAAAAATTTCCTTTTTTGGCAAAAAAAATTATCTTATTCTCTTGTTACTGTTTTTAAAAAATCTTAAGAATACACATAGCTAATACCTTTTAAAACAACAAAACTTTCAATAAGCATTCAAACATCTGTCCCAGGGACGCCTAGGTGGCTCAGTGGTTGAGCATCTGCCTTCGGCTCAGCGTGATCCTGGGGTCCTGGGATAGAGTCCTGCATCGGGCTCCCCACAGGGAGCATGCTTCTCTCTCTGCCTATGTTTCTGCCTCTCTCTGTCTCTCATAAATAAATAAATAAAATCTTAAAACAAAAACAAAAACCTGTCCCAACTAAAAAAATTAGTGGAACCTTCTAGAGCAAGGTTAAATGGCCAGTGACAGGGGAGACAAAAAGGACATATAAATAACTCCTATTCTCATGGGGTTAATCACTAAATCCTATTTCAACAGAATCCCTTCACCTCTAAGCTTTGCAGATGAAACAGCTTCTCTCATTTGATTTGACTTCCAATTATGAAACAAGAATTGTTTATGTCACTGTGTATTGCTGATTACCTGAATTCAACACCATGCTGGCAGCAAAGGAGGTAAATCTTTCATGATTTGCTCCATAACCGGTTTACTTCCTATCCTCCTAGACCAAATTCAGCCTTCTTCTAAAGCCAGAATTCTAGTATTTAATTAATATATAGCAGTGGTTCCCGAAATTTATTCCCAGGCCCAGCAGCATCCTCATTACTTGGGAACTTGCTAGAAATGCAAATTCACAGTCCCACCCCAGACCTATTGAATCAGAAACTCTAGGTGGGGCCCAGCAATCTGTGTCATAATAAGCCCTCCAGCTGATTCAGAAACACTCAACTTTGAGAACCACTGATAAACAATAAGGAAAAAAATGTGATTCCTTCTGTTGGTCCAAAGCCAGGGGTGCTGTATATTCTATCTTCATATGAAATAAAGACATCCAATTAAAAGACAATCTCCTTAAAACTCCTATCCTCAATCCAATGTGTTTTATTTTTGTGAGCTAAATAAGAAAACAAGCTGCGTTCTGAGATTTAGTAAAAAATGTACACTTAACAAGCATCAGTTCCCTTCTAGCTTGATTTCACATGATACCATTTATATCTTCTTACATCTAAAGTTCCAAAAAAGAACCTTCATAATGTAAGCTTCGGACACTTCAGGAATTGTATAATAAAACATCAACTAGGTCTGAATATATCAAGCTTATTAGAGAAGAAAAGTGGAATTATTTTCTACATCTCAGAACTGTATTCAATAGGGAATTAGAGATTTCTTTTCACCTTTATACTTCCAAGTTAACATAATTAAATCAGAACACTCTATTATTTAAAAGTTCTAGCTAGGCAAAGTTTCACTGCACTACTTTTTGCTTTGGTGGGGATAAAACAGAGCCCTGGGAGGCCCATTTTGTGTATCTGCAAGGCTGCAGAACAAAATAGTCACATCTGTTCAATGCTGAAACAAAGGATGTGTAAACCCTCAGCACTTGCCTAGGTAATAAAAAGACACCAAGAACACCACCATCAAACAAAAGCAATTACATATTGTTCTACTCATGTTTATACTAAAATCACTATGTTAAAACTTTACTTCCCCTAGTATTATTGCATTTTAAAGGAGGGCAAGACCAGCCTCCAGTTCAGGAAGCACCACCTTTCAAAAAGCAGATAGTTCCCATGCAACTGTTTCAGAGCACAAGACAGCCTCCTAATGATTAGTTTACAAGTAGCTCAATACACTAAACGGAACAAAAATAGCACCAAAGATAAACCACAGACCAATTTCCATGCTATAGATATACACTTTCAAATAAGACATGAGCAAAAAAGTCAAGCAACTTATTTAAAAATAAAACCATAACACTGATCACCAAAGTTCAGCCCAGAAATGCAAGGATAGTCTGAAATTGTGAAATATAAAATGTATTTTTTTATATTAACAGGTAAAAGGGGAAAAAAAACCTAAACGAGTATCTCAGCAGTTCCCAGGATACATATATTATGATTCTACCTTTAAAAATGTTTCTATACAAAAAATATATATAAAAAAATAAAATAATAAAATAAAGTAAAATGAGAAGTAAAAAAAAAAACTTTTAAGTAGTGAACTTTTTACTTTATGTGTTAAATATTTCTGTATTTTTTCTATCATTTTATAGGTGCTACCTTATTAAATGGGTATTATTTTACAGTCAGAAACAAAATCAGTTTAAATAAGATGCCCACACAGCTAGTAAGTGGCATAGTGAAACTTAGGGAAGCTGGTTTCACTGTCTCTAAATCTTGAACTGTTAGGATCATACTGTTAAACTGATAAACGCCATTAAATTACAATATTAATGCGTCAAAAAAAATGTTTCTATATATAAAAAAAGTCTAAAAAGCAAAAAACCAGAATGTTTTGGGTAGCAAAATTACAGATTTTTCTTTATATTTTATTTTCTAATTATTATAAAGAAGAATGTGGCTTCTTTTATAATTAGGGAGAAATGTTTTCATGTATACATATTTAATTCTCTTTCTTATTTTCCTCATGTATGTACATCACATGCAGACTACAGGGCTGGAATTACTGCCTCTTGAGGTTCATCAGCTCACTTCTAAGATGTGCAGTGACAAACTGCCCTATCTTCATTATTTTTAAAGGTCCTCCAATAGCAACACAGAAAAAACATAATTAGGTAAGTTAAAAAATATGAAAAGTGTGATTACAATTGAAAATAATATGTACTCACTAAAAAATACTACAAGTGAACATGAAAAAGAAAGCAGCTACTGAAGCCATGGGGCGATCATTTGGAAATGTTGTTTTCGGTTGTTTCGCTGTGTTCAAAGTATTTTTTAAACATACAAAATTGAGTAAAAAGGAAAAAAAGCCCTGCCAAACCCTTGCAGGGGCCACTCTTCCAATCTTTGCTACTGTTGTTATGTATTCACCTGACATCAAAAGATGGGCAGCTCCTCAGACCCTTTCTTCTTCCTTAAAACCCTACTTCAATTCATGTATTCATATATTTTTTAAAGATTTTATTTACTTATTCATGAGAGACACAGAGACAGAGAAGTGGCCCCCTGCGGGGAGACTAGGGACTCATCCCAGCACCCCAGGATCACGCCCTGAGCCGAAGACAGATGCTCATCCACTGAGCCACCTAGGTCTCCCCATTCACATATTTCTTGAAAATGTAACACAAACTCATGATTTGAAAAATGTTTTAAATATATATAAAGGCATATGGTGAAATCCTATCTCCACTCCTATTTCTTCCATTGGTATCTTATATTATCATTTCAGAATTTCTTTTTGTAACTATAAGCAAATATAAATAAATGTATATTCTTATTCCACCCTTCTTTCTCTCTCAGCACAAAAAGTAACCTACTAAATAGATGGCTGCGTGCTGTGCCCCCTATTTATTTATTTATTTATTTATTGTGCCCCCTTTTTTACAACTATCCAATATTCCATGGTTTGCTTGCACAATTTACTTAACAAGTTCCCTGCTGACAAACACCAGGGTCATCCCTATCATGCTATTAGAAACAATAATGCCAAGCATAACCACATGCATACATCAAATTCATTTCTGAGTGTGCCTTTGATGAAGCTTCTGGAATGGTTCAAGATACTAGATGATTACAAGTTCACGAACACATTCATCAGGCTCAGAAGTTACCCCTTTTCTAGTTCTCATTATATACAGCATTATGTAGCAAAAGATGGAATGATTCCACTAAATCAAGCAATTGTACTCTTAGGGGATTCATCTCATAAAAATAAAATGACTAAAACACGCAGATGAACCCATTTCCATAAAAAATGATGAATGTACATAAAAAGTATAAAATATACCCATCAAAATGTGAACCACTGCCTTAGTTTGGTGGATCTATGGAATGCTTTGTAGCCCCCCCCCCCTTTTTTGCCTATCAATGCTTTTTAATTTTATAAAAGTAATATACTATTTCTGTAATATAAAATTAAAAGCTATAAATAAAATGTTAATTCAAATTGAGCTGGATATATTTCTTTGGTCTGTCTTATATTTATACAGTGAGTGCTTCAGAGTTCCTAAAGTATGTTTATGTGCATCATTTAATTCTATACTAACCCTATGTATTTTCATTCTATCAAAATGGAAAGGGAAACAGATGGTTAGGCAGTTGTGCTCAAGGTCATTCAAATAGTAAGCCTGGCAGAGACAAATTTCAAACCTAGATCTTCTGCTGCAAAATCAGTGCACTACCAAAACCATAACTGTTGCTTCCTTAACTTTAATAATACTTTCGGAGTTAGTTACATAATTAGAATTTGATGGATGAATGAAAATTATACAGTATAAGGCCTCAGTCCTTAAAGCTCATATAATCAGATCTTCTTAAAGGGAGAATGCTAGCATACAACTCCCAAAACTCCAGAGTTAGGAGAGGGTGTGGGTGCTTCTACAAAAATCACCTAACTGGCAAAGTTAATGTCTAATATGACCCAAAATGAATGTATAATAAAAGCAATATCCTCTAAAGTTAGAAGATTCTCACTCTCAAAACAACCTTTGTCTCTGAATAAGCCATATTTTCAAGGGGGTAATTATAAAATATATTTTTTTAGGTTTGGGACTTATAGACCAAGATGGTAATAAGTTAACTAGAGTATATTCTTTCTCTCCAGTGTCTCTCCTTTCCTATAAAATTATACAGGTTATTTTATAACACATATGGAGACCACTGATAAACCTTGGTTTGTTAAGGTATATTTGTTTAAAGAGGAGCAGATAAATGGTGCTGGGAAAATTGGACATCCACATGCAGAAGAATGAAACTAGACCATTCTCTTACACCATACACAAATATAAACTCAAAATGGATGAAAGATCTAAATGTGAGACAAGATTCCATCAAAATCCTAGAGGAGAACACAGGCAACACCCTTTTTGAACTTGGCCACAGTAACTTCTTGCAAGATACATCCATGAAAGCAAGAGAAACAAAAGCAAAAATGAACTATTGGGACTTCATCAAGATAAGAAGCTTTTGCAAAGCAAAGGAAACAGTCAACAAAACTAAAAGACAACCTACAGAATGGGAGAAGATATTTGCAAATGACCTATCAGATAAAGGGCTAGTATCCAAGATCTATAAAGAACTTCTTAAACTCAACAGCAAAGAAACAAACAATCCAATCATGAAATGGGCAAAAGACATGAACAGAAATCTCACAGAGGAAGACACAGACACGGCCAACAAGCACATGAGAAAATGTTCCGCATCACTTGCCATCAGGGAAATACAAATCAAAACCACAAAGAGATACCACCTCACCCCAGGGAGAATGGGGAAAATCAACAAGGCAGGAAACCACAAATGTTGGAGAGGATGTGGAGAAAGGGGAACCCTCTTGCACTGTCGGTGGAATTGTGAACTGGTGCAGCCACTCTGGAAAACTGTGTGGAGGTTCCTCAAAGAGTTAAAAATAGATTTGCCCTATGACCCAGCAATTGCACTGCTGGGGATTTACCCCAAAGATACAGATGCAGTGAAACGCCAGGACACCTGCACCCCGATGTTTCTAGCAGCAATGTCCACAATGGCCAAACTGTGGAAGGAGCCTCGGTGTCCATCAAAAGATGAATGGATAAAGAAGCTGTGGTCTATGTAAACAATGGAATATTACTCAGCCATTAGAAACGACGAATACCCACCATTTGCTTCGACGTGGATGGAACTGGAGGGTATTATGCTGAGTGAAATAAGTCAATCAGAGAAGGACAAACATTATATGGTCTCATTCATTTGGGGAATATAAAAAATAGTGAAAGGGAATAAAGGGAAAAGGAGAAAAAAATGAGTGGGAAATATCAGAAAAGGAGACAGAACATGAGAGACTCCTAACTCTGGGAAACGAACAAGGGGTGGTAGAAAGGGAGGTGGGCGGGGGGTGGGGGTGACTGGGTGACCGGCACTGAGGGGGGCACTTGATGGGATGAGCACTGGGTGTTATTCTATATGTTGGCAAACTGAACACCAATAAAAAATAAATTAAAAAAATAAAAAATAAAGAGGAGCAGAGAGAGAGAGGGAGAGAGAAAATCTTAAGCAGGCTCCACGCCCAGCAAGGAGCCTGATGCAGAGCTCAATTTC
The DNA here is from genome assembly GCF_048164855.1 of Canis lupus baileyi. Lineage (NCBI taxonomy): Eukaryota > Metazoa > Chordata > Mammalia > Carnivora > Canidae > Canis > Canis lupus. Next base: position 13,571,832 of record NC_132849.1, read on the forward strand.
ACAATCCTGAGATCATGACCTGAGCTGATATCAAAAATTGGATGCCTAACAGATTGAGCCACCCAGGTGCTCCAAAGTATATTTAATTCATCATTCCTTAAACTATGTCTCATATAATCCTGTTCCAAAAGATAATTAGATGTATTGCAGAGGGGTGGAAAGGAAAAGTCATGGTTAAATACAATGCACCCCTTCTGGAGATCCACAAATCACAGTAAACATTAATATAATAAAGGCTCTAGAGAAGTCTTACATCATAGAAACCTTTGTTTAACCCAGCTTATTTTGACACAAAATTCTTCTACTACAGCCTAACTATTTGCATCATATGTTTAGACTAACTGCCTGGATAAAAGTAATTATTAACTGAACACCCACAATAGATACAGTAAAAATAGATAGTTCTTAAATTTTTCCTAACACAAAAATACTAATTCTTTTAGAAGTTCCTATGTTCAGTCTAGTGAACTCCTACCTCTTTACACACCAAAGCCTTGCTCAAATATTATCTCATTATCTCACCCAGTGCTCTCTATATTACTAACTATTCCTTTTTTCCTGGTTTTCTATAAAACCAGCATTTAGTTATAACTCTATTATCTCACTTAACACAGGATAAATCAGTTCATCCATCTGTCTCCTTGCTAGATGGTGAGCTCTTTGAGAGTAAGTTGGATTATATTTTCAGCACCTTGAAACAGTGGAGGGCACATATGAGCCTCACAATGAAGAAGTAAACAAAGTCACTACGTTATAACAGTTCCCCAGAATTCAATTCTTGTATTTCTGAACTGTTAGTGATACCTTGCCATCAGCTTGAGAACATTATGCTTTCTCCCTAAAACTTGCATCCACTATGGAACAGCAGTGGTCAGAGTTAACTCAGTTGTGGCAAGCCCTCTCGCCAAGCCTATTCACAGTTTTTTCCTTAGGTGATTTTTGTTTGTTTATGTCTCTGTGCCTTTGCACCTGCTGATCCCTGCTTGGAATGCTGTCTCAAAGTTCTATGCACCTGGAAAACATTCCTATGAGTCAGGTTAATGGAGAGAGGCTTAAAAGGAAGAGTTTAAGCACAGAGTTAAACAGAAATGTCCTAAAAGTCAATATGCTAGGGGATGTGAAGTGGGAGGGGGCACACCAGGTTTTACTTTGGTCAATTTATCATTCCAACCTGGACCTCTCCCCTGAGCTGTTAACTGTTTCTTTTTCTCAAATATAATATCAGGAAGGACAAGAGCTTAATCTATTTGTTCACCAGAGTCTAAAATAAAGCCTTGGTTAAGTAAGTGCTTAATAAATATTTGTTGAATAAGTGAACAAATTCTCAAAGAAGCTAAAAGAACATTCTACAGTGGGCTGCAAAAAGGGCTATCATGAAATAGACACCAGAGGTCATTTACAAGTACAGCTGATCCTCACTTTTTTATGGATCCTGTATTTGTGAATTCTCCTACTTGCTAAAATATCTTTGTAACCACAAAACCAACCCTCACGGTTGCTTTCTCTGTCGCCCACAGACATGCACAAGGTGCAAAAGTGGAGTCACCCCTCAAACAGATTCCCAGCTAAGGTAGAACAAGGTAGTGCTCTGCATTTGTGTTTCCAGTCTCATACAAGGATGACTAAAAGACACAGATGGCAGGGGGCAGTGGAGTATAGCACAAGAAGCTCTGGCTTAGGGGCCAGTCAGAGTTTGAATCCTAACTCAGGCACTTGTTCGAAGGTGGGCTCAGAGAAATCACTTAACACTTCTGAACCTCATTTTCTCTTTTGAAATAAAGAAAATAAAATTTACCAGGATGAACTGTATTTATATAAGATTATAACCTACGTAAGATATATACATGTACATATTTTCCCTAGGAGCATTGGTTCAGTATTTGCTAATTTAGTGCTCTAGGTGGCTTTATAGACCAAAATTACTGCAAATAATGAGAATTAAAGATAATTATTTATAATGAAATAACGGAAAGATATAGAAACAATTATTTGGATGGAGTACAGGCCAGTGTCAAGCTTCAGGAGATTTTGAAATAGAATCTCACTAAGCATATAAGGTGTGGAAAAGGCTTTCAAGAAGAGAGAAACAGTACAGAGAGAGACCCAAGTGTGTAAAACAAACAGACAGGTTTAGGAAATGGCGGGAACATGGGGTCACACTGCCTGTCGGTGCCCTACATACACCCTGCACTGCAGAACCTCTCCCTCTGCATTTAATTTTTGGTTTACAGGCCCCTCTCTTTAAACTGTTAGTTCCTTAAAGACAAGATCTCTAGGAAGAAATCATAGTTACAATCTTTTAAATCTGCAAATGAGTTATTACTAAGCACCAATACACCTGAAAAGACTGTAAAAAAAATACCTTTGGTTTTTCAACCACAGCCTTATGCCAACTCATAATAGCAACTAACTCATAGATTTGCAGTTTTTCCAGAACTTTTCTTTGATGACTGCTAATAATTCTGTAATTAATACTCTTTATTGTTCTCAATACCTGGGCATTTGTTAGAATAGCTTTAAGAGCTTCCTCTTTTTCATGTGATTTATTAACAGGGCTCAAACATATGGTCTATTAATGCAACGTTGCCTCCTCAGAGTAAAGATTCCTCTTAATTCACTCTACTAGACTTATTTCTCTATATACAAGGTACAGTCTTACCATAGCAAAATACAAGGAAAAATACACATGTATTACAAATAAGATAAAACAGTAAGACTTTTTTTTACAAAAACTTGCTAAATTCTGGCCAAAACACACTTTACATATCAAACTCATTGCTTACATTTCACCTCTGTGTACTGAGAAAAATAATTACAATTTATATGAATTCGTGAAACTAAGTACTTTTAGAACCTACAAAGTTTTGTACACGTGTATTTTCTCCTGCACACTCTCATACACACATAGCCTAAGGGGCCCATCACACTTAATCCAATACTTCTATTTCCTCAAAATAAAACCCTTACTGTCCAATATCTAAATTAACATTTTCTTTTTTATTTTTTTATTTTTATTTATTTATGATAGTCACAAAGAGAGAGAGAAAGAGAGAGAGAGGCAGAGACACAGGCAGAGGGAGAAGCAGGCTCCATGCACCAGGAGCCCGACGTGGGATTCGATCCCGGGTCTCCAGGATCGTGCCCTGGGCCAAAGGCAGGCGCTAAACCGCTGCGCCACCCAGGGATCCCTAAATTAACATTTTCAAAACTCTAAAGTGATAAGCTACTTTTCCCCATAAATTTCTTGGCATAATTTTATTTAGGCACAACACAGTTTGCACGATTATCTAGAACTGACATCATTATGTGGCTAGAACCAACATCATTAAAACACAAACTGATATACTATAAATGTGAATACAAATCCTCTGTGAATGGGGAAAAGAGAATATTGTTTTTAAGTAGTTTTAATGCCGTATTATCCATAGTCTGGGTGTGATCAAATCACATGGTGCTACACAGCTAAAATATGTCATATATTTTATGATAAAGTAAGGTGGACAGGCCCTTACATTGGAAACTCTCTGCTACTCCAGTTAAGCTTTTTAAGGTACAATGAAAAAAGAAAGAAAGGAGGAATAACGAAAACTGCCTACTTAAAATAATAATACATTTTAAATTGCTTGTGGCCAGTAAACCCTTCTCACGTCCATTTTCAGAAACTATCACCCAAACAACTACCGGGACAAAGATTTCGCAGAGGATATTACGACCAAATACCATTTTTAAGGAAGGCGAGAATAGTTCACCATTAACGAAACCGGTTAAAGTTCCCAATCTTGCAAAGCTCCCTGTACTGAGTATTCCGCGTCTCTGGCGTTCACCTTCCAGCTGCTTGGACCGAGCAAGTGGAAAATGTTAGTTTTCATGAGCGATGTGGATGAAATTTAGGGGGTGGGAGGGGCGAGGGACTCACTCGCAGAACAGAAGGCGGCAGAGAAGTGGCCTGGGTTCCTAACTCAAATTAGGTTTCAAGAACCAAAGCCGGAGTAAAGTGGGGAGGAGGAGGGAGTAGACGCAAAGCAAGTAACGCACCGGGGCCCGCGAGTGGGGGAGGGGTGAAAACGCGCACCTCCTCCGCCTCGCCGCCGGGAGGGGGACCGCGGGAGGCGGCGCCCGTCAGTTTGCCTCGCCGTGTGGCACCGGGGTAGTGAGGGGACTCGCAAGCCGGAGGGGTCAGTCCGGAGGAGGCTGAGGGGGCTCCGGGAAACTGAGGGGCGAGGGAGGGGAGAACGGGGCTAAGACCCCCTCACGCCCGCGAGAGGCAGAGGGTAACCCCAGCGGACGCCCCTTCTCTCCGACGGCCACGACCTGGGACCCTCCCCACAGGAGCCCGGACGGGCGCGCGTCGCCCCTCACAGCCCCGACGGCTGCGGAGGAAAGGGAGGCGCAGGGCGCCCCCAGAGCCCGGAGACAGACGCTTCCCGTGGGTCCCCCTCCCTGGCAGCCCGGCTGCCCAAGCCCACCTGGGCTGATCAGAAGCCCTTCCTCCAGATCGTACTCTGCCCCTCCTCCGAGAGCCTCAGCCGTCGCCGCAGAGGTCGCCGTCGCCAGAAGAGTCTCGGCCTCCAGTACCAAAGCGTGAGCCACAGCACGGGAGAAGCGCCGCTCGCCACTCGCCAGGTTACCCCTTACAGCACACTGGCTCCTTACTCCGCCCCCGAACCCAAGCCATTGGTTGCTGGGCACCGCCCCACTCGCCTATTGGGCCGGAGATGATGCCGCTCAGTCGCCTAGAAGGGCATGTGTGATGCTTATTGGTCCAGACGGGAGGCAGTTCCCGCCCGCTCCTTCAGAAGTTCCAGCTTCCGATTGGTGTTAACATCTGTCTTTTCGCCGCCTTCGTTCTTTCTCTCAGGGTGGAGCGCCTCCTTTCGGGAGACACCAGCTCTGATTGGTTGAAAGGACACTACGCTAGTCTTGAATGGGCGTAGAGCCGAGGAAGCGTCCAGCCCCCACGTGGGGGAGGAACCCAGGGCGCCGCACCTCGCGGTTTGTTTACACGGGCTCCGGCTGGCGCTTCCTTCTATTGGCTGAGCCCGCGGCCCCTCCCAGCGGGTTGCGCCATTCAACCTAGCCGGGAGGGGCACAGGGGCGGGCCCCAGTGGGATCTCCCTGACTGTCCAGGGCCCCGGGAGGAGCCTTAGAACTAGGCTGGCGCTGGCGCTGCGCTTCACCCTCGGGAAGCTGCGGAGCTGGGCTCCCTGGAGGGGGTCGAAAGCAGCAGAGAGATGTCTCACACTTCTAGAAACAAACCCAAATTCTTGAGTGCTTTTAAATCTCCCCCTTAAACTTAGGGTGTCCCTTTTTTGCTTGCTAGGGACTTTAAATTTTATACCTCAGGAAGCGAGGATTTCTTTACGGAAGTCTTTATACGTCTTTGTCTCTCCCCACCTCTCATGCTGCCTATACACATAACACAAAGTAGAGGTTTAATAAGTGATTACATGATGAGTGGATAAAAATGAAAAGGGCAGTGAAATAAAGTCAGATTAAGTAACAATAATTAAATGTTACATATTTAATATAAATATAAATAATATAATAAAGTTAATATAAATAATGTGACAAAGTTGATACATAAATAAATTCATTCATTCAACAAATATTATTGAGCATATGCTATGACATTGCAGGCTCGGATCTAGGCTCTAGGTGTATGATATGAATAAGACAATGAACATGGAAAAAGTGCTTTCCTTCTAGTGGAAGAGAGTGACAATGAACAAGTACCCAACAAATAATAAAATGTCAAGTTGTGATTGAGGGCTACAAAGAAAAATAAAGCAAGGATTAAAGAATGGTTGAAGGAATGGCTGTTTTAGGTAGAATGGTGAGTTTAAGAGCTTTTTGAGGAAACAGCATTGCAAAGAGATGTGAATAATGTGAAGAGCAGGAAAGAGACTGTTAAGCTGGGCCTCTGCTTCGTGTAACACCAGGATCACTAGTCACACTGCTTCATGTATTTCCAATTTGTGTTATTAGGTATAATTTTAGGATTGCTTGCTCTGGTTTTAATTTGATCTCAGTTGGGGCGCCTGGGTGGCTCAGCAATTGAGCATCTGCCTTTGGCTCAGGTTGTGATCCCAGGCTCCTGAGATGGAGTCCCACATCCATCCCTGCAGGGGGCCTGCCTCTCCCTCTGCCTGTGTCTCTGCCTCTCTCTGTGTCTCTCATGAATAAATAAATAAAATATTTTAACAAATAAAAGTAAAAAAATAATAATTTGATCTCAGTTAAATAATGTAAGTGGATCCTACTAGAAGTACTTACCTTCTTCAGGAAAAAAAAAATCCAACTATAAAATAACTTCCCCACCCTCCATTGCTTCTTTTCCTAAAGTTGTCTTCAGCTATTTGGTGAGAGTGTGCTTACAGGATCTCAAAGCTTTGAAAAATAGGGTCCTCAAGTCCATATTGTGTTCTTGCAGAATCAGAAATACTATTATAGCATGTAGGTATACTACAGAATAGCAATGATGTGGGGAAGTACTGGTGGGCTACTATTGTTTCCCTACCTACCAGTGACACTGTCTTGCAACTTCATGACTGGATATCACCAACGACAAAGAGAAAATCTTAAAAGTTGACAGAGAAAAAAGGTATGTTACATTTGCGGGGGGGGGGGGTGTTGGGGGTGGGAAGATAAGAATTACAGCAGACTTCCTATCAGAAACTATGGAAGCCAAAAGACAATGAATGAGGGAGGTAACCAGGTGGATATCTGATAGTGGTATGCAGAATACATAGGCATCCCAAGCGAGAGGTAGTAAAAAATATCCAGTCACAAAGTTATAGGGGATAGTGTTAGTTGGAGAAAGGAAAACAAGAGGAGTCCACCAATCCTTCCTGCACATCCTGTTTCTGTCATGGATGATAAATCTTCATCTTCAAAGAATATCTCTAATTTTTATTGTGGTAAAATACACATGATATAAGTTTTACTATTTTTTTTTTACCATTTTTAAGTGTACAGTTCATAAGTATATTCATTGTTGTGCAATCAGCACTACTAACCATCTCCAGAATGTTTTCATCATCCTAACTGAAATTTTATACTCAGTAAACAATAACTTCCTATCTTTCCTTCCCGTACCCTCTGGAAATCACCATTTGACTTTGTGTCTCTGTGAATTTGATGATTATAGGTACCTCATTTAAGCAGAATCATATAATATTTGTGCTTTTGTGACTGGCTTATTGCATTAGGCATAATATCTTTAAGGTTCATCCATGTTGTAACATATATCAAACTTTCACTATCTTTTATTTTTTATTTTTTATTTTTTAAAATTTTTATTTATTTATGATGGGCACACAGTGAGAGAGAGAGAGGCAGAGACACAGGCACAGGGAGAAGCAGGCTCCATGCACCGGGAGCCTGACGTGGGATTCGATCCCAGGTCTCCAGGATCGTGCCCTGGGCCAAAGGCAGGCGCTAAACTGCTGCGCCACCCAGGGATCCCTCACTCTCTTTTAAAGCTAAATAGTATTCCATTGTATATACATACCATCTTTTGTTTATCCATTCATCCATCAATGAAATTTGACTTTTGTGAATAATGCTGCTATAAACACTGGTGTACAAGTATCTATTCAAGTCCCTGATTTCAATTCTTTTGAGTTTATACTCAGAAGCAGAATTGCTGGATCATATGGTAATTCTAGGTTTAAGTTCTTGAGGAACTTCCATACTATTTCCCACAGCAGCTATACTATTTTACATTCCCACCAACAGTACGTAAGGCTTCCAATTTCTCCACATCCTCACCAACACTTGTTATTTTCTGCTTGGGGTTTGTTTGGGTTTTGTTTTTTTTTTTAATAATACTTATTCTAAGGAGTGCGAAGTAGTATCTTCTATTTTTGGTTTGCACTGTCCTAATTATTGGTAATGCTGAGCATCTTTTCATGTGCTTTTCGGATTTGTTGGAGAAATGTCTATACCAGTCCTTTGCATATTTTTAACAGTATTGTTTTTGAGTTTTAGAAGTTCTGTACATACTCTGGATATTAATCCCTTATTAGATATAGGATTTGTAAACATTTTCTTCCATTCTGTGGGTTGCCTTTTTTCCCCTCTGTTGATAGTATCCTTTGATGCTCAGAGAGTATTTCTCACTCTGCTAGGTCTGGATGACCAATTGGGTAGTTAAAAACCAGGGATCTACTATTAATTAAAGAGGAGAACAGAGGGGTACCTGACTAGCTCAGTCAGTAGAGCATATGACTCTTGATCTTGGGCTTGTAAATTTGAGCCCCATGTCGGGTGTAGAGATTACTTTAAAATATTTATTTTTAAAGGAGAATGAGTATAAAGGTCACAGAAGATAAAGCTGGAAGATAAAGTTGAGGAAATGTCCCATAAAGCAAAACAAAGGCAGCCCGGGAGGGCTCCCCGGTTTAGCGCCACCTTTGGCCTAGGGCTGCTCCTGGGGACCCGGGATTGAGTCCCACATCGGGCTCTCTGCATGGAGCCTGTTTCTCCCTCTGGCTGTGTCTCTGCCTCTCTCTCTCTCCTCTCTGTGTCTCTCATGAATAAATGAATACAATCTTTTTTTTTTTTTAAAGGCAAAACAAAAGTAAATTTGATGGAAAATAGGAGACAAAGTGTGAGATAGGTTCCAGAAGTAGAGAAGAGAGGCAAGGATATGAATTAAATGATACCAAAAATATGTATCATAACTGAATTAACCTGAGTCCTTTAATTGAAAGAACTCAAGTGCCCCAAACTTTAAATTAAAAAGGTTCACATCAGTAGGAACACTTGTTAAATTTTCACTATGTGCTACGCACTGTTTTAAGTTCTTAACATGTATTAACCCATTTAATCTTCAAAACAACAGGAGTACTGTTATTATCCCCATTTATAAACAGATATACTGAAGTAAAAAAGATTATGTAATTTACCCAAATCATTCAGCTCGTTAGTGGGGCAGCTTCGTTGTGGTCCCTCTTCAGATGATAATGGATTTGGATGTCATTACTAATGGATGCCACACATGTACCAAGAGGGCATTAAGAGATTTGTTGTGTATATAATGAGGTCTTTTATGCCTCAGGCTCCCACGTAGGGCAGACTATGTCCTGAGAAAGTCAGGAGGGCAACTGACTTTGACTTTAATTGTGGTTAGTGAGTAGTACTGTGGTAAGGGTTTTCATGTACAGGTTGGTGGCTTGCATGGCTTGAACTTCCCAAAGGAGGAAGCACGGGGCTAATTGCTTTGCCCACTATGGGGGCAAGAGAAGAAAGAAGGGTGGGGATCACAAATTATAATCAGTCAAATGTAAAGAATGGAGACAGGTTCTCTATTACAAGTCAAATTCGGGACATCTGGATGGCTCAGTAGTTGAGCATCTGCCTTCTGCTCAGGACACGATCCCAGGGTCTTGGAATAGAGTCCCACATCGGGCTCCCTGAGAGGAGCCTGCTTCTCTCTCTGCGTATGTCTCTGCCTTTCTCTGTGTGTCTCTCATGAGTAAATAAATAAAATCTTTTTTTAAAAAGGTCAAATTCAAGTCAAAGCATTTTCAAAGCAGTAAGGATAAGGAGATGATCCTGAAAGTTTCCAGAGAGCAATAGGTCACACATAAAATTAGGAATAAGAAACTCAGACTTCCCATAGGTAACACAGGAAGACAGAGCAATGGAGCAATACCTTCAAAATTCAAGAGAAACTGTTTCTAACCTGGCCCAGATGGTTTAAAAACAACAGAAATCTATTGTTTGCAGCTCTGATGGCTGGGAAGTCCAAGATCAAGGTACCAGCAGATTCAGTGTCTGGTGAAAGCCATCTTCCTGGTTCACAGCTGGCAGTCTTTCCTCTATAACCTCACAGGGTAGAAGGGGTGAGGTATCTCCCTAGGGCCTCCTTCATAATGGCACTAATCTCATTCATGAGGTCTTGTTCCTCATGACCTCCCAAAAGCCCCACCTTCAAGTACCATCACATTGGGGATTAAGTATCAACAAGAATTTGGGGGGGACACAGACATTTGGTCTATGGCACTAGAAGCTACACCCAGCCATACCATCAATTAAGTGTGAGGGTGGAATAAAAACATTTTCACACAATCAACTTCTCAACAAATTTACCTCTCAGTTATCCTTTATGAGGGGCTATTGGAGGATGTGTACCATCAAAATTAGAAAGTAAATCAAGAAAGAGAGGGACACAATTCTATCCCAGTTAAGCTGGGGGTAAAAAAAAAAAAAAATGAAAGAGGAAGCCACAGAATTAAGGAAAGCAGTTCTAACAAAAGAGAAGAATGAAGGGAATCCCCAGAGTAATAATTATGTTACCTGTATATATGGCCATGTTGACAGGCAATTTTACAGCTGGGAGTTAGGCATAAATCACAGAAGCCTTGAAATTGTAAGCACCAGGAAAAGACAAAAGAAGAGGTACATGGTCATACTACTCTTGGTGGATTAGCTACAAAAATAAGAGCAAATATAACTGTATGCTAGGTGCTGATCTAAATGTTTTACCCTTATTAACTCATTTAATCCTCACAGCAATGCATTTTGTAGATAAGAAATCTTCCACAAAGAGGTCACACAGTGTATTAGTTTCCTCTTGTTACTTCAACAAATACCACAAACTTAAATGCACCAAACAACACAAACTTATGATCTTACAGTCCTGGAGGCCAGAAGTCCAAAATAAGTTTCAATGAGCTAAAGTCAAGGTGTCTGTCTGCAGACCCGCATCCATCTGGAGGCTCTCAGGGAAAATATACATCCTTGCCTTTCTAGAGGTCACCCACATTCTTTGATTTGTGGGCCTCCTCCATCTTCAAAGCAAGCAACCCAGCATCTTCTCTCACTCTGACATCTGCTTCTGTCCTTCCATCTTCTCTCTCAGACTGATTTTCCTGCCCTCCTAAGAGAACTCTGGTGATTACTTTGGGCCCACCTGGTAGTCCAAGACAATTTCTCCACTTCAAAATCCTTAACTTAGTCACTTCTACAAAGTCCCCTTTACTATGTAAGGTAACATATCCATAGATTCTAGAGATTAGGGTGTGGGCATCTTTAAGGAGACATTATTCAGCTTAGTACACATAGCTAATGGTGGCTCTGAATTCTTACTCTCTGAATTCTTACTCTCAAGCATTGTGCTCTGCTGCTTCTATGACAATATTTATATGTCATCACAGTAACACTAAAGAATGGATTTAACAAAATTTGGGATGTAAACACATTGGGAGGGTAAGGAAAAAGAAAGTATGGAGGGAGTAGCATAATCAAACTAATTACCCATATTTCACAGCAGAAAAGTGATAGACTAGTCTAGAAAAATTGTAAGAATAAGCATATAACCAAATTATTAATATGTGAGGATATACATTAAAGAAAGAGGTACACATACATACACACAAAATCAGTAAAAATGTTGAAAAAGGTTGCTGGAAGGACCAAGGAGGGGACTGCTGATTTTTTTTTTTTAAAGCTTGGTTTAAAAAAAAAAGGGTATGATAAAACCAATTGATTTTGTAAAACACATGTAGGAAAAAACAAAACAAAAGATGTGTAGTCATGGCTTTGATTAAAGACATTTAATTAGGAATTAGGGGCACCTGGGTGGCTCAGTCAGCTAAGTGTCTTCCTTCAGCTTAGGTCATGATCCCAGGGTCCCAGGATCAAGCCTCACATCCAGACTCCCTGCTTCATAGGGAGCCTGCTTCTCCCTATCCTTCCTGCTAGTGCTCTCTTGATCACTATTTCTGTCTGTCTGTCTGTCTGTCTCTCTCAAATAAATAAAATCTTTTTAAAAACCATAAAGGCATTTAATTAGAAAACACTAAGGTGTGAATATGGGACCCAGCTGGTGGAGTTTCTATTTGCAGTGTCCTCCCTGCTGATCTCCACTCTCATGTTCCCCAGCTCCCTGACCTTGTCTCAGGATCTTGTTACTTGCCTCTGGCTCCTTGCATGATGACTAGACTGGCTAAGCTCCTCAGTGTTGGCACCCATCCTTGGACACAGCTTTGGTATTTGTCCTCCAGTCTGGGAATCTAAAACTCTGATGTCAGAAGGGGGCCAGACAAGGACTAAAGCCAGATGAGTCCGATTAGGCTTTGGTGGGTTCCGGGCATAGTATGTGGGCAGAGCACCTCCTTCCCATGTTTAAATGGCCTGGAGCCAGAAAGCAGAAATCAGAATCAGAGGCAAAAGTAGAGACTATACACCAGCGAGGTCGTCCTCAGGACAATGCAGAATAGGAGCCAGGTTGTAGAGCCAATGTGGAAGGAGTGAACATGGGTGAAGGAATGAAAGTTTCTTCTAACAACAAGGAGTGACAGGGGGAACTGAGGCACTGGAGTGGGCCTTGACTAGGGATGACATAATAAGTGGGTCCTCACTGACGAATACATTGGCTGTGGAAGTACAGAGAGGGGCCAATATGGAAAATGTCTGATTAGAGTTTGGGTCAGAAACACACAAGGAAGCACTGGAAGGATGCAGTAAATCCTCGGGATTCCCAGGCACTCCTTGACGTCAGCGTGAGTCTCACATTAGCAGTAATGCACAGGATGTCAACTTTGATATTGCACTTTGTAGATCATATTCAGAGCTAGTTACAGCTAGCCAAGGAGCATGGTAACAGCATCAGCCTGAGCACATGCTCCCTGAACTTCAGGGAAAGAGTGTCTAGCTGGCAGTTTTGGCTGTCTAGAGTGTATGAGGTTGAAAATCCTGAACATTAAAAGAGGAGCTGGCCTGGTGTGAATAGAACTTTTCTGCATGTGGCAGCTGCCAACAGGCTGATGGGGTGGATCCCCTACCCTCAGATGTGTGGAGCCCTTAGGAAACAGTGCCTAAAAGCTGATTTTAGGCTGGAATTCCCATTCCCTTGACAATATTGGCCCTGCACTGGGGTCATCTTCTGTGAGAGATGGGCACAGGTTAAAGTACCAAACCCAGTGTTCATCAGGGATATAGTTGCCTCTGTACCTTTGTTGTAAGCTAAGCATCTAGAGACTATAAAACTCCAGACGGGCTGAGATCAGGTTAGATAAACAAAGCCTACTGCCTCTGGATTGTAAAGCAACTTCCAGGGATCTAACAAATCACCTTGCCTTCTGAATGAGTCAAATGTGGTGCTTTCAGAGTGTGATGAAAGGAGTAAATGAGCATTTGGAATATTTAATGCCCCCGGGTATGGTGATGAGCTCTATTGAGGCCTCAGTAATCCTGGTAGGAGTTCTTTACAAAGGTCACTGGGGTCTCACTGGGGTACTAGTGTTGTGGTTAGTGAGAAGAGCTTTAGCTTCAGGCTAGAAGAGGGAATGCCGCTGCTTGGCAAGAACTCAGGTGAGCACCTGTTCATCTGCACATTCGTGATAACAGGGCAGCTCCTCAGCTTCTCTGTAGGTGGTGTACACCTGGCTCTAGTGGCCCAAGCAACACTGGTGGATGGCAGGCATGAATCCTTCAAGGGATGCTTTGCGTGTTGGCCCCCTGTCTGGTAAGGCCAAGGAACTCAAATAGTGTAGGCAGCATGGGACTAATAGCAGACGGTTCTGAACATTTTGCTCCTACGAACAGCTAGAACAAAGTGGTCTTCTGGGTCACTGTCCCTCCTTCCATTCAACCTCAGCAAGGTTGCTTCCTTTCTTTTCTCCAACTATTTAAAGAAGAGTAGGTTCAGTTAATTGCAGTCTTTGTTTTCCTTAGTCAAGTATGCAAGTGGTATGTGATAGTCTACTATTGTCCACACCTCTCTACAGAGTGTGTAACTTATCCTCTAAAGAAACATTGGAGCAAATATTCTTTAAGCATTGATTTAACGGGGCATCAAATCATTAGCTTCCCTGCACACCTGTGTGTCCTGAACTGGCCCTTTTCTCTACCTACCCTAAGAAGGAAGACCCTATGCAAGTACAACTGGAATGCAGAAAAACTCTTCTTGTAGTTGAGGTCCTGGAGTACACCAAACCTATTGTTCAATGAAGCATTAATCTGAAAATGCCAGATGGAGAGAGAGGAGCAGCTAAGGCCATGGAAGAGTGGTCAGCCACAGCTAAGATAGGGCATGATAAACCTACTTGGTGCTTAGAATCCCTCTCTACCCCACTCACCATGGGCTAAATGCAAAAATGTCCCATCCCACTAGATGGGAAGCCTGGAAGACCTCCAAGGCATAGCTTGGCCAATGTTGGCACCAGTTTGGTAAAGCAGGGTAGAAACAGCTAAGGAACAGATTCGGAGGAGGATCCAAAAACCATCCAGGAGAGAGCCAAAACCAAGACCGGAGAGGCCAATGGTGTTTGGCTAGAAGAATGGCAAAAAGCAGGTAAAACTAAAAAGTTGGGAGCCAAGTAAAAGAAAGGTGAGGAACAAAGGCAAAAAAAAAAAAAAAAAAAAAAAAAAATGGGGAAAAGGGCCTAGTCAGGGCTTGTGAAAAGGACTGAGATACACAAAGTTCCTTTGTGTTAAGTTTCAACCTAACACAGCATAGGAGAGGTTATTAGGTAAGAATGTAAGATACTAACAGTAATTACTTAATGATAATGGTGATTTCAGTGAGCTCTTAAGTAATAGGCTAAAACAGCTGTAAAATATATTTGGAATAGTTGGGAAAATAAAATGTGTACTAGATATTAGCAAGAGAAGTATTGTTCATTTTGTTAGTATATATTGGTAGTATTGTGGTTAATAAGGAGAATATTCTTAATTTTTTAGAGCTACAAGATAAAATATTTAAGGATGAAATGTCATGATACCTGAAATTAACTTTGAAATAGTTTAGCAATGCACACATATATACACCTAGAAAAAGTCAATATGGCAAAATGTTAACTAGTTTTGGATTCAAGTAATGAGTATACAGCTGTCTGGTGTACTATTCTTCCTAATTTTCTGTTTGTTTATTTTTCTTAACATAACTTAAAAAGAAGAAAACTAGGGCAGCCCAGGTGGCTCAGCGGTTTAGTGCCGCCTTCAGCCCAGGGCGTGATCCTGGAGACCCGGGATCGAGTCCCACATCAAGCTCCCTGCGTGGAGCCTGCTTCTCCCTCTACATGTGTCTCTGCCTCTCTCTCTCTCTCTCTCTGTATGTCTCTCATGAATAAATAAAACCTTAAAAAAAAAAAAGAAGAAAACTAAAGCATTAGCTTTTAAAAATCAGATGAATCAGAAACTAAAATACAGTTATGTAATAAATTGCTGATTATATTAATGGAAATCAAGACTATGTGAATGAAAATGTTATCAATTATCAGTATTGACCAGGACCATTTGGCCAAAGGTCTTCAATATAGACTCTGTAGATTAAATCTGAGATCAGATTTTTTTATTTGGCTAATAAAATAGTTTCTGAAGCTCTCCAGCAGTTTCCTAGGTTATTTCCTGATTTCAGTATAATCTAAATACTCATTTGCAAATTGATCTACCTCAAAGACATTGGGAGTAATGATTTCTTTCTTCTTTTGAGTGCTTGTATCTGTGATTCTTACCATTTTTTTTTTTTTTGCATAGCATTTTTATGTTGTGACTGCCTGATTTATTCCTCAATAAAACTGCATTCTCTTTAAGGGTCATAATTTAGAATTCTTGATTTTTCTACCCCATATGAACATATCCCAAAAGTATTTATTTATGGTTGGATTTTAAAGTTGCATGTGCGAATATGTTTGCAGAACCCATAACCTCTACTACTACTACTACACAATTTCTGTTTTGCAAACCATTATTTTTTTATATAGTAGCTAGCATTCTGAAAGCAAATGACCAGATGACCATTCCCAATGACTAGCAGGGTCCCACTACACTATGGGAATCAAAATTCCAAGAATGCCTCCAGTTCCAAATTTACGCCTCCTGTAATGGAAAAATCCAGTGCTCACCTCTTCTGCTGAGGTGGTAGTTTCTGATTGCACAATACTGTGTTCCAGTCTCAGGGCCACAGGAGCAAACACTCTTTTGAGAACCTCTCTCTCACTAGAAACACAGACTGTTCATTTAGTAATTAGAGCTGTCAGCACAGCAAGCTGGCAAGAGAGAGAACAGCTTCTGTCTCTGGGCAGGAAGCCTTTGGCAGAGCCCAGACTTTGGGGCCTCGGAAAATACGTAGGACAGTAACTAATTTGTTACTTCCCCAACACTTACTTATTTGCATCTTGTATCCTGGCAAATGACATATGTGTTAATTGCACCTGCATGGGAGAGAGGAAAGTTAGAAAATGTAGGAAGGAAGCACAGGAATGGTCTGTGGGTCTCCAATGGCTTTGATCTAGATGATGCTGCTTCATTCACTCATCCTGCCATCCCTCCATCCAACACCCACCCACTGACCACCTACGCTACACCAGCTGCTGAGCTTTTTGCCGGGGATTCACCAATGAATGTGACATTGTTCTTGTCTTTGAGGGACACACAGGGAGTGGAAAAAAAACAAAATATAAACAAGACCAACAACAAATTTCAGACTCTATGGACCGTAGAGAGAACATACAAATAGGAATGGAATAAACTGTGGGTCTCCAGAGTTTCCACTTGCCTCTTTGCCCTAACGAGCTAAATTTGCTAATCATTTCAGCATACTAATACTTTTCAAGTTCTTCACCTCTTTCTCCCTCTTCCATCATCTGACCAGAAAACTCTGAAATTTCTCAAATTTTTATGGTACATGGTATTTGCACATTTTATTTTGGCCTATAAAATGCATTGAACCTGTGATAGCTACTTAGGTATTGCATTATTCTAAATCTTATCTCCTGGAGATCCCTTAATTAATGCTCATGATTATCTTGCACTTTCACATAGTGGTAAGCATAGTGCCAATTATATAATAGCTATGCAATATACATTTTGAAATGAATAGCTATTTAGTTATGAGAAGGCCTTTCATCTTTCTTTCAGGTGCTTTGTATGAAAAATGAAGAGAATTTCCCTGCCTTCCTTACCCCTTCCTAGAGTTGATAATCAAGGCCTCTGAAGAATGAATAAATTTTGGCTGGATAAGGGTGAATAATTAGCATTCTCCCTTTCACATAGTTTAAGATACAGATGTCAGAGAGGGATCAAGGGTAGTGACCTTGCTAGTCTAGACTCTTTATGTACAGCTGACAGAAACCCAACTCCAAATTGCCTTAAGCAGAAAGGAATTTGTTGGTTCAATTAATTGCCTAGGATTGGTATTAGCTTCAAGCATGGCTCGATCTAGGTGTTCAAACAACGTTATTAGGTCCTATTCCTTATTCCCTCTCTTAGCTCTGCTCTCTTCTGTGGTAGGAAAAAAAGGACACATGAAGCTTTTGACTTTATGATTCTGACAACTTTTAGTTCCAGAAAAAGCTTTGCTCTCCAACCACCATATCTCATGTAGTGACTCTGATTATCTGTGATTGTGTCACATGGCCCTTTATTTGACTATTGTGGACAGTAGAAGGAAGCATCACAATTGTCTAGGCCTAGGACACTTTCTCACCCATGCTCCACAATGTGGGTACAGCATTGTGATTTATAATGCTACCAGCACTACTAAAGACAGGGAAGAGGGATTCCCAGGTGGCTCAGCAGTTTAGTGCCTGCCTTCAGCCCAGGGTGTGATCCTGGGGTCCTGGGATCGAGTCCCACATTGGGCTCCCTGCATGGAGCCTGCTTCTCCCTCTTTCTCTCTCTCTCTCTCTCTCTCTCTATCTGTATCTCTATCTCTGAATAAATAAATAAAATCTTAAAAAAAAAAAAAAAGAGAGACAAGGGAATGTTCTCAGTGGAAAAAGGGAAATTGGACAGACAACAGATATCCACAGGCTCCTTGATCATTCTTACCTAGTCCAGAAGCAGGGAGAATTCAAGTGCATATATGAGCCATGGAACCTACTGAGACACCATTATTTATCCTTTGATATATAACTGCATCCTAACTTCCCTTTCCAGACGTTGGTGGCATCTAACTAGTAGAAAGTAAGGTAATTGTTCTGTTCCTTACTAGTTCTCTCCTACTCTTCGATGAGGTAAGTGAGCTCTAAGCAGGTTGTATTCCTTGTTATAACTGTGGGAAGTTGTGGTTTATTTCATAGGTGGGTCAAGGCATGATACATGGCCAAGTCACCTCAGAGTAAAGAACAAAGGGCCAAGTATGAAACAGATTGCAGGCTCCAAGTCTAGGTGGAGCTGTAGTGTACAGTGCCTGCCTCAAAGCCCAGTTATAGACTGCGTCCATCAGAGTTTCAATTTGATGGGCTCCACTCAGGGGCCAACCAGAAACCAAGTGTATGTGCAAAATAAATTCCCCACATCAACTACTGGTGGATTGGGGGTTACTAATAATTTTCCCATCCCTTCTAACTCCTCCATCTCTTCTCTAGGAAAAAGAAATTTCTGATCTGATTGAGTAGATTGTAAAATATTAATTGGGTTCTATTCATTAGGGATCAAAATCATTTGGGGTTGGAAGATTCACTTACATCAGTGGTAGTTGATGCAGGCTCAGTTGGGGCTGTCAACTGGAGTGTCTTGATTCTGATTCACATGACTTTTCCATGTGACTTGGGCTCCTCCCACCATAGTAACTGGGTTCTTAAAAGTATTGCAAGAAAAAAGAGCAAAAGTAACCAGTTTTCTGAGGTTTGGATTCAGAAGTCCCAGAACAGCACATCCATTTCAATCTATTGGTAAAAACAGTCACAGGGCTGTAATCCTCAGTTATAGTGAGGTTATGAAATTTTATATATATTTTTATATATATAAATATATTTATAAATAATTTATAAATAATTTTTGTATTTTATTTTATAAAATATTTTATTTATAATGTTTATATATTTATATGTATAAAAATATATATAATTTCATAACCTCACTATAGCTATCTATCTATCTATATGAGATATTCAGATATACAGTTGAATAATGCTGGAGATTAGGAACATCTACCCCACACCATGCAGTCAAAGATCCACATATAACTTTTAACTTTCCAAAAACAACTACTAACAGCCTATTGTTGACTGGAAACCTTAGCAGTCGATTGACACCTATTTTGTATATTATAGGTATTATGTACTATATTTTTACAATAAAGATAGAGAAAAGAAAATATTATTTAAAAATAAGAGAAAATACATTTATAATACTGTACTGTACTAATTTTTTAAAATCCACATATTAATTAATCCATGAAGTTCAAACCCATATATACACACATATATATAGCCACTTGAATATTTTTCTAGGAATTGTCTTTATATCTTTGCTCATTTTCTCCCTATGATATCATACTGATTTATAGGAGCCATTTATATGTCATGAATATTAATCTTTTGATATTTGTTGAAAATATTTTCCTCACATTTGTCTTTTAACTTTATTCATTTTGCTATTTGAAATTTTAAAAATGTCAGTGTCAAATCTATTAGTGTTTCCCTTCAGATGTTTTGAGTTTCAACTCCTTGGGAAGGCCTTCCTTATCTTAACATCATAAAAATCCTGTCCTCCATCTTTTTCACTATGTCTAGTTTTCAAATACTTATCTACAGAGGTATTAGGTTTTCCTTCTTTTTTTTTTAAATTCTTTTTATTGGAGTTCAATTTGCCAACATTTAGCATAACACCCAGTGCTCATCCCACCAACTGCCTCCCTCAGTGCCCATCACCTAGTCACGCCCCCCGCCCACCTCCCTTTCCACTCTTCCTTGTTTGTTTCCCAGAGTTAGGTGTCTTGGGATCCCTGGGTGGCTCAGTGGTTTAGTGCCTGCCTTTGGCCCAGAGCATGATCCTGGAGACCCAGGATCGAGTCCCACATCAGAATCCCTGCATGGAGCCTGCTTCTCCCTCTGCCTGTGTCTTTGCCTCTCTCTCTATGTCTATCATAAATAAATAAATAAATAAATAAATAAATAAATAAATAAATAAATAAATCTTTTTTTTTTAAAAAAAAGGTGTCTCTCATGTTTTGTCACCCTCACTGATATTTTCACTCATTTTCTCTCCTTTCCCTTTATTCCTTCACTAACTTTTATATTCCCCAAATGAATGAGACCATATAATGTTTGTCCTTTTCTGATTGATTTATTTCACTCAGCATAACACCCTCCAGTTCTATCCACGTTGAAGCCAATGGTGGGTATTTGTCGTTTCTAATGGCTGAGTAATATTCCATTGTATACATGGTATTAGGTTTTCATACCAATTATAAGAATTGGATATATATTAACTCCTTGTTAGTCATATTTGCTACATATATATTTTAAGTGTAGCAATTTAGTGATATCATTTTGGATTAAGTACAAAATTCAAATTTTCATAAAGTTGATTTGCTGACTAGAGTTATCCTACTGCATTAATGCTTACAAGGATTTTCCTTCTAAAATCTGATACAAAATTATGTTTTATTTCATTACTTTTTAATATATTTTACTACTTTTTAATATTTCACTCTTTTATGCATCTAGAGGTTACTTTGGGTTATAAACCACTCACTATAATAACATTTATTAAGTAATCCTCACTCATTTATTTTAGTGGTGTCTCTTTTAGTATTAAATTCTGGCATACTTCTGTGGCATTCATCATAGTCCAATTTACAGAAGGATACTATGTTATTTTGATTATAGTTACTCTACTGTACATTTTAATATCTAGGAGGATTAGATTCCCTTCTGTGTTATTCTTTATGTTTTAGGGTAATCTCTTTCTTTCACTTAATTATTCTTACCGATGTAAAAGTTAGGTGGTATGCCAGGAGTCCAGACAACCAGAGTTTCTAGAATGGCTCTATTAATGGGACAGGAGACTATGCAGTTCTACCAAGAGAAATAAGATACAACACAGGGACACAAATCTCTGTGTGGGGTTGGGGATCAGCGTGGACTTGAGGTGCAGAGTAAGAGAAGGAAAGGGAATGCTAAAATTCTAGAGCTATATGAAATCCTGGGTCGATAGGGATGGGATATGTTTAATTATTTTTAATTAATGAAAACACTCATAATACTTTTTCAATTTTTAAAAACCACAAATTATTTTATGGACCAAATGGTAGGTTTTATTAACAAACATCCAATGATTCAAAAAAATATGAAGAAGGCAAATGTGTCCACAAATAACATTATCCAGAGATAACTGCTATTAATAGTTCCTTCCACATACTTCTCTCTTTATTTAATGACATGCATACATATGTACAGACAGGACCATTGTACACGTGATGTTTTCTAATCTCCTTTAAAAAAAAAGATTTTATTTATTTATTCATGAGAAACACACTGAAAGAGAGAGAGAGAGAGAGGCAAAGACACAGGCAGAGGGAGAAGCAGGCTCCATGCAAGGAGCCCGACGTGGGACCCGATCGCGGGTCTCCAGGATCACACCCTGGGCCAAAGGCAGGTGCTAAACCCCTGAGCCACCCAGGCTGCCCTCTAATCTCCTTTTTTAAGTGAAAAAATATTGTGGGTGTCTTTTCATATTAATATATTGAGACTAACATAATTTTTAATGTGCTTGTAGAATTCCATTGCTTGTATGTATGTTATATTTTATTTAACCAGATCCCTATTAATGAACTTCTGTTTCTTTTTCTTTCTTTCTTTTTTTTTTTTTGAACTTCTGTTTCACTTACAATGTATAATACTGGTATTAACACTCTGCAAATATATCTTTAGAAATTTGTATTATTCACTCCGTAGGATAATTTAAAGGAGTAAAATCCTGAGTAACTTTCTCCACAAAGGTTACCATTATACAGAATTTTGTGCTAATCACATCTTGTTTTTCTTTATAATTGGCCTCATCTATAATTAATCTAAAATGACCACGTAGAAGCTTTTTAAATTCTTGTGTAGGTCAAACTTAACTATTCTGCTTGATGATTTGTGACTTTTGTTTGTGTATAGAAATTTCTCTCTCATCTATTTATTCACTGTATAGAATTCTACAGTATAAAATTCACTATTTTCTTGTAACACCAGTTTCAAATTTTTACATTTAAGTGCAAAAACATCTGGAATTTATCTATTTGATTTAGGAATTGAGGTAGAAAACAAAATAATTATTTTTCCCAGTTGGTTAACTAGCTGCCCCAATAGTATGAGTTAGAATAATCTGTTTCTTAAGAAGGATAATACAGTCCCTTTCCTGCTCTCTTAGAGAAACCAAGGAAGATGTGGTTCTGGGCTAAGAATGTAATCCAGTTACTAAGAGCATTATAGTAATCTCCACAGCCTTGGCCAAGTCTTTGTGCAACTGAGGAAAGACCATAAAGAGCCACTGGGCTTCTTTTTCTCAGCAAGCCAGAATGCGCACAACCTGTGAGCCAAGAAAGGGGAGAGGAGCTAAAAGCACTCTGCATAATAATGCGGGACCCTGACACCAGTGTGAGAGTAATCTAGTTGCACAAGTGAAGAAGTGCCTTTCCTCTTTAAGGATTTATACTGAATCAGGAGTCATGTGTGTCTGATTTAATAGTTCCTTCTTTTGTCCATTCATTCATTTATTCAAAAAATACTTATTGGGAGCATACTGTGTGTCATGTACTGAGGCTGGGTTTCAAGGCCCCATTTGTCCCTCTGGCCAGTGGCCTTGGGTAGGGAGGATAGCACTCAGAAGGAGACACTTGAGCAAATGTCTAAAGGAGGTGAAAGATAATTGAGGAAAGAGCATTCTGAGTAGAGAGAACAGCAAGTTGCAAAGGTCCTAAAATGGAAATGTGCCTGGCATTTAAGGAAAAGCAAGAAAGGCCCATATGGCTGGAATGAAGCAAGAGAGAGAGTATTAAGCACTGAGGTAAGAGGGAATGTACACAGTGTGGCATCTTGTAGGCCATTGTAAGAACTTTGGCTTTTATCCTGAGATGATCTCATTTTAAAAGGATTTCTTCTGTTTCTGAGCTGGAATAAATTATAGGAGAAGCAAAGGGCAAAAGAGGGAGACCAATAAGGCAGGGATAATGAGGGCTTGGACCAAGATGGCAGCAGTGGAGGTGGTGAGAAGTAACTGTGTTCTGGATATATTTTCGAGGCAGAGCTGACAGGATCTGCTGCTGGATTAGATGAGAGAGGTGAATGAGAGGAGTCAAAGGTGACCCTATTGTCATGGCATGGGGGACACTGGAGGGATGAAGGGATGAAGTTGCCCATTTACTGAGATGGGGGAAGACATCTCAGTGAGAGGAGAAAGTTTAGGAAGAAGACTAGGATTTTGGCTTTGACATGTTAAATTTGAGATGTCTGTTAGACATCCAAGTGGAGACAGGTAGTTAGATTTAGGAGTATGGGTTCCAGGAAAGAGGTCCAGCTGGAGATATGACTATGGGAGTTGAAAGTCTATAGATGGTGCTCAAACCCACAAGACTTGATGGCATCACCAAACGAATAAGTATAGATGGAGAAGAGGAAAGTGGGTCCCCCACCCCAGCCTTCTTGTTGTACTTCAAACATTAGAATTCATTCTTGCTGCTTTGCCCATTGCCCAGAATGTTCTTCTACTAAACATTTACCATATTCCCTCCTTGGCTTCATTTAAGCTTCTCCCAAATATTACTTCCTCAGAGGCTCTTTCCTTGCTCACTCTATCTAAATAGTATCCCTTCCTCCTACATCCACTAATCACTATCTCTATCCTTTGCTTTTTCTTCGTAACACTGCTTTTTCCTAAACTCATATATTCATTCGTTTACTTACTTATTGTTTATCTTCTTCATGATGTCAAGACTTTGCCTTTTTTTGAATTTTAAAATTTTATATATTTATTTATTGGACAGAGAGAGAGCACAATCAGGGGGAGTGGGAGAGGGAGATGCAGGTTTCTCACTGAGCAGGGAGCCCAATGTGGGGCTGTAGGGAAGGCAGATACTAAACAGACTAAGCACCCCAGGACTTTGCCTTTTTAAAAGTTTTTTTTTTTTTTTTTTAAAGTATTTTTTGGGCAGCCCAGGAGGCTCAGTGGTTTAGTGCCGCCTTCAGTCCAGGGCCTGATCCTGGAGACCCAGGATCAAGTCCCACATCAGTCTCCCTGAATGGAGCCTGCTTCTCCCTCCGCCTGTGTTTCTGCCTCTCTTTCTCTCTCTCTCTCTCTGTGTCTCATGAATAAATAAATAAAGTCTTTTTTAAAAAAGTATTTTCCAATCATTTACCTTAGTTTGGGTTTCCCTAGAAGTAGAATTGAAATGAGAGTTTGAGTGTGATTGCTTCTATGAGCCAAACCCCCAGAGAATACCAGCAGGAGCATGGAGAAGTGAGGCAGAGATGAGAAGGCCATCAATAAAGGATGCATTATCCACAAGACATCACTGTGTGTAACTACAGCTTCATCCTGAAGAGGAACCTGGGCCTCCACCAATACACCCTGGGGAGTGTAGTTGCTGAGATATTCACACACCAACTCCTGTTAGTCACCAATAATGGCTGTTTCTAGGGTATGTTAATTCCTATGTACTCCTGGCCTGATGGATCCACTTGTCCATGGCCATGCCATATTCTGCCTACTAAAGAAAATCAATAGGCAAAAAGATGCAGATCCTAATGATAAGAAATGAGATGAGGTGCATTCTAAGGCCCAAGGTATAAGGGTGCAGCCATAACACCATCTGCTACATCATTCTATCCCCAGCACTCAGAACTGCCTCTGATACATAGAGGATACTCAATAAATACATGTTAAATAAACACTATTGACATCTTAAATAAACATCATAGGCATTTTCTGGAGAAAAAAAAAAAACACATTTTTCACTCAGCTCTTAAGTTCCGCTCCCTACCTTATGATTCCTATCATTTTCCCCAATCCTTCAGTAGAGTAGAATGTACTTGGGCAGCCTTGTGTGGTGGTGATGTGGACATCAAGGAGCAGAATCTATGGGGGATGTGTCCAGGAGCCCCAGGTAGAGAAGGGCAAGCTGGGTAGCACACACAGAGTTGATAACTCAGGAGGAAAGAGGGATGTCTGACAAATGTCTACTTTTCCAATGCCTACCAGATGAAGCTGACTCTTACATGAGAGAATGGGCATCTATCTTCTCCCTACCCCCCATGTCAAATATGAAATTTCAGTGTATCCTTGTGTCTATTTCTAGATTCTATTTTGCTTGAGGGATCCTTATCTCTATTTTTCGTCATTCCTAAAATGAGATTATTTCTTTTATTTATTTTTTTAATTTTTATTTATTTATGATAGTCACACAGGGAGAGAGAGAGAGGCAGAGACATAGGCAGAGACATAGGCAGAGGGAGAAGCAGGCTCCATGCACCGGGAGCCTGACGTGGGATTCGATCCTGGGTCTCCAGGATCGCGCCCTGGGCCAAAGGCAGGCGCCAAACCGCTGCACCACCCAGGGATCCCAATTATTTCTTTTAATTTATGCCTGCCTAAGTTGCCTATAGTAACTGAGCCTGAGCTAACTCTTAAGGGAGGTGCAGGAATGTGCAGGTAGAGGGGAAGCAACAGGTGCAGAAGGGAAAGGCCAGAAGTTTGTGTGACCAGAGCACAGAGATCAAGGAGAGATAGCAAGTGGGGAGGTTGGGTTTGTCAGCAGGTTCTGGTATAGTTTGTATGGCACACTGTATTTTCCATGGATGGCCACCATACCATCCCATCTCATATACTCATCTACAGTGTGACCAGATACTCTCAATTGAGAGGTTAAGTCTATGTCCCCTCACCTTGAATCTGGACAAATTTGCCTGTAACCAACAGAATGTAGACTGTGTGAACCTAAAGGCTGTCATAAATGGTATGTAGCTTCCGCCTTGTTTCCTGGAGCACTGGTACTTGGAACTCTGAAATGTCATGTAAGACATTGAGACCACCAAGCTATAAGGAAACCAAGCCAGAAGGAGAAGCTACACGCAGGTGCTCTAGTCAGTAAGCCTAATCTTCTCCACATACCCCAGGTACCAGATGTGACTTCAGATGGTCCCAGTCACCAGCTATGGAGACAGCCCCAGGTAAGGCCAAAGACATCAAGGAGAAGAGATAAACCATTCCTCCTATGCCCTCTCCAAATTTGTGGCCCACAGAAGCCACAAGTCTAACAAGTTGGTTACTGCTACATTTACAGTAGTTTGCTACACAGCCATAATAACTGGAACAGCGTGTTGGGGTTTGGGCTTTATCCCGAAGGCAACAGGGAATCATGAGAGTGGTTTCAGGCTGTGGAGTGACCAGTCACACATAGGACTTAGAAGGCATATTTCAACAGCAATGTGTACAAAGCCTGAGTGTTGCACAAGTCCAAGAAGTACCAATAATATAGGATATGATGTAATGACAGTATCTAGGTCATGCAGAAGAGCAGCTTCTGCTGCTGTGGATGAACTGTCAGGAGCCAGAACTAGATGAAAGTGAGCTACTAATAAGGCTTGTGTAATAATCTGAGTATAGAAGAGGAGGGTCTGAGCTAGGGTCAGGGACATTTTAGAAATGTTTCAGAGGCAGATCCAGAAGAACCATGGGGCAGATCCTAGGTAGAGGGGAGGTAAGAAAAGTGTGGAAAGTCCCCCAAGCATCTGGCTCACAGAGGATGGTTGGTATAATTCCCTGGGTCAAAGACCACAGGAGGAGTGATCACTTTAAAGGGAGAGATGATCCGTCCCAAGGGATTGGATGTGTGAAGGTGCCTGAGGAATGCGTATACATCATTTGGACATATGACAGGGAACTGAGCTGTAAATAATGACTCTGGGTGTCAATAGTGTATATTTAGTAATTAAAGCCATGGAGGTAAATGATGTGGCAGTTGGCGAATTTAAGAATGAGAGGAAAAATGGGCCTACAACCTAACTGACACTGAGGAATGAAGATGTTTAAGGGATGGGCCAAGAAAAAGATACCTCATAAAGAATTTTCTGAAAAGAATTTACTGGAGAAGTGGTTGAGAGAAATAGAAGTGTCTGGTGTCAGAATAACCAATAGAGGAGAGAATTTTTTTTAAAGATTTTATTTATTTATTCATGAGAGACACACAGAGAGAAGCAGAGACATAGACAGAGGGAGAAGCAGGGAGCCTGCAGATGCTTAACCACTGAGCCACCCACATGTCCAGAGGAGAGAATTTTAATAAAAAAGAAAATGGCCAATAATATCCCATGTCTCAAAGAGCAAGGAGGATGAGGACTGAAAAGTAGTCACTGAATCCGGTCATTATCTGGTCATTGGTGCCTTTGAGAGAGCAGCTTCTGTGGAGTGGGGGGGTGGGGGGGAATAATGAACAACAGGCAATGTACAAGGATTTACTGCAGAGTGAAAAGGAATATGAGTTCCTGAAACACACAAAGGAAAGAGAAAAGAGCATTGAAATCTAAAATGGCAGGGAGAAGGGGGTGGAGAAGGGGTGAATGAGTGGAATGACTCAACCCTTTGTGATTTATACTGCAGCCCTTTGTCCCTGGGAGAGGCAGGGCAGTACAGTGGTTAGCACAGGCTCTGGAGTCAGGCTGCCGTGTTTGTACCTCCAGCTTCACCACCCCTTGCTGGCTATGGAAACTTGGGCAAGTTACTTCGCTTCTTTGTCCTTATCTGGAAAATCGAATTATAAATGCTTCTTTGGTTCTAGTGAGTTCTTAGAATAGCATATAGTCAGCACCCAATGCGTGGTAGATATCGATATTATTAATAGTATTCTTAGGGCACCTGGGTGGCTCAGTGGTTGAGCATCTGCCTTCAGCTCAGGTCGTGATACCAGGGTCCTCGAATCAGGTCCTGCATCAAGCTCCCCGCAGGGAGGCTGCTTCTCTCTCTGCCTATGTCTCTGCCTCTCTCTTGGTGTCTCTCATGAATAAATATAAAATCTTTTAAAAAAATAGTATTCTCATCACCAATTACCACATGTGTAAATTCTGGCTTTTTCTCTCAGGAACATCTACTGCTCTTGCTCCAGGGCAGTGATTCTCGAAGTGTGGCCCAGGGACTTCTGTGGGTCCCCATAACCCTTTCAGGGGGCCTGGGAGATCAAAACTGTTTTCATAAATGAAAACCTACTTTGTTGTTTTCACTCTTATTCTCTCACAAGCATCAAGTGCCCTCTTCCAGAGGCAATGTGATGTGTGAGATTGTAAGAGATTGATGCAGAAACAGATATGAAAATCCAGTTGCCTTGTATCAAACCAGACATTAAAAAGATTTTCAAAAATGTAAAAGAATGCCACTCTCTCACTTATTTCTGTTGTGTTTTAGGAAATGTAGATAATTTCCTTAAAATATGCTATTTATATTAATAGGTTTATTATCGTTATTTTAGATGCTTTCAAACTAAATATTCTTTTTTTAAGTTACCGGCCTTAATTCCTAATACAGTAAATATTCAAAAGATATTAACCACAGAAATAAAAGCTCTTTGAGGTCATCAGTAATTTCTAAGACTGCGAAGGAAAACCAACACCCAAAATCTGGTCTAGAAACTAAATCAGAGCCAGAATAGTTTTTTTTTTTTAAGATTATTTATTTATTTATTTATTTATTTATTTATTTATTTATTTATTTATTTATTTATGATAGACACAGAGAGAGAGAGAGAAAGAGGCAGAGACACAGGCAGAGGGAGAAGCAGTTTCCATGCAAGGAGCCCGACGTGGGACCCGATCCCGGGACTCCAGGATCACCCCCTGGGCCAAAGACAGGCGCTAAACCGCTGAGCCACCCAGGGATCCCCCAGAATAGGAGATGTTAACTAGTTTGTACTCCTTTCCCTGATCACCCAGGACTACTTGTTTTTCCCTAAAGAAATGACTTCTCTTCACAGCTCTGAATCTTTATATGGGCTGTTCCCTTAGTTTAGAATGTCTGTTTACCTTTCTTTGCCTGTCAGAACTCTGCATGTCCTCTAAGACACCTATAACCCACTGCCCTGGCTTATGGTGACATAGGTCCTCAGCTTTCCTTCTCAGAGGCTGCCCAGAATCAAGTGTGCTTATGCTCCTTTCCCATAGTCTCTTTTACTGTTCACCAACCACAAACAGAAATAGCTATGTGCCAGTCTCAGTAGAAGCAGGAGGGCCTGGTCACCTCCACTGTGGCCAGTGTCCCTCATGAGATCCCTTCTTTCCTGCCAAGGGTCCTATGCTCCATGCTCCCAAGGTATGAGCTGAACAATTGCACTATCCCTTGACTTCTGTTTATTGCTGTAGCCATGCTCCAACCTGAACAGAAGTGGAAGAATGATCCTCTCCCCAGTTCTTGGTGACGCTCCGTCACCTGGGCTCCCACTCAATGTTTCTTATTCACTGGCTCTCACAAACCTGCTACTTCTAGTTCTGCTCACAAGCCCCTTTCTATCAGAGTCAGACATAGTCTGAGCCTGATTGAGAAATATGATACCCTGTTCTTCATACTTTATTCTCTCCTGTACTTCTCAGGAGGCTAAAGCACTAAAAATAACTTTACAATAGCAGCATTTCCACCAGGTTCTGCGTCTTAATTTAAGCTTAGCTGGGATCCCCTGTTGTCATTGTCATTATTATTATCGTCATTCTTCTAATCCTTGTATACATTCTAATCCCTGTGATAATTCTTCAAGGAACATGTTATCCCATTGTACTAGTTATCTATCACTTTATAACAAATTACCCCCCCCAAGTGTAGTGGGTTTCAACAACATTTATTATCTTATAGTTTCCACAAGGTCAGAGGTCCAGGCTGGCTTAGCCTGGTCCCTGACATCACAGGCTGCAGCCAACCATGACAAGCTATGGTTGTCATTGCAAGCCCCTATTGGGAAAGGATTTGCTTCCAGGCTGACTTATGTGCTTGCTGGCAGGATTCAGTTCCTCGCTGGCTGTTGGCTGGAGGCTTCTCTCCATTCTTTACCACGTGGGGCTCTCTAACATGGCAGCTTGCTTCATTAAAGCACATAAGCTAAGAAGGTAAGAGAGAAAAGCCAGGAGGACAGAAGTCAGTTTTTTGAATTCCCACAATGGAAGTCACATCCCATCACTTTTGTAGTGTTCACTTTTTAAAAGCATGTCTCTAGGTCCAGCCCACATTTGAGGCAGGGGGATTATATAAGCGCATGAATATCAGGATCCTGAGGGCCATCTTGAAAGTGAACTGCCAAACTCTTTTTCCTGGATGGTGAAACAGACAGTAAGGTTCAATAATTCAACCAAGGTCACTTGGTTAGTGTATAGCAGAGCTGGTTTGAACACAAGTCTTTCTGAACCTCAAAGCTTACCTCTAGCACTTACTTCATATATTCTTACATTGTGTTTGTCATGGTTGCTATCTCCCTCATTCAATTGCAGCCTTAGAAGGGTAGTGGATACTTATGTCTCCGGGAGGGACAGAAATCTTTGTGAAAAAATGGACAAATACGTGAAATCAAATAAAATAGTCCATATGTTGGAACTCTGCATACAGAAATGGCTAAACGAAGGTTCATAATAAAACAAAACTGGACAAAAGAATATAGGTCCAACTGAGAAAGGAGGAGTAAAAGTGAGCAAAGGGGTGACCCAGGTACACTGTTGGCTCTTTGGAGCTCTTCTGTATGAAACATAGGCTACCTGTTTCAGTGAGCAGAGACAAATCCTGTGTACAGCTAGAATTTAGACAGAATGGCCAAAAATACTCAAAAGGTATTCTGAATAATGCTAGATCCACTTCCCACACTAAATGTATTTAAACTATCTATTTATGTTAATATAACTCAGAAAATCCTGACCTATATCACTGTGCTGCTTAAAAGGGGGGAAAAAAACAACCTGGAAGCAGCCAAAATATTTATGCTAAAAGAGACTGAAAGAGCAAAAAAATTTCATGCAAATTTGGATGTCTGGATTTTCCCTTCACCTCACCGTAATGGCCTTTTTAATACATTAATAAAATATTTCCTGCAAAAGATAACATTTCTAATAATCCTGATTTTATCCTGGACACTTTGATCTACATTTTGTTCAGGCAGTTCTGTCATTTCCTGCTTTTTATGGGGTCTCTGTAAGATGGTTTCAGATAGGATGTTATGTTATGGAAAGGGGTCTAGCTTCCACCACTCTTAACAATGAAATGAGAGTTCTCTGAGAAATAGTTGCCAGATATATCACTTTCTTTTTTCTATTGTACAGAGTTTATCTTTTTGGTCAGGGTCTTATAGAAGGCAGGAGACTGAAGCACTGAGCTAAAGCAGTAAAAGTGCAGCCTCACATGTGATGGGAAGGAAACTGGCAGTCAGGTCTATAGTCTGTGATCATTTGTGATATTCTTTTAGAGCTGGCCCATAAGTGTTAATCCAGTACAGCAATCGTCAAGAAGAACCCACTCTAAAAACTGGGAATGGGATTAACAACACTCCTGAAGACATAAATTTGTAAAGCTTTTTGTTGACTAGATCAGTGCAATGTCAAAAACTACTCTAGAGAATAGTCACCTAACAGTGGTACTAGCTTTTGTTGTTTTTCCTGAAAATAGGAGCACGGTAGCTCAGGTGCAGCATAGTAGCTGGCTAAGCAATCCTTTCATAGCCTGGGTAACCCAAGAGGCATAAATTTAGTGGCTAAGCCTTATGGCTCTAACTATCTGACTATCCCATTGTACTTTCTAATTCTCTTCATTTAGTAAGGAAACTTACAGAATGTCAACACTGAGGCCTAAAATCCTACCCTTTGAGAAATCCGGAAAAATCCTACACTTCTGAAAATGTTTAGGCAGTCAGCCAGATCCCATAAGCTTGCTGGTATTAGAGTGTTGAGAGTCATCATTTGGAAGTTTAGTCTTTAGAGGAAGAGGACAACCAGCTCCACAGTACTACACATTATACAAATAGTAGCTTCAAAATTTGCTATGGTCAAAAAAGTAAATTTTTTTCCTGACACTTTTGCTTAATTTTGTCTATAATGTTACTGTTTACAAGATGAAGTAGGTCATTTGCTGTTGTCAAGTAGCATTTTGCAATTGTTGAGGAAAGCTCCTTTAGCCATAAAACTAGGCTAACCTCTCCAGGACATTGACTCCTCGATTCTGCGGACAGTACACAAGTTATCATGTAGCTTGCATGGCAGTGTGAGGTACACTTCTATTTTCGGCTCACCCTCTGGCTTGCTCTATAACCTTGGGAAAATCACCTCTAGGCCCTCTGCCACAGACCTGCCATCTGTAAATTAGGCCTGGTTAGTAACCTGCCTCTGGCTAAGTCAGTGAAAGTCATGAATTGTGGAGTTAGCCAATTAAGAACCTCAACATGCATACTGAGAGTCATTTACACCTTAGTTCTTTTGAACTTTTTGCACAGACCAGCGTTCTTGAACATTTGATCCTATTTTTACTCTAATAACACTTTAATGCAGAACACATAAAACAATGTTTCTATAATGGGACAGCCTAACTACCCCCCTTCAGGCCTTCCTTACTGCTAAAGAGAAAGGGTATACATTTTTCCATCTTACACATTCATTTCCATTCCCCTAGCCATTATCCAGGGTTTACTTGAACATGTAAAATTTACACATGTAAAAAATCTTCCCCCAGATTTTTGCCACAGTAGAGGCTTAGCCAGGATCCATTCATTCTGTTTTAGTCTGTGGATAAGGATCAATATTTTTAGAACAAATGAGAATTTAAAAAAAAAAATCATACACTTAAGCCTGCTATAAACTTAAAACACCTGCATTTACTTCATGTTACTTTCGTATCCTTTATGTAAGGCAAATGTCAGCCAGAGCCTCCCTTCCCTTTGTAATCTCAAGGAGAATGCCCCAAACATCCAATCTGGGTGTTCAGAGTCCTTCCCAAGATTACTGACATCTTTCTCCCAGGGACTCATTTTCTTGTCTTCTCTCCCCTGAGTCCCTATATCCATGGCTGCTGTCTTTTCACTGTTCCAACTGTCCCATCTTCAGGCTCTTCTTCAGTTTCTACAAAACCCCATTCACACACAGCATTAGTGAGATTTTAAGATTTGAGAAAACAATTTAAAATGTATATATTAGACATTCCTGTCTTTAGGGTCCATTTTGCTACCCTATCACCAGAGATTTCCCACTAGCAAATGTAAATGTAAGTTCCTCTAGTGTTTACAGAGAGAGCAGCTTTTCTTGTGTTGCTGGGGCTTTCAACTACTCCCATGTTTTTGTTTTGTTTTGTTTTGTTTTGGGGTTTGTTTTTTTTTTTTAGTTTTTTAAAGATTTTATTTATTTATTCATGAGAGACACAGAGAGAGGCAGAGGGAAAAGTGGTCTCCCTGCAGGGAGCCTGATGCAGGACTTGATCCCAGGACCCCGGGATGAGCTGAGCCAAAGGCAGACACTCAACCACTGAGCCACCCAGGTGTCCCCATGTCTTTTTTGGAGTATCACCTTATACCAGAAAGAGCTTATCAGGTTATTTTTCCAAATGAATACAGTTTCTTTCTAAGAGGAATACTGGTGCCATTTAATACTATATTTCCTCTTCATTATACTCAACAATGTACATTTATTTATGTACACTTATCAGCATTCCCAAACTCATTTGAATTCTATTTTCTGCATTATTCTGGATATACTTTCCCATTTATGAATGCAGCCCAGGCTTCCCACTTTGATAAACATCCTCCGAATTATCAGGTTCTTGAGGTATTTCCAGTTTAGTTTCACATTATAAAGAGTGGTGCTATAAACATTTAGTGAAAATTGGTTTTCTCACTTGGGTTGTTTTGGGGGAATATATTCCCAAATGTAGATTATGGCACAAACATGAATAACCTCATAGATTTTCTGCTTCTTTCATCAACAGTTGTCCCAGTAAGTAATTGTATCAATTTATGAGTTTAGCCATTTTGCTTAGCTCTGCCAACATTCTCCTTTGTGACTTTCAATTAACCTCGCAGCAAGGCTAATCATTTCCCCAAACTTTACTTCTCTGAGTTTTCCCATTACGGAATATTTGATCATATACTTTGGCCTCATGTCCAGTAAAGTCTGGGTATTGATTTTAACATCTTTATTGAGATATAATTCACATACCATACAACTGACACACTGAAAGTGTATAACTCAGTGAATGTTAGTATATTCACAGAGCTATGCAATCATCTCCACAATAAATTTTAGAACATTTCATTACCCTAAAAAGAATCCCCATACCCCTAGCCTTTACTTACCCTACATCTCACCCCGGACCTAGATAACCATGAATCTTTCTGTTTCTATAGATTTGCCTATTCTGGACATTTCATATAAATGGAATCATATAATATGTGGTCCTTAATGACTGGCTTCTTTCACTTGGCATAGTGTTTTCAACGTTCATCCATCCTGTAGCATGTATCATCCCTTCACTGCTTTTTATTGCCAAATAATGTTCCACCATAGAGCTATATCACATTTACTTATTCATCAATTGACGGGCATGTGCGTTGCCTCCACTTTTTGCCTTGTGAATAATTTTGCTACGAACATTCATGTACAGGTTTTTGTGTGGACATATGTTTTGGGGTATATATATGTAGGAGTGTAATTCCTGGGTCATACAGTCAGTAACTCTATATTTAACATTCCCACCAGTAGTGTATGAGGATTCTGATTTCTTCACATTCTTGCTGCATTAGCTTTGTAGGGCTGCCAAAACAAAATACCACAGGCTGGGTGTCTTAAACAATAGAAATTAATTTTCTTAGAGTTCTGGAGACCAGAAGTTCCAGATCAAGATGTCAACAGGTTTCCTTTCTCCTGAGGTTTCTCTCCTTGGCTGGCAGATAGTAACATTTATTGTTGTGTGCTCACATAGTCTTTTCTATGTGTGTCCTTGCATATCTCTGGTATCTCTTTCCTTTTTTTTTTTAAGCATACCTGGCATATTAGATTAGGGTCCCCTTATGACCTCATTTCACTTTGATTACCTCTCTAAACACCTTATCTCCAAATACAGTCACATTGGAAGTTAGGGTCTCAATGTATGAATTTGGAGGGACAGTTTGGCTTGTAACACTTGCCAGATGCTACAGACTGAAATGTTTACATTTCCCCAAAATTCATATGTTGAAACCTAATCCCCAACATGATAGTATTTGGAGGTGGGACCTTTGGGAGACGATGAGGTCACAAAGGTGGAACCTTCATACATGGTATTAGTGCCCTCTAAAAGAGACCCCAGAGAGTTGCCTCACCCCTTCTGCCATATAGAATAAGACAGGCTTTTTATTTTTTCATCAGAGATTTCTTTTTTTTATTAGTTCAATTTGCCAATATATAGCATAACACCCAATGCTCATTCCGCCAAGTGACCCCTCAGTGCCCATCACCCAGTCATCCCAACCCCCCACCCACCTCTCCTTCCACCACCCCTTGTTCATTTCCCAGAGCTAGATGTCTCTCATGTTTAAGACACGCATTTTTGAACCAGGAAGCAAATCCCCACAAGACACAGAATCTGCCCAGTGCCTTAAGTTTGGACTTCTCAGTCTTCAGAACTGTGAGAAATCAATGTTCATTGTTTCAGCTATCCAGGCTATGATATTTTTGTTACAGTGACTCAAAGAGACTAAGCATCAACATTTATTATCTGTCTTTTTGATTTTAGCCATTCTGGTGAGTGTGAAGTGGTATCTCATTGTGGTGTTGATTTTCATTTTGTTGATGGCTACTGACAATATAAGCATCTTTTTATTGCTTATTTGCCATTTGGATACCTTCTTTGGAGAGTTATCTGATCATATCCTTTGCTCTGATTTATTTCCTTATCATAACATATATTTTTTTTATTGTGGATTATCTGCATTATGGATTAATCATATAGATATCAAACATACCAAAGGAAACATGGAAGAATCTTAATTTGGGGGTAGTGACAACCAATCTTAGAATCTTTCTAAGATTAAAAAACCTAGAAACATAAATAAAAATCAATTAGTGTGACTATATGAAAATAAAAAATAATTCATTGCAAAAAATACAAAAAACAAAACCAAAAGACAAGGTGGAGGAAAGAGAAGCAATTTATTCACAATGGACTGATTTTATTTATATAGAGAGGAATAGATAAATATAGATATCTATATCTCCAATAATAAAGAAAAAAAGATCAATAGTTGAATAGAAAAATGGGCAAAGGATATGAATAGCCAATCCACAGAATGGCAATTCAAAGAACTTAAGTTTGATAACACACTGTATGGAGAGCAGTGTGGCAACATTTACCAGAATTTTTAAAGCCCATACCCTGGGATCCAGCATTCAACACCTAGCTATTTGGCCTAGACAGACATTTGTTCACATGCCAAGTGGCTATAAATAGGAGTATAACTACTGACTGCAGCCCTGTTTGGAAAAGCAAAAGAATGGAAAAAAACTTGAAATGATAATTTGGTAAAATACTATGCAATCATCACAAACAATAAAAGTTGTCCAAAATACAGTGTTAAGTGAAGAAAACCAAGGTGGTAAAACTCCATAGAATACTAGGTGTGAGAGAGAGGGAGAGAGAGGGAGGGAGGGAGATTGAGGGAAGACTATATATATATATATATATATATATATATATATATATATACACGGCATATAATATATATTTACTGCACAGAGTGTCTTTGAAAGGACATAAAACAAATTAGTTAACAGGAAAGAAAACTGAGGGAGTGGGAGGGAGCAATGGCTAATGGAAACTTTTTTTCATTGCACATCACTGTATTTTGATGCTACTGAAATTTTTAACTGTCGCGCATATTATCAGGTCACCATTAGGAAAAAAGAAAATGAAAAAGATGTGTGCACTGTCCTCCACTGTGAATCATGGCTACAAGTACTGCCGGGTAACCAGTCTTCCAGTTCTCTCCTGGGAGAACCCACCCCCCCACCTTCACATACCACCCCCCCACCCCACCCCCCGCATTGCAAAACAGGACTTTTGATTTGGGAATGCACCTCCTGAGGTGCTCTCCTAGTCACCTGTTTCCTTATCTGCTCCCCCACCCGACTGACCGGGAGATCTTTCAAGTAGGGACTGTTTATGGTTCCCGCGCATCCCCAGACACTGTGGCTGGTGCCCGCGCATCCCCAGACACTGTGGCTGGTGCTCGGTCATCAGCGGACCAAGAAGTCTGAAAAGAAAGGGGATCTCTGGGTGGCGCAGCGGTTTGGCGCCTGCCTTTGGCCCAGGGCGCGATCCTGGAGACCCGGGATCGAGTCCCACG
Organism: Canis lupus baileyi; assembly: GCF_048164855.1. NCBI lineage: Eukaryota > Metazoa > Chordata > Mammalia > Carnivora > Canidae > Canis > Canis lupus. Next base: position 13,608,868 of record NC_132849.1, read on the forward strand.
TAATTTGCGGACTGTGCGTTCCTGCCCCCTCCACACTCACCCGACACACACGATTACAAGCAGGGGGGGGGCGGGGGAGTCCTCCGAAACTCTGCAGGCCCCGGGCGGGCGGCTCGGACCTCGGAGCGCACGGCGTCGTGGGCCTACCCGCCGCTCGCGCCCCGCCCCGGGCTTCCCGCGCTCCGCGCCCATTGGCCCTCCTCGGGAGTGGGCGGGGCCGCGCCGGGGTGCCCTGCGCCCTACGGCCCAAGAGGCGGCGTGCGCCCAGCGCTGGGGGCTGCGCGCGGGTGCCGTGGAGGCCGCCGGCGATGCCCCGGGAGCCGGTTCCTGCCCGGGCTACCCCCCGGGCCGCAGCCGGGGCCTCGGCGCCGAGTTTGGTCTCCGCGACCACCGCAGCTGGGCGGGCTTCGGACCATCTGAAGCGGTGAGCGCTGCCTTCGCCCCCGGGCGCCCGGCCCTGCTGCGTCCTCTGGGGCTCTCGGCAGTGGGTGGGATGGCGAAGGCGGGTGGGCGGGCCCTGGCCGTGCCAAGGCATCCTCGCGTCACGGGGTTCGGGTCCAGAGTCCGCTTCCCTCCTCGCCCCTCCTCGCCCTCCGCGTGACTGTCACTCCCCAGCAGGCCGGTCTTCAGCGCTGCGCAAGTTTGTGTGCGGAGGCGCCAGACGGCCAGCAAGCAGCCCTGGGACGCCTCGCCGGCCCCTGTCGCTTGGCTTCGCGGTCCCAGCGCTCTTCCCCGGGTCGGGACGGGCGCCGTGCGGGCGGTCTAGGGGGTCCGCGACGAAGTTAACGACCCTTTACACGGCAGCGACACGGCGCCGTGGGGACGAGGAGTCTTCGAATAGCGTGGTGCTCGCTTCTCAAGAGAAACATCCGACGAGCTCGAGCTCTTTTTAAAGATTGCTCTTTAAAAAAAAAAAAAAAAAAAGTACTTTGTGGAGTTGCCTAATACGCTGCATCTCATCCAAAAACAGTTTTTGATCTCACGGGAGTAGTCATTTGAATGCAACGCTGACCCTTTTGTTCCTTAAATAATAAGTTGGAGCTTTCTTATTTCAGAGCAATAGATTTCTTCATGAAAGGAGTTTCTCGTAGTACAGAAAGATAAAAGAAAGACCATGGATAGTGTTTTGAGTCATCTATCTCTGTATATTTTTTCTTTCTTTCTCTCTCTTTCTCTCTCTTCTTTCTTTTTCTTTCTTCTTTCTTTCTTTTCTTTCTTCTTTCTTTCTTTCTTTTCTTTCTTCTTTCTTTCTTTCTTTCTTTCTTTCTTTCTTTCTTTCTTTTTCTTTCTTTCTTTCTTTCTTTTCTTTCTTTTCTTTCTTTTCCTTCTTCCTTTCTTTTCTTTCGCTTAGGTTTGCTTTCCCCCACAACCGCAAACTAGGTTCCAGACTTCGGAATACTGTGCAAACAGCGCGTGCGGCCCGACCCCCCAGCCCGCCCGCCCGACCGAGGCGGGGAATCCGCCCACCCGGGAGCCCCCCTCTGCCTGCGGACTCCAGGCTGTCCCCGCGCGGGGAGGCTGCCGCGCCGCTCCGGGAGGGCAAGAGGACGCCCGCCCGGCCCGGCTGTTGATGGCAGCGATTTGTACCTTCCAAGAGTCCCCAGAAAGGCGAGCTGCGCGTCTGTTAGGACACCGGTCACGTCCCAGCCGGGAGGGCGGGGTGGGGTGGCTCTCGGTAGCAGCATCAGCTCTTCTCCCCCGGTGGCCGGAGTCTGCGTCCGGTCGTCTTGCTGGACCGGGCTGAGCCCACGCTTGGCTTAGTTGCTCTGCCAACCCTGTACGCACTGCAAGGCCCTCTCCCAATCTCGGTGGCGTTTGTGCGCGTCGGTGGGAGTCGGGAGAGGAGAACCCTAGATATTTTGCAGAACGGAACGTCCAGTGTTCCGTTTTTAGATCTGAGTTCCCCGTGGCATTGTTTCAGCTTGCTTTGCTCTTTCCTGGGAGCCCGTTGGTTACTTTGAGTTGAGGAGTGTCTTTTTTATTATTCCGTAAGGATTCCCTTATTCCATCAGGGAAAGGAATTCCTGGCTTCAGAAAAAGGTGCCGGAATTTAGTCCGCTGCCTTCCAACTGTGGATGTCGCTGTGAATGGTCTTGTAAAATCAAAAAGCACCCTTAATTCATCTTTTCTGTATATCCTTTTTTTTTTTTTTTTCATATGCTTTAAAGGACTTGGGGAGTGTTTTGCTGTCCCTAGTCGTCAGGATTCGTAGTAACTTATTTGAACTTTAAGTATTTATCTTTTTTTTTTTTTTAACAAGGGTGCTTTTTAATTGCAATCAATCAAATTTTTTCCTTGAACTGTAAATGTATTTTAGAGAAGGGAGGTGAGTGAGCTATCACATGCAGTAATTCTTTACCTTTTGCCGCTGGGGACATTTTGTGGTGGTGAGGGAGACTTATTCAGTTTTCATCTATGAGAATAATCTGGTTTAAAGAATTTGTTGGGATCGCTCTTTTTAAAGAAAGTTACATTATGTTTCTTATGATTTCTAGAATTGTATAATAGGCTGTATATCATCCAAAAATGGTTTTTGATATCAGGGTAATCACTTGAATGCAACACCCATAGTTTTGTTTCCTAAATAATAAGTTTGAGCTTTCTTAATTTATGTTTATGCACTTTTTTTATTAAGGAAATTTTGAAAAATGCAGAAAAATAAAAGAAAAACTCATGCATAGTGTTTTGAGTCATCAGTTTTGAAAGATTTTTTTTTTTCCCAGTTTACTTAAGGCCTGCTTTTACCTACAACTACATATTCAGGCTCCAAATTTTGAATGGTATTAAATTGCGGTGTTGAATATGCAACTTCAGAGAATGTTGGTCTTATTCATTGTATTAAAAGTTTTATTTTTCTTCATCGAAATGTCAGCACCAGCAAAATCTTTTTTGACATTTCTCCTTTAATATATGGCTGTGATGACAAAATACTTTAATAATTTTGAATATTATAATTACTAACAGGAAATACTTCTTCAAATGACATTAAACTAGAAGGCTTTTGAGAACTTGAGTCTGCTATTTTTCAGTGATGTATCACTGCCAAGAGATCTTTTTCCTCTTTCTCTGATGCTTCTACATTTCTTGCAACATTCATGTAAGAGGTATGGTTTTAACATCAAGGTTCATTACCCTCTTTTTTTGACTTTTTGACATGTTACATGTGGAACATTTTGCAGTTTGAGATTTGGGGATTCACTGTGGTACCTGAAGACTCACAGATCGCCTCAGTAAAGCATCCTGTCATTTCCCTTAATTACCTTATGTTTAGGTTTCCATTAACAGTTAAGTAGGTTTTTGGAGAGCATTTTGTTCATAGTTGTTAAAATTCTTGTGCTCATTTCGGCAGCACATATACTAAAATTGGAACCGTAGTTGTTAAAATTCTTGAATTTTTAGATACATTTTTTTTTAAGATACATTTTGACCCAGCAATTCTACCTCTAAGGAAATATTAATGGAGATGTATATAGGGTTAGTTACTTGGATGTTTGTTGTGATGTTGCCTATGATGGTGAAACTTTGAAAACACTCAATGTCCCAAAATACGGAAATAGTAAAATAATTTAAGCTAGAAAATATCTATACAATGTAGTAATATTACAGTATATTAACAGTAATAAAATATAATATTAATATTATGTTGATCAATATAATATATTGATTAATATGTTGCATTAATATATTAATATCACATAAACTAATGCAGCCATTACTAATCATGTTGTAGAAAAAATTGACAAAAAATCAAAAGATGGTCATAATATGATATCAGGGTAAAAAAAGAATACTAAAAAAGTATGAATATTTTTCTTTTCTTTTTTTTTGAATATTTTTCTATTTTGGTTAAAAGAAGTGTAAGAAGATTCTGAAGTGTAGTAAAGATTATGCATGATTTAATATTTAGTCTTCTCACTTTGAGAGAAATTCTTCTGCATGGTAAAGTTTAAAAACCCTTGAGCTAGGTTTAAAGAAGTAAAAAAAAGCAAAGACTATATTTTCATATGTAGGCATTGAAACCATTCTGTCTTTGAAATAATCATCAAATCCCTAGAGATAAATGAGGATAATCCATATGTCTCTGCTTATCCCCAAGATTTACTCTATTTTATCTGAACCTTTGTAATTTTAATATGAGTTAATAGATTTATTTGTGTAATGATTAAAAGCCTGGTAATTAAGTTCTCAAGTTGGATGTAATTGTGCAAGATAAAGGGGTAGTACTTAAATTTTTTTTAAATATATTTTTTGAGTAGGCAATGGTTTTATAGGGTTGAAGATCAAAACGTAAAAAAAAAAAGAAGTTATACAATGAAAAGTCTACCTCTTTCCCAAGCTCCTCATCTCCTCAATTCCCATTTCTCCAATTCACCTATCCTGGGTAAGCGTTATTATTCGTTTACTGCTTATCATTCCAGAGATATTTTATGTGTATCTAAGCCAAAACATATTGACATTTTTCCCTTCTCGGATATATATGCCATTTTTTCCTTTGCTTTTTCCATTCAACCGTGCGTCATGAAGATTTTTTCATAGTACATAGAGCATCCTCAAAGATTTTTCAAAAAAAGTGGTTAGAACATAGAGTATGAAGAAAGGAGATGGATCTTAAAACAATTAGAGGAAGAATTTTCTTCATGGTTGGGGTGTTGAGTGCAAGTATGTCTTGCTGAGTGAAGAGGAAACAATATATTGAGTGTACTTGAACGTGGCATACGGAATTGTAAAAGCTTCCAGTTTAAATATCATTAAGTTATTTTTTAAAAGACATTATCTATTTGAGAGAGAGAGAGAGAGCACGCAAGTGAGGTGAAGGAGAGGGACAAGTACACCCCGCACTGAGCTTGGAGCCCAACTTGAGGTTCGGTCTCACCACCCTGATATCATGACCTGAGGGAAATGAAATCCAGAGTCTGTTGCTTAACCAACTGAGCTACCCAGGTGCCTCCAATTTAAAAAAAAAATTTACTTAAAAAAAATATATTTATATAATTTAATATATAATATATTGATTATAATCAGGGTAATGAAACAGCTCTTAAAAATTTGCCACAAAAATATGAGACACTTCATTCGTCTTCAGTCCTTATTTCTCTCCTCTGAGGCAACTACTTTCAACTCTTTATTTTTTTCTTTTTTTTTTTAGAGAGTATTTATTTATTCATGAGAGACCCACAGAGAGAGGCAGAGACACAGGCAGAGGGAGAAGTAGGCACCCTGCAAAGAGCCCAATGTGGAACTCTATCCCAGATCCCGGGATCACACCCTGAGCCGAAGGCAGATGCTCAACTGCTGAGCCACTTAGGCATCCCAAATTTTTTCTTCTAGTATTTACCTCCTAAGGTTTTAAAGTATACTGTAACTATTTCTTGACTTAAATGAGTTGGATATTATTTATTTTATTTTCTTTATAAATTGAGAATTGATACTTTATGGTGAGGATGTAACTCCTTTACTCTCTCTTCTACTTCTACTTCCACTTCCTCTATCCTCTCAGTTGACATTTATCTCAATATTTAGTTGAATTAATAGTTAGGTTTTATATGATTATGATTAAGTAAATATGACTAGCCTGTGAGCCAAAAGATAAAGATTGTTTTTTTCATTTACCTAATTTTCTATCTATCTATGGCTTTTTCCAAGTATTCAAATGCTGTCAAATGCTCAATTACAAGAATCTATCAACTTAATTTTTTTCCTTAAGTCTTCTTCCTGTAGGTCTCATTCTTCACATACATCTGGTTTGTTTCTAGGTTTGCAACCACCCTAAAGATTAGTATCTTTAAGGAGTTAAGAAAAGAGATTGTACCCATGAAATAGGAATTGGATGCTATAGGAAGAAACAATCAGAGCACAAAGTCCTCTATGAAATTAAAAAAAATGATAGCCAAAATGGAATTCTGAATAGGAGCAGAAGATAAATTTCTCTAGGTTTGGTGCATAGCTATAGTCCTAATTCACCTCTCTCCTAGATCCTGATCTGGTTGACTCAGTCATTTTGCTCAAGCACTTAGTCCCATTACTGTCTAAGAAAAGATAAATTTTCAAAGTCTTTGTATGTCTTAAAATGTTTTTCTTCATGGCTGGGATATTGACTTGCAGTTTGAGTATGAAATTCTAGGTTTTTCCTCAAAATGATTAAGAGTTAATTTTGGAATGTCTGTTGTCAGTATTACTGTGAAGAAATCTGATATCATTAAGTTTTGTATGCCAGTATGGATTGTTTTTCCTTTCTGAAACTTTTGAGAATCTTCTCTTTGGTATCTTGAAATGTGATGATTTGGTGACCTTGATGTGATTCTTTTTTTCACTCATTGTGCTGTACACTTGGTGTGCTCTTTCAACCTGATGCCTCTCGTTTGTTTTTTGTAGTGTGGTGAAATTTGCCTTAATAATTTCTTCCTTTCCATTTTATGCTGTTCTCTTTTTTTCTTAGTTGGAATTTTGGACCTCCTGGATTGATCCTTCAGTTTTCTTATCTTTTCTCTATTGTTTTTCATCTGTTTCTCTCTTTTTTTACCCTCCAACTTCTCTGGGCAAGTTGTCAATACTATCTTCTAGCCATTTGATTCAGAATTTCATTTTATTACATTTTCAATTTCATATTGCTCTTTCTTGTTCTGATTGCTTCTTTTTTATAGCATTCTACTTTTTATAAATGCAGTATATTTTCTTATCTTTTTAAAGACATTAATTGTAGTTTTATTTGGAGACTTTCTTTTGCCTTTTGCAATGTTTCTGCCCTTTGCAGTCCTTTTTTCTCTTCGTTTTTCAGTTTCTTCAGAGAGAAGTCTCTAGTCCTCTGCAGTGTGGGATATAATCCTGGGTGTTGACATTCTGGGAGCAGGGGCCAATGAAAGGGACTGTGTCAAGAGTCCCCCAAATCATCTCCAGGTTCAGTGATTCACTAGGAAGATTCACAGGACTCAACATATGGTTATACTCACGGTTATGATTTATTTTCGAGAAAGGCTTCAAAGCAAAATCAGAAAAAAGAAAAGGAACGTGGAGTGAAGTCCAGAGGAAACAAGGCAGAGACTTCCCAGAATCCTCTTCTAGTGAAGTCACCAGGATGTGCTTAATTTTTTTGTAACTGAATTGTGACTGCATATGTGAAGTGTTGTCTAACATGGGAGCTCATTAGAGACTCCGCATCCAAGGTTTTTACTGGGGACTGTTCACCTAGGCACCCTCTGCCTAGCACTATCAAAATTCCAGACTCTCAGGGAAAGCAGGTGTTCAGCATAAACGACATTGTTTGTGCAAACTCTGATTAGGCATACTAAACAACTCTTATCAGTTAGGGAATGGTGGGATCCTTTCTGAAATCAAAGTTCCCAGATTCCAGCCAAGGGTTAACCTTGCAAGCAGGCCTTTCAAAGGATAGATATCTCAGGCATGCTAAGAGAATTCTTTTCTGCACAGGGACTGAGGGTCCCACACTTTACTCTGTAGGCTTTCACTTATCCTCCTTATCTTCTGCCTCCTGCTGTATCCTTGCCCTCTGGTGGTAACCTGGAGGCCAAAGCCTCTCACCTGCTCTGGGGCTGAGGAAGTCACCTGTCTGCCACAGGGCTGGAGAGTGGCCCCAGGGAAGGGAGTAGCTAACCATTTTGTATCAGTAAACCATTGCTGTTACTTATCCTACAGCTAGATCTGTGACCCTTTCCATAATAATATTGACTTGATATTTGCACTTTTCTTACGAATGTACAATGGAGTTTTCCAATAGATTAAATGCAGAAATATAAAGCAATGCCACTCTTCTCACTAGTTTATTTTTTGTTTTGGAAAATCTAGTTATTTTTCCATAACATAATGGGTTTATTATTATTTCTAAATGGACTAAGAAATATTTTTAAATTTCTATTTTTGTTAGATAATAATTAATGGTAGATATAATCTACATAAATAAAAGTTCTTTGGAGTCTCCATGGTTTTTATTTTTGCATTACTTAGTGTGTGTGATTGCAATTTTTTAATATTGAAATATAATTGACACAATATTATATTAGTTTCAGGTGTACAACATATTGATTCAACAATTCTATACAATGCTCCTTGCTCATCATGATATATGGTCACCATCTATCACCATACAATATCATTACAATATTATTGACTATATTCCCTGTGATGTATTTTTCATCTCTGACTTATTTATTCTATTACTAGAATAATCAGTACCTCTTAATACCCTTTATCTGTTTCACCCATCCCCCAATGCAGCATTACTTACAATAGCCATGATATGAAAGCAACCCAAGTGTTCATTGATAGATGAATGGATAAAGAAGTGGTAGTAGAGTATTACTCAGCCATCAAAAAGAATAAGATCTTGTCAGTGCTTTTTAAGCATATAGGTCCTTTCGCCAAAAAGCTCGAGAAGCCTATATCTCCCATTTTTCTGAGTCTAGAAATTTGTCTTTCTGCTAGTATCAATACCTATATTGTCCAACATAGTAGCCACTAGCCACACGTACTTAAATATAAGTTAATTAAATTAAAAATTCAATTCCTCAGTCACACTAGTGACATTTCAAGTGCTCAATACCATGTGTGGGTAGTAGTGGCTACTGTATTGAACAGCACAGATCTAGAACATTTCCATTATTACAAAACATTCTGTTGGGGATGCCTGAATGGCTCAGTGGTTGAGCGCCTGCCTTCGGCCCAGGGCGTGATCCTGGAGTCCCAGGATCGAGTCCCACATTGGGCTCCCTGCATGGAGCCTGCTTCTCCCTCTGCCTGTGTTTCTTCCTCTCTCTCTCTCTGTGTCTCTCATGAATAAATAAATAAAATCTTTAAAACAAAATAAAACATTCTGTTGGACAGTACTATCAAAGCTATTAACATTTAAAAGCCATTCTTCTATCTCTTTCCCTTATTTATTTCTACCCCCATGCTGTTTGCTTAATTATGACAGTTAAGCACATATACATGTATTATTCGTTCATAAAACATCTCATTTGTCACCAAGGCAAAGACAAGGGATAGGCTTTCTGCTAAGACACACAGCATGCACACAAATTGCTCTTACAGGGCAAGTGGCATTGCTATGTGGGCAGTGCAGACCTGTGCAAAATGCTATACAGGGAAGCACCATTCATAGAAACTTGAGTGTGAATGGCATGTCTCTGGAGGTGTGAAGTGCAGTGGTCCTGAGTGCCTCAAAGAGCCAGGATCTGAGTCCAGGTTTGTGTAATTCTGATCTGTGCTTTTTCATTTTGGTTAAGATCACCCAACCAATCCCTCTTGTCCTGTATATATGGGCTGTTGAAGGACATTTTTAAGGAACAGATAAAATCATGATTCTCATACAAATATAAAATTTACAAATGTTAATTTTTTTATTTAACTCATTAATCAAATGAGTGCCCCAGTAAGATGGTACAGCCAGTTCAAAAGGAGAAGCCAGAGAACAGACATATTTATAGATCAGGAAAATGGAAATGAACATGCAAATGAAAGCAGAACTGGCCTCTTTCATTGGAGAGGGAAGTCACTTGAACCTCCACCAGATTTTACATGCCTAGAGGCAAAAATTATTTTATATCATTCTAACTTTTCTTCAGTATGAAGAAAAGTATATTATAAAGTATAATAGTTAAACAGCAACGAAAGCCTGGAATCAGATAATCTGGAATGGTGTGATCTAAACAAAGATCACTTTCTATTGAAACACACATTTTCTCCTGTAAAACCCACCTAGCGATGTTTAGATTTTAATTTGCCTGCTCCTGTAAAGTTATCTGTATGAAAATTCTGGTCGACAGAGAAGTTAAATCTATCATTGAAATGAATAAATTTGTATTCTGGGCTTGTTTTGTTTTCTAGGTTACTTGCTTGTTTTAAGCAAGTCATCTAGGTGTATAAGGCAAATCAGTGATGACCTAAATAGATAATTTATAAGGCTTCTTACATTGGCCACAGACTGGTTTTCCTACCAGAAACTGACAGTGGCTGAAAAAAATTTTTTAATTCAACACTGAGCTTGAAGGGCATCAAAATAAGTAAGCCTCAGTTCTATATTCTCATTGCAGAGACAGCCTTGTACACAATGAACCATCATACAGGGTAATAAGTACTGCACCGGAGTTGAAAATAATGTGATGCAGAATCACAAAGGAGGAGGCAGTGAATTCTGGCTAGAAAGTTAACATGTCATCAGGGCCTTAAAGGAAAACTAGAATTTAACCAGCATGATTTTTCCGGTTATACAGACACAAGAACTTCTGATTATATTTCCAAACAAAAAGCCAATCGCCTAGATGATTCCCAGACCTAGCCTCCTGGTGGTGATACCCTTATGTAGGTTCCTCCCACGTTGTATCAGGATTGGTCTGTATACCTATGTGTATGTGGTGGAAGTGGCAGTGTGTGGATTCCAAGGCTTACTTATAGAAGACATGGGGGCTTCCGCTGTAGTCTCTTGGATTCTCAGAGAAATCAACTGTCATGTCATGAGAACACTCAAGTAGCCTTATGAAGAAGCTCAAATGGGAAGAAACTGAGTTTACTCTGGGTCAGTAGCCACTTACCTACTGCCTGTTTCCTAGTTTCCTTAGCAGCTGGTTTATCTTTGTGATTAAGTTCTTGGGAGCAGAGGATGTGTGCAATTTTTGGTACTTGTCTTTAACATAGAGCTTCTCAACCTTTTTATTATTGTTATTATTATCCCTGCATGAGGAGCCTTTTTAGACTTTTTTTCCAAGTTCTTCCATAAAATTTTAATACCACAGATACATTGTATATCTGTTTATATACTTTATAAGAATATATCTACTGTATCTACAAAAAGACTAGTATTTTTTGCCCTTCTACCCCTTATGAACCAGCTTTTGCCCCCTTAAAAGTGATATTATCCTTGTTGAGAAAGCATATTTTCAAAGGATTGGGTTTGCTCTCTCCTCTTTCTTTCAGCATGTGGGCTGGAAGGCAGACTCCTGTGGTGTGCTAACTTCAACTCTGCAGACAAAGGGAGCTCAAGTGACAAGATGGAAGGAATCTGGGAGATTAACATCATAGAACAACCTAATAGCCTGTGTGTAGAAAGTTAATTGAGAGAGAAACATATTCTGATCTTATTTGAGCCATCTTGTTTTGGGGCCATTGTTATAGTAGCTTAGCCTTTATTCTAACAAATATGCATCTCATTTTTTTCAAAACTGCTTAGAAATTTCAAAAATTTCTTTAATTTCCATGTCACTCAAGTCTGTTTGCCAATGACTATATGAATGTTATTTACCCTTTGCCATCTGCAAACAATCTATGATTACCAGTACTACGAATTGTATAAATATTAACATTATTTGATCCAAAAGTTGGGCACCTCTAGGTGATATCTCATAATCATTGAATGAAGGTGTTACCATGCTTTATTTCATTGCATATATTGCTAGTTTGATGTTGTTTTGTTTTGTTGGGTTTTTAACCACTCATTTTATAGTAATAGAGTGTACTAACAGCACACACTCCTCTCAAGTCAGTTCCCTTGTTTGTAAAATTGGTCTAATAACACCTACCACACAGGATTTAAGGACTAAATGAGATAATGGTAGTAAATTATTGAGCATATTGCCTTATTTGTAAGAGACCACTGCAATTTTTTTTTCTCGAAAGGGAGAAAGAGAGAGAAAAGAGGGGCAGAGAGAGAGAGAATCTTAAACAGGCTCCACACCTAGCCCAGAGCCCGATGGAGGGGTTCCATCTCACAAACCTGAGATCATGACCAGAGCCAAAATCAAAAGTCAGGTGCTTAACCGCCTGAGCCACCCAGGTGCTTAGGATACTGATACTTTTTAATAGTCACGTTTTTGTTAATTTTTCCCCTCTTATGTTCTACATCTTAGCAATGTAATCTTTTATTAGCAATGTAATGTGTACAATCTTAGCAGTGCCCAAGAGTGTGTGTATAGCAATATATATTGCTATTCTTTTCTTCACACTCACATATATATATAGATAGATACAACAAACACATATGAGTTTTTCTCTTTTATAGTGATTCATCTATTCAAATTTTCTATTCTATTCTCAGAGTCAATTTTTATAATTTTTAATTTATACTTTGCTAAGAAGTCATTTTCTTTCTATCTTTAAATTTCTTGTCATGAGGTTGCATGTGATATTCTCTTGCAATTTTAAAGCTCTTTGATATTTCTTTTATTTCTGATCCATGCATTTTTATTCACCCCTTTTCATCCTTCTCCATTCTGCCAAAATTAGAGTTTTGTTTTCTTGTTCTTTAAGAGAACAAGCTTTTGTATTTATATATCCTACTATTACTTTTTAAGATTATTCTTAAGTTTATCTGTATTAATTCCTACTTCCTACTGCTTTTTCCTTTTTATCCTTTTTCCTTATTTTGAATAAATAATTCCTTTACATTTTTAAAAACCCTATGTAGTGAGAAAGGTATTTAAGGCTTTAAAATTTCCCCTAAGGACTGTTTTAGCTCCTAGAATGTTCATTCATTGGTCTAAAATTTTCTCCTTTTGACGGGATAAACACTGGGTGTTATACTATATGTTGGCATATCGAACTTCAATAAAATTTTCTCCTTTTCATCATCTTGTAAATGGTTTGTGATTTCACTTCTGATTTCTTTGGGGTTTTTTTCAAAATTTTATTTATTTATTCATGAGAGACACAGAGAGAGAGAGAGGCAGAGACACAGGCAGAGGGAGAAGCAGACTCCATGCAGGGAGCCTGATGGGGAACTTGATCCCGGGACTCCAGGATCACACCATGAGCTGAAGGCAGGTGCTAAACTGCTGAGCCACCCAGGGATCCCCATGATTTCTTTGATACAAAGATTATTTAGTAGTATATTAATTTCTAAGTATTTATGTTTTTTAAAAAATCTTTTTATTATTTGGAATTTTATTGAATGACTAGAGAATCTGACATATAAAATCTCTACTTCCTTAAAAATATTTCCATCCATTATTTATTTTAAATGACATAGTTGTGGGGTGCCTGTGCCTCAGTTGGTTAAGCATCTGACTCTTGATTCAGCTCATGTCAGGATCTCAGGGTTGTGGGATCAAGCCCCACATGGGGCTCCATGCTCAGTGGGGAACCTGCTGGAAATTCTCTCTCTCTCCCTCTGCCCCTCCGCTGCTCACACACATAAATTTCTCTCTGAATAAATAAAAATAAAATCTTTAAAAAAAATAAATGACATAGTTGCTTCAGCATTTTTATTCTATAGATTTTTTTTTTCACTTTTCATGGAGATAGATGGAATGGCTCTCAGGTAAAGAGAAGCAATATTTAAGATTTTTGACACGAACAGGCTGCAGAAACAGAACAAGAATTTCTCATCCCAGGAGTTTTCTTGTTTGTTTGTTTATCTCTATAGGCATAGTTTAGAAGAGCTAAACAGCTCTATTTTGAGCTCAGTTTTCTTAGAACAGGGGCAGTTTGAATAACAGAAAGTTAGGAGGAAAGGACATTAAAAAAGCAAAAATAAAAAACTTAGGCTTTTTAGATGCAGCTAGGAGTTCTGGGGAGTTAACCAACGTTTGGTAGAACACTGTGAAGGTCCAGCCAAGAGGGGAGGCCTTTTTGTGTGAAAACACTGCTGTTTGCTTTACTAGTTTTACAAAGAATATAGATTGATGTTGGTAGGACTTAAATCTCATGATGGGTTAGGGGAGGATGAATAGAAGGGAATGTCCCAAATTAATGGGCCATGGACATTTGTTGGACCCTCCTAGTGTTTTATATATGTTTTAATTAGTTGCCAACACTTTGAAATAAAGCAGCTTTATATAAACACGCAAACACACACAAATCTGCATTTCCAGCATTTAAAGACTTGGAAGCTCTGAGAACACTGAGGTTACATTAGCACATGGCTGCAAGAAGCTGGAGTTGGGGAGCACCTATCAGTTTCAGAGAGACATGTGCTCTCCACCTAGACCATCCCACTGCGCCCTCTTACTCGCAGTATCTAGGCCGAGTACCTGCAGTCATTTTTCTCTTTGTACTTGCACTGCTCTTTGTCCCCTGTAGCTTTAAGAAGGAAAGCCTGTACATTTCAGATCCATTTATCTTTCAAAAGTGGGGAGAGAAAAAGGCCTTTTTATTATTAAAAAAAAAAAAAAGGAAAGAGATTGTGTGTGTGAGGAATATTTCTGTGTTTTAATATGCACACCAAGTGTGTCTGTCAAAAGAATGCAAATTAAGATGCCATTTTAAAACCAACCCCACATAGCACCATAACTAGTGTTTGGAAAAGATTTAATAGGGTTTGCTTTTGGTGAGAAATAAATAAAGAAAGCCACTATGATATGTATTTGTTTATTTAGTAAGAAAAAAAAATCCTGGGATCCCTGGGTGGCGCAGCGGTTTATTTTTTTTTATTTTTATTTTTTTTAATTTTTTTGCAGCGGTTTAGCGCCTGCCTTTGGCCCAGGGCCTGATCCTGGAGTCCCGGGATCGAGTCCCGCGTCGGGCTCCCGGTGCATGGAGCCTGCTTCTCCCTCTGCCTGTGTCTCTGCCTCTCTCTCTCTCTCTCTCTCTGTGTCTATCATGAATAAATAAATCTTAAAAAAAAAATTATAAAAAAAAAAGAAAAAAATCCTGGGTATCAATATCTTATATGGATGGTAAGTTCCTAAAGCAATGCCTTTTGAGGAAAGCAGAAATCATGTACCTCAAACCTAAAGAAAAGTAAAGAAATGTAAATATTATTGGAAACACTATGTCATAGCATCTTGAAGATATGACTGAGAACTTAAAGGCAGATTACATTTCAAATTTAAATTATTTATGGCATTTTCAATTTGAGCTCATGGAAACACATATATATAGATAATATCATATATATGTGGTGGTGTCTGAAAATTTTAATGGGTCAAAGAACTTTTGGGTTTGTCACCCATGAAAAGGCCAATATCAAATGATTCATTTACGTGTGTTAGGAAAGTCTGTCAAAATTTTATGAAAATAAGTTAAAAATATATTAGCTTGATTATAGATAGTGCTCCTGGAATAATAAATAGTGCAGGTTAACACTGGACATTTTGATGATATGGTGAAAGAATAAGAAGACATGAATTTAATGATTTATTTATTGCAGATTGCACTAGGAATAATTTTAGGACAAAAAGATTTAAAAATGCAATGAATATGGTAATGCCACCATAAACTGGCTACCGATTCTTGAACTTTAGGTGTTTCAAGGCTTTGCAGGATTCATGGTTTGTACAACTCTAGTCTCCCATATACAGTTTAAGGCTGGAATGGTTTTTTCTAACTGTTCAGAGAAATCAATCTGTACTTGTCATCCAAGGGAAAATATTTGCCTCAGTTTACCAGTGAAGAATGCTCAAAGATTTGGCTTTTTTTTGGTTGAATTACAGCTCAAGTAAATACTGCAAATATTTCTTTACAGGGGAATTCACAGGGATTACCACATTTATATGATTCAGTTCTCCCATTTTAGTAAATACATGTTTTTTTGGCAAACATTTGGTAAAGAATAATCTGGATCATTTTTATATGCTGAAGTTAGTTTCCAGAAATGAAACTAACTTTTAGACCACATTTCATGTGGTCTTAACTGAATTCCCCAAATGATAGAATTTGAGACTGAATTCTAAGGCAGGCTCTTTGATTTTATGCTTTATGAAAATGAGCTAATATTTCTCAATTAATAGCAATAATGTGAATGGGTACTACAAATGGAAGTATAAAAACTAAATATTATAACATTGGAGCAACAGAAGTCCATGAATACCTTCTAATTACCCTATATTCAAAACTCACTATGCAAAAATTTCATTTTTGTTTGAAAATGCCTGTGTTTAAGAGGAGTTGTCTTCTTTTTATGAAACTCAATTTTAAAAAATACTGTTCTTAGTTTAAGGATTCAGGGATGAATGCCATATTACACATTGCATGCAACTCTAACTACATTAGCATCTTGGTCCAAGGGAAAGGGTGTCAAATTCTTGGTTTTAGGTCTAAGGTGTGAGATATAGGAAAACCTTAATAATTAAGTGTCCCTATTTTTTAATTTGTATTTTGACAGTTTCAAATTGATAATCTCTACTATCATAAACGCTTGTATTATGTTACATATGCCTAAATGATAGTTTATTAAAAACAATGTTTGATTCTATTTCTGGCATTTGAATTTTCTTTGATTTTTTTAAAAGATTTTATTTATTTACTCATGAGAGACACACAGAGAGAGAGACACATAAGCAGAGAGAGAAGCAGGTTCCCTGCAGGGAGCCTGATGTGAGGATCCTTCCCAGGACCCCAGGATCACACCCTGAGCCAAAGGCAGATGCTCAACCACTGAAGCCACCCAGGTGTCTCTGAATTTTCTTTGATTTTGAACACTTCAATTATTTATCATTATTCAATTATTACATATATTCAATTATTTTCTATTTGATATATTCAACTATTAATATGTATTATTCAATTATTGTAAGTTACTAGCTGGTTCTGAGTTTGTTACCCTTCCCATTGGTGGAAGGTAAAATCTTAGCTATATTCTTGGGGCAGATTCCTATGAAAATATGGTGATCATATCATACTAATTAATTTAACACTGTTAACCACTTTTCCATAACTTGGTCACTAAACGTATCATCATGGTGATTTGTTTCATGGTGGTAGCTTTAGGAAGTAAAACTGAAAAATTCCTGCCTATTTATTTCAGCATCATAAGTACAGGTTAGCCATTCCAGTATCATGTAATAAGATTTTTCCCTTCACCCTTCTTTCACCCCTACAGAGTATTCCATGAGAATTCCTTATCAAATCTTCAGGGCAAACTTTAAAAAAATAACACCCATGAGCTTTGATAGGATCAGAGGCTCCATCCAGATTCTGTTTAGGCAAGTAATTGTGTTCAGGTGAGGAATCAGAAGCTGTACTGTGTTTTATAATAACTCCTAAGTTTCTTTGTTGCCTTATTGAAATTCTTGAGTTGGGGACCAGATGACTGCTGTCTATGAGAAGCTGCCTGGTACTCTTCTCTCCCTGGCAGTGCTACCCTCATCCTGGCTCCGATGCAGCTACAGCTCTGCCCTCTCAATTGCTTGCTGTTTGTTGCCTTTTCATAGACTTATAGACCTTAAAGACTCCCTAGTAAAGCTTTTGATGACATATACACAATCTTTTTGTTAAAGTTCCCAAACCAGCTCAAGGAAAACAGAGAAAAAGAGGACAATGGAAAATGTTTTTCTAAATCTCAAATGATTGGTAGTACTGAACTGTCACCATGAATATATATTTTTCTTGTCCAGAAAGTTGTGTCCAGTTGGGTGTTTAAATTTTAATTTTGCTAAATGTTTAGAAGTAACATTTAAGAATGACAGTATCAGGGGGTCCAATGGCAACTTAACACCTTTCACATTTCTCCTGGCTCCCTTTGATCCTTCTTTGGGCTCAGATAGAATTATGCTTCTGAATACACTCTTCAGTGGTTCTCAAGTATGGCCCCTGTGCCAGGCAATGCTGGGAACTTGATGGAAATGTAAATTTTGGGGCCCCATCCTGACCTACAGTATGAGAAACTCTCGGAGAGTAGGATGGGCAGCAACCTGTGTTTTAACAAACCTTTCAGGTGATTCAGGTGAATGCTAAAGTTTGTGAGCCACTGCTTTATAGAACTTGAATTATACTTGTGTTAGATTTGGGAAAAAAAAAAAAAACTTGTGTTAGATTTGGATGTGGAAACCTATAAAGGTTTTCAAACTCCTGTAGTGTCTTCCTGCTTTCCTTCCTCCTTGCTTTGGGAGTCTGGATGAAGTATATATATTGTGATGAACTGCAGACCTTTATCCCAGCTTTGTGGACTTTTGTGGTGGCTATAGTCAGCTAACTGCCTTGAATATTGTTCAGGTCATGGGTGAGACAGATCCTTGGGCACTTTCAGAAGAGGTCAGAGCAGGCATCCCAAGAACTATTGATCATAGGGAAAGCTAGTTTTGAAATCTGGCCAAGCAATTATTCCTATCTGGTTATTTAATGTAAGTAATTCACTGGAGGAAAATAAAATCATGGAGGAAATGACTTTGTATGTGAAATTGTGTGTTGTTTTTTGTTATAGTAGAATGTATGTAACGTGAAATTTTTCACTTTAAACATTTTTAAGTATGTAGAGTGTACAGTTCAGTGGCATTAAGCACATTCACATTATTATGCAACCACCACCACCATCCATCCTCAGAAATTTTTCATCATCCCCAACTGAAATTAAGTGCATATCAAGCAATAAGGACCCCTTCCTCACACTCCAAAGCCCCAAATAACCACTCTTCTGACCTTCTTTCTCTATGAATTGACTATTTTAGGTTCCTCATATAAGTGGAATCATACAATTTTTGTACTTTTGTGTCTAGCTTATTTCACTTAGCATAATATCTTCAATATTCATCTACATTGTAGCATATATCAGAATTTCATACTTTTTAAAGGCTGAATAAAATTCCATTGTATGTATATACCACATTTTGCTTATCCATTCGCCTGAGGGTAAGTGTTTGGGTTGTTTTTACCTTTTGGCTATTGTGAACAATGCCACTATGAACACTGATGTACAAATACCTATTCGAGTTCTGCTTTCTATTCTTGTGGGTATGTATCTAGAAGTGGAATTGCAAAATCAAATGGTAATTCTGTTTACTTTCTTGAAGGATTGCCATTTTATTTTCCACAGTGACTGCACCTTCCCACCAGCAATACACAAAGTTCCGAATTTTTCCATATCCTCACCAACACTTTATTTTCAGGGTTTTTTCAAATAATGCATATTCTACTGTATAAAAAGTGTATCTTACTTGGTTTGTGTTTCCATAATTTCATGTGCTTATTGGTCATCTGTATTCTTCTTTGAAGAAATGTCTAAGCTTTTAGCCCATTATTTTAATTGAGTGTTTTGGTTTTGAGTTGCAGGGCCTCTTTATATATCCTGAATATTAATATTTTATCAGATAGACAATTTGCAAATATTTTCTCCCCTTCTGTAGGTTACCTTTTTACTCTGTTAATAATGTCCTTTGATGCACAAAAGTTTTTGATTTTGATAAAGCCCAATCTAATGTTTTTTCTTTTTTTTTTTTTTGTTTTAAAGATTTTATTTATTTATTCATGAGAGGCAAAGAGAGAGAGGCAGAGACATAGGCAGAGGGAGAAGCAGGCTCTGATGTGGGACTCAATCCTGGGACTCCGGAATCATGCCCTGAGCCAAAGGCAGAAGCTCAACCACTAAGCCACCGAGGCGTCCCATGTTTTTTCTTTTGTTACCTGGGCACTGAATGTGTATATCACTTTGGGAATTATTGATATTTTATTTATTTATTTATTTAGAGAGCCCGGGTGGTGTGGGGTGAGAGAGTTATTGACATTTTAACAATTTTAACTCTTCTAATCTATTTAATTGTTGAGTGTTTTTACCAGGAAAGGATGTTGAAATTTTTTTTTAATTTTTATTTATTTATGATAGTCACAGAGAGAGAGAGAGAGAGAGAGAGGCAGAGACATAGGCAGAGGGAGAAGCAGGCTCCATGCACCGGGAGCCCGATGTGGGATTCGATCCCGGTTCTCCAGGATCGTGCCCTGGGCCAAAGGCAGGCGCCAAACCGCTGCACCACCCAGGGATCCCAAGGATGTTGAATTTTGTCAAGTATTTTTTGTGCATCAATTGAGATGATTATGTGTTTTAATTCCATCCAGTTCATTTTATGAAGCTAGTATTACTGTGACACCAAAACTAGACAAATAGAAAAAAGTACGGGGGATCCCCGGGGGGTTCAGCGGTTTGGAGCCTGCCTGTGGCCCAGGGTGTGATCCTGGAGTCCCCGGATCAAGTCCCACATTAGGCTCCCTGCATGGAGCCTGCTTTTCCCTCCGCCTGTGTCTCTGCCTCTCTCTCTCTCTGTCTCTCATGAATAAATAAATAAAATCTTTAAAAAGAAAAGAAAAAAAAGTACGGACTGATACCTCATGAATACAGATACAAAATCATTTTAAAATATTAAAAAATGGAATCAACCAAGATATATAAAAAATTATATGCCATAACCAAGTGGGGTTTATTCTAGGGATGTAAGGCTGGTTTAACATCTTAAAATTAATCACAAGAATTCACCATATTAACAAGGTAAAGAAGAAAAATCACATGGTCATATTAATCAACATGGAAAAGACATTTGACAGAATTTAACATCCATTCATGATTAAAAACTCTCTTGGGCAGCCTGGGTGGCTCAGCAGTTTAGTGCTACCTTCAGCCCAGAGCGTGATCCTGGAGACCCGGGATCGAGTCCCACATCATGCTCGCTGCATGGAGCCTGCTTCTCCCTCTGCCTGTGTCTCTGCCTCTCTCTCTCTCTCTCCCTCTGTGTCTCTCATAAATAAATAAAATCTTTAAAAACATAAAAATAAAAACTCTCAAAAAATGGGAAGAGAGGAGAACTTTCTCAATGTGGTAAAGAACATCTACAAAAGCCTACAGATAAAATCATATATAATGGTGAAAGACTGAATGCTTTCTCTTTAAGATTGGGAACAAGAAAAAAAAAAAAAGATTGGGAACAAGAACAGTGCTGGAAATTATTACAGAAAATAAAAGGCATACAGTTCAGTGAAGAAGAAATAAAACTGTCCCTGTGTGCATATGACATAATCATCTTTATAGAAAAGCCAAGGAATCAACAGGAAAACTAGAACTAATATATGTTTGGCAAGGTTGCAAAGTATAAGAAAAACATACAAAAATCAACTATATTTCTAAGTACTATCAGTGAACACATGGACACCAAAATTTAAAATACAATACCATTTACAGTTGCTCCAAAAATATGAAGGACTTATGTGTACTTCTAATGAAAAAAGGTACAAGATGTGTATACTAAAAACATACAATACTGACAAAAGAAATCAAGAATGATCTAAATGCTTCTTTGGAAAGAAATACTGTGGATTAGAAGATTCTACATAGTGAACATGTTGATTCTCCCTAAGTTGAAATATAGATTTAATGCAATTCCTATCAAAATCTCAGTAACATTTTTTATAGATATAAACAACATTATTCTAAAGTTTATATGGAAAAACAAAGTAACCAGAAGAGCTACAACAATTTTGAAGAAGAATACAATGGGGAAAGTCAGGCTATCTGATTTTATGAGTTACTATATATAGCCATAATAGTCAAGACTGGTGTTGGTAGAAGGATAGACACATAGATTAATGGCACAGAATAGAAAACCCAGATAGATACCTACACAAACATGCCCAACTGATTTTTTACAAAGATGCAAAAGCAATTCAATGGAGGAAAGATAACTGATTCAACAAACAGTGCTAGAGAAATTGCATACCCACTGGCAAAAATATGAGTTAAACAGTAGTTAACAAATAGTTAATAAAGGGAAACCAATCAAATTAGAAAATGAACAACAAAAAAGGGAAGCCTAAATGACTCAGCTGGTTAGCATCTGACTCTTGAATTCAGGTCATGATCTCAGAGTTGTGAGATTAAGCCCCACATTGGGCTCCACACTGAGTGTAGAGTCTGCTTAAGATTCTCTCTCTCCCTTTCCCTGTACCCCTCCCCCCCCCCAAAAAAAAGAAAGAAAAGAAAGAAAACGGGCAAAAGACGCAGTAAGGCATTTCAACAAAGAAGATAATACAGATAGCAAGTAAGCACAGGAAATAAATGTTCAGCATCATTAGCCATTAAGGACATGCAATTAAAACCACAATGAATTATCACTATATAATTACCAGAATGGTTAAAATTGAAAAATAGTGAAAACCCCAAACACTGGCAAGGATGCTGAGAAGCTGGATAACTTATACTTTACTGGTAGGAATGTAAAATGACATAGTCATTCTAGAAAACAATTTGGCAGTTTCCTATAAAATTAACCATGCAATTACCATACAACCCCAAGAGCACTTGGGCATTATTTGTTCTAGAGAAATGAAAGCTTTTGTTCACAAAAAAACCTATACACCAATGTTCCAAGAAACTGTATTTGTAATAACCAAAGACTGGAATCAGCCTACATGTTCTTTAAAGGGTGAATATTGGGCAGCCCGGGTGGCTCAGTGGTTTAGCGCTGCCTTCCGCCCAGGGCCTATTCCTGGAGACCCGGGATCAAGTCCCACTTCAGGCTCCCTGCATGGAGCTTGCTTCTCCCTCTGCCTGTGTCCCTGCCTCTCTCTCTCTCTCTCTCTCTCTCTCTCTGTCTCTCATGAATAAATAAATAAAATCTAAAAAAAAAATAATAAAGGATGAATATTTAAATGGCAGTATGTGGGACACCTGGGTGGCTCAGCAGTTGAGCATCTGCCTTTGGCTCAGGGCATAATCCTAGGATCCAGGATTGAGTCTCACATCAGACTCCTTGCATGGAGCCTGCTTCTCCCTCTGCTTAGATCTCTGTCCCTCTTTTCTCTCTCTCTCTCTCTCTCTTTCTCTCTGTGTCTCTCATGAAAAAATAAATAAATAAAATATTTAAAATAAATAAATAAAACAAACTGTAGAATGTTCAGGGCCACCTGGCTGGCTCAGTTGGTAGAGCATAAGACTCTTAATCTCAGGGTCATGAATTCAAGTCCCATGTTGGATGTAGACTCCCTCCGTGGAGCCTGCTTCTCCTCCCTCTGCCTGTGTCTCTGCCTCTCTCTGTGTCTGTCATGAATAAATAAATAAAATCTTTAAAAAACAAAACAAAAAAACATGCTAAACTGTGATACATTCATACTATGGAACACTATTCAGCAATAAAAAAGTGAATTATTGGTACATGTAACAATCTAGATGGATCTCCAGACACATGCTAGATGAAAAAAGCCAATCCTAAAAGATAAAATACCATCTGATTCCATTTATATAACATTCTTGAACTGACAAAATATAGAAATGTTGAATAAATTAGTGGTTGCCCCAGGTTATGGAAGGAGGTGTGTACAAGACAGAAATGGATGTGGTTATAAAAGTATAATAGGAAAGGGGCACCTGGATGGCTCAGTAGGTTAAGTGTCTGCCTTTGGCTCACGTCATAATCTTGGGGTCCTGGATTCAAGCCCCATGTCAAGCTCCCTGCTCAGTGGGGAGTCAGCTTGTCCCTCTGCCCTTCCCTCTGCTCTCTCTCTCTCTCTCAAATAAATAAATAAAATCTTGGGGCACCTGGGTAGCTCAGTCGGTTGCGTGTCTGTCTTTGGCTCAGGTTACGATCCCAGGATCCTGGGATCAGGCCCTGCATTGGGCTCCCTGCTTCTCCCTCTCCCTCTACCTGCTGCTCTGCCTACTTGTGTTCCCTCTCTCTGTTAAATAAATAAATAAATAAATAAATAAATAAATAAATAAATAAAATCTTTACAAAAAAATCTTTTAAAAAAGTATAATAGGAGGGATCCCTGTAGTGATGGAAATGCTTTGTATCTAGGTTGTATCAATGTCAATATTCTGGTTGTAATATTGTACTAGTTTTATAAGATGTTACCATTAGGAAAACTTTCTTACAATTACATATGAATATACAATTATGAAAAGTTTAAGTTAAATTTTTTCTAGAGGTACCTGGGTGGTGCAGTCGGTTGAGTGTCCCACATTTCAGCTCAGGTCATGGTCTCATGGGTCATGGGATGGAACCCTTCATGGGGCTCCTGCTTCAGTGAGGAGTCTGCTTGAAAGATTCTCTACCTCTGCCCCTCCCCAGACTCATGCTCTCTCTCTCTCTCAAATAAATAATTAAAAAAAAATAAAAACAACAGATTTATTCTATAAATAAATTCAAGAAAGTAGAAGGACACAAGATCAACACACAAAAATCAACTGATTTATATATATAAACAACAAACGATCTGAAAAAGAAATTAAAAATAGTTCCACTTACAATTGCATCAAAACCAATAAAATACTTAGGAATTAACCAAGGAAGTGAAAGACTTGTATAATGAAAACTACAAAACATTACTGAAAGAAATTAAAGAAGACACAAATAAGTAAATATATTTTTCATATTCACAGATTAGAAGGCTTCATATTGTTAAAATGCCATGCTACCCAAAATGATCTACACATCAGTGCAAACCCTATGAAAATGCCAATGATATTTTTTGCAGAAATAGAAAAATTCATACTAAAATTCATATGAGGGCACCCAGGTGGCTCAGCAGTTTAACACCACCTTCAGCCCAGGGTGTGATCCTGGGGACCCAGGATCGAGTTCCGCGTTGCGTTCCCTGCATGAAGCCTGCTTCTCCCTCTGCCTGTGTCTCTGCCTCTCGCTCTATTGTGTTTCTCGTGAATAAATAAATTTAAAAAATAAAATAAAATAAAATAAAATTCATATGAAATCTTAAGCGATCCCAAAGAGCCAAAAGAATTTTAAAAAAAGAAGAAAAAGAAGCTGGAGGATTCACACTTCCTGATTTCAAAATTCACTGCAAAACTACAGTAATCAAAACAGTGTGGAATTGGATAAACACAAACATATAGACCAATGGAATATGATAGAGATCCTACAAATAAACCTTCACATATGTGGTCAAATGATCTTTGACAGGGTGCCAAGATCATTCAATGGGGCAAGGACAGTCTCTTCAACAAATGGATCCGGGAAAACTGGATATCCACAATGCAAAAGGATGAATTGGGCCCTTACCTAACACTATATACAAAAATTAATTCAAAATGGATCAAAGACCTAAATGTAAGACCTAAAGCAATAAGACTTCAAAAGAAAACATATATGACAAAGCTTTAAGACATCAGATTTGGCAGGGATTTCTAGGATATGGCACCAGAGGCACAGATAACAAGAGAAAAATAGACAAATCAGATTTCGTGAAGATTAAAAAATTTTGTGCATCCCTAGACATTTCTTGAAAGAAGCTATGTGGATGGCCAATAAATACATGAAAAGATACTCAACATCACTAATCAGGGAAATATAAGTCGAAATGCATTAAGAGGGACGCCTGGGTGGCTCAGCGGTTGAGCATCTGCCTTGGCTCAGGATGTGATCCCGGAGTTCCGGGATCGAGTCCCACATCGGGCTCCTTGCATGGAGCTTGCTTCTCTCTCTGCCTGTGTCTCTGCCTCTCTCTCCATCTCTCATAAATAATTAAAATATTTAAAACAAAACAAAACAAAAAACCCAAAATGCATTAAGACTCTACACCCATTAGAATGGCTACAATTAAAAAAATGAGAGACCAACAAATAATGATTAGAATATGGGGAAATTGGAACCCTTGTGTAAAGTTGGTGAGAATGTAAAATGGTATGGCAACTGTGGAAAACAGTATGGTCATTTTTTTAAATTTAAATTACCGTATGATTAAACAATTCTACTTCTGATATATGCCCAGTTGAATTGAAAGCAAGGTCTTGAAGAGTTATTTGTAAACCCACATTCATAGTATCATTGTTCACAGTAGCTAAAACATGGAAGCGACCCAAGTATTAATCAACAGATGAAGGGATGAGCAAAATATGATACATATGTACAATAGAATATTACTCCCCTACAAGCATACAAAACAAACCCCTGCAACAAGCATCATACTTAACAGTGAAAGATGAAAGATTTCCTTTTGAGATTGGGAATAAAACAGTAATGTCCACTATCACTTATGTGTTTAGCATTGTGCTTGTGATCCTAGCTTGTATTGTAAACAAGAAAAAAAAAGTTAAACTGTACTAAAGGATCGGGAAGGAAGAAATAAAACTGTTTTTTACCTATGGTAATGATTGTGTATATGATGTGTATATAGAAAATACTAAAGCATCTAGGGAATTACTAAGTAAGTTCAGCAAGGTTGCTGGATTCAAGGCCAGTATACAAAAATCAATTACTTTTATATTTTGCAACAACCAACAAATTTTTTAAAAATATAGTATTTTCGGGACACCTGGATTGCTCAGGGGTTGAGCGTCTGCCTTTGGCTCAGGGTGTGATCCGAGGATCCAGGATCGAGTCCCATATCGGGCTCCCTGCGAGGGGAGATTTTCCCTCTGCCTATGTCTCTGCCTCTCTCTCTCTCTCTCTGGGTCTCTCATGAATTAATAGATAAATCTTTATAAAAATATCTAGTATTTTCAAAACCATCAGGAATAGCAGGCATCCTCTCCTCTGCTGTCCTGCCTAATGCTCCATTGCAGTGTATTCAATAAACTTCTGTCTCCTTAAAAAAAGTATCAGAAACATTAAATACATCTAACATAATGTACATGTACCATATGAATGCAAAAAGCCATAAAATATTGTGAGAAATTAAAGAACTTTTTAAAAAAAGATTTTATTTATTTATTCATGAGACACACACAGAGAGAGAGAGAGAGAGAGAGAGAGAGAGAGAAACAGAGACACAGGCAGAGGGAGAAGCAGGCTCCATGCAGGGAGCCTGATGTGGGACTCAATCCCGGGTCTCCAGGATCATGCCCTGGGTGGAAGGTGGCACTAAACCGCTGGGCCACCGGGGTTGCCCAAGAAATTAAAGAGCTTTAAAAAAAAATTTAAGTAGGCTTCATGCTCAATGTGGGGCTTGAACTCAGAACCCTGAGATTAAGAGTTGCATTCTCTACCTACTGAGCCAGCCAGGCACCCTAAAATTAAATAACTTCTGATTAAGTGGAAGGATATACCATGTTTATGGATTGGAAGTCTCAGTATTATAAAGATTTCACTTCTTATCTAACTGATCTATTAAGTCAGTACAATCCCAACCCAAAGCTCAATAAGTTTTTTTTTTTTTTTGAGAACTTGACAAGCTGATTCTAAAATGTACATGGAGGGGTGCCTGGATGGCTCAGTTGGTTAAGTGGCCAGCAGTTGATTTCTGCTCAGGTCATGATCTCAGGGTCCAGGGATTGAGCCCCACATTGAGCTCTGCTGTCAGCAGAGAGTCAGTTTGAGGATTCCCTCTCTCTCTTCCTCTGTACCTCCTCCTGCTCTCTTTCATGCACGCACATCCTCTCTCTCTAAAATAAATAAATAAATAAATAAATAAATAAATAAATAAATAAATAAATAAATAAGTAAATCTTAAAAAAATAAACACAAAAAAACAAAACAAGAAAATGTACATGGAAATGCAACGGGCAAAAAGTAGTCCAATCTTCAGTAGAGGAAGGACTAGCTGTGTTGGCTGTCAAGACTTACATAAAGCTGCAGTTATTATGAAAGTGAAATATTAATGGAAAGATAAGAAAAATTAATCAACAAAATTGGGTAGAGAGCCCAGAAGCAGAATCCTATATATCTGGACACTTGATACATGACAAAGTTGACTCTAAAGAGAAGAGGAAAAATGAATAATTTTTTCAGTAAATGGTTCTGAGACAATCAGATATCATTACTTTTTAAAGAAAGAGATAGGGGGATCCCTGGGTGGCTCAGCGGTTTAGCGCCTGCCTTTGGCCCAGGGCGCAATCCTGGAGTCCTGGGATCGAGTCCCGCCTCGGGCTCCCGGCATGGAGCCTGCTTCTCCCTCCTCCTGTGTCTCTGCCTCTCTCTCTCTCTATGTCTGTCATAAATAAATAAATAAATAAATAAATAAATAAATAAATCTTAAAAAAAAAACTAAAAGGTGCTTAGTGTCTTTAGTAGAGAAATGCAAAGTAAACCTAGCTTTTTTCCTTCCTCCCTCCCTCCCTCTTTCCCAGACTTAGCCCTGCTGAGGAATTATTACAGAGCAACAATAAAAAGAGATTACTCCTCACTAGGAATACTGTGGTAGTATCTTCTTACTGGTATTCTCACCTCAACTATTCCAAATCTTCAAGCCTTTCTCTGCAGTGAATGATACCTGGCAATTATCAGCCAGAATGACCTTTCCAAAATATACCTTTCATTATGATACTGTTGGCGTAAATCCTTCCACAAAGACTGGTTAATTAAATTCTAAGTTATCTCCATAAAATAAAGTATTCTGCAGTCATTAAAAAGAATGAAGTAGAACTCTTTGTACGAATATAAAATAATCTTAAAGAATTATTAAGTCAAAAACAAGGTGCAAAACAGCATATTTAAAAATGGGTGGGGGGAGGGTGCCTGGGTGGCCCAGTCAGTTAGTGAAACGTTCAACTCTTGATTTCGGTTCAGCTCATGATCTCTTAAGATTAAGATTCTCTCCCTCTCTATCTACCCCCGCCCCCGCCCTGCACTCTCTAAAGAAAATAATAAAATAAAATAAATAAAAGTAAAAATGGGTAGAGGAATAAATACAGTGGGATTTCATCACATATTCACCTACTCAAAATCAATTAATGCATATAGATAAAAAGCAGAGAAATATGGATTTTTTAAACAGGCACAGGGAACTGCCATGGCCATTTTTCCCACTTTGTGAGCATACATAGACATATGTACTCCATCCTGTAACAGTCTGTGGAAATAGAGTCCAAATAATTTTAAGGGGTTTATTGACCATTTATAAAGAAAAATAATGCATAATATAGGAGGCCAGACCAGTGAACAGTAGTGGCCTTCTTAACTATTATGTAGGGGTATTTGTTTTAAGAGGATCTCATACACATTGCAGGATTTTTAATATATTTGGCCCTCAACCATGAAATGCCAGTAGTTCCTGAATTATTGGATCAAGCAAAGAACCAGACCTACAGATCTCCAAACAGAAGTGAGTGGGGCAGATGCTGACATCATGCTGTCTCAAGTTGGGAACATAAGAGGGAAAAAAGAAGAAATAATATAAGGTCATAAGAAAGCAGATTGAGGAATTAGATGTCTTTAGGTTGGTCATACAGAAGTGTGTATGCTGTATTTGATTAAAGAATTTAAGGACTTTTCAAAGATTAGTTTAACCATAAGCAAGGCAGAAAAGCAGGTAGGGTTGGGGCACTTAAGTTTCATTGGAGGTTTAAATTAGGCTCTCAGTTCCCAACACCAGATTGCTGCAGGAAATGGCCATGTGCCTATGGGACTCATCAATCTTGTCCTGTGAGCCTCACCCTGAAGTGTTCCCCTGGCACTTGCTGTATTGCCTTGGTGCCAGCCTTTTCCTCCTCCCTTCCAGAAAAGGGGAAAGGGAAATATCCTTGAGGGAGTAGACCAGACCAGAGGAGGAAATAGTATACTGACTAATTTAAGAATTCTGATCTGATGCAGTGTGTTACTGGAGCAGACAAAGGAGACGCAGAATGAATTCAGCATGAAAAACTGTCTTGCGACTGTTATAACGGTAAAAAGTCACACAGACTACCCCCTCCAGCAGGGGCTTGCTGGGACAACTTTCCTCAGAAAGATTTTGAGCATAGCCAGCTTTGGTTTGGGGCTTCATAGATAGACTGAATTGTGCCCAGGTTGGTTACCATACTTTTAAAAAGATGTAGATAAATTTAGGATCCCACAGAGGGTGACCAAAATGATCAAAAGCAGGCAAAATATCCGCCCTAAGACTGGCATTGACATTTTTTCTGGAGCCCAGCTCTGAGGTGTTAGGTTTTCAGTAGCAATACTGCAAGAGACCACAAGATGGCAAAAGAGCTCTAAAATGCCCTTTTTTTCTTTTTTTTTTTTAAAGGTAGATTTAGGAGAGGCAGTTTTAGATCAGATGTCCCTTGATAAAAACAAGGACAAGAAAATTTAAGAATGTCTATATTTCAAAATTTATATGACCGAAATACTTTCTCTGGCAAGTTTTTGCAACATTTGCTTATAAGATAAGATCCGAGGATCTAATGTAAAACATGGTGACTAGAGTTGATAACACTGTATTATTGTATAATTAAAATTTTCTGAGAGTAGAACTTAAATGTTCTCATCAAAAAAATGTATATTTCAAAGAAAAGTGTGTATATGTGTGTGTATCTAGTGTGTATATATAATTAATTAATACAGCCATCACATATATATATATATAAAGCTACATATTAGTGTCAATATCACAGGAATATGGACTCCAGTAGTGACACTGTATAACTACTTGGGACAGAACCGATTTACCAAACTGCACTGGTCAAGCAGCATAAGCAAAAAATAAACCTCTGTTGTGTTAATCTAAAAAACAAAATACATATATAGTGACAGGTAACCAAATGGAAGAAATCCTTTCACAATTTATATGTATATCAAATCATCATGATGTATACATATCTTACAATTTTATTTGCAATAAAAATAAAACTCTAACTAAAATTTATTTTTTTAAAGATTTTATTTATTTATTAGACAGAGAGAGAGAGAGAGAGAGCACAAGTAAGGGGAGCAGCAGGCAGAGGGAGAGGGAGAAGCAGGCTCCCCACTGAGCAAGAAGCCAGATATGGGGGCTCCATTCCAGGACCCCGGGATCATGACCTGAACCCAAGGCAAATGCTTAACTGACTGAGCCACCCAGGGGACCCTCTAACTAGAATTTAAATAAAAATTTGAAAAGAAAAGAAGTTAAAAAAATAATAAAGCTGAAAAAAGAAAAAAAGAGCAATATTGGTAGGTGAGTTAAGGAGTTCTCAGTCGGTATGTCAGATATTTAACAGATATCAATATTGCCTTAGCTTTCTGCCTTCTTTGTTTTTTCTTTTTTCTGACCTCTGTCCTTCTGTCTGCTTCTACCAAGACATTATAATATGAGAAAAGCAAAATAATGTAGTGATTAAGGGTATGGGTTACAGAGCCCTACTGCTTGAGTTCATGTAGAGCCACCAGTTATTAACTATGTGACATTCAGCAAATTACTTAACTCTTAACTCTGGGCCTTAATTACTTTTTCCATGGATTGAGGAAAATAACATTGTCCACTTTATTGAATTATTCTCAGGATTAGATGAATTGATGTATATACAAGCTCTCAGAACAATGCCTAGCAGACAAAAATGTTAATTTTTTAATGTAATTAAAGTTTCAATTTTTTTCTATTAATTTACAGAATTACTTTGTTTTAATTTGTTAAGCACATGAGTAAACTGTTTGAGAATTTTCTCTTGTTAAAAAAAAGTGTACAAGGATGCCTGGGTGGTTCAGTGGTTGACCTTCTGCCTTCAGCTCAGGGCATGATCCCAAGGTTCTGGGATCAAGTCCTGCATCAGGCTCCTTGTGGGGAGGAGCTTCTCCCTCTGCCTGTGTCTCTGCCTCTCTTCTGTCTCTCATGAATAAATAAAATCTTAAAAAAAAAAAAAAGGCCCTATGATTATAAACTTTTGCCTTCCTGACAGTCATGTCTGTGTCTTCATGTCTTATCATACTTGATTAAACAAATCTTGAGTATATTTTATTTTTTTGGGGGGGTATATTTTAATACAACTCTGTCTTCCTTTTTTGGTGAGTTTTATGCTTTTTACCCATTTTTATTTTTATTTATTTATTCATGAGAGACAGAGAGAGAGAGGCAGAGACACAGGCAGAGGGACAAGCAGGCTCCATGCAGGGAGCCCGATGTGGGACTCGATCCCGGGACTCCAAGATCATGCCCTCAGCCGAAGGCAGGCGCCAAACCGCTGAGCCACCCAGAGATCCTCACCTTTTACCCATTTTTATACTACACTATTCATTTTAAATCATTTATGTAATCTTTGTATATAAACATTTTTATTCCCTTTGCCACTTGTTATAAATACTGTATTCCGGTTTGTACTGGCCTTTTAATTATGATTACAGTGTTTTATTTTATTTTATTTTATTTTATTTTTTTTAAGATTTTATTTATTTATTCATGAGAGACACAGAGAGAGAGGCAGAGACATAGGCAGAGGGAGAAGCAGGCTCCATGCAGGGAGCTTGATGTGGAACTCAGTCCCAGGACCCTGGGAGCCACCCAGGCGTCCCTAAATAAAATCTTAAAAAAAAAAGAAGTCCAAATCAAATTTAGGTGCTAAATAAATAGTATTTATACTATTAAAATAAATAGCATATTTGTAAATAAATAAATAGTATTTATTAAAAATAAATAGTACTTCATAAACTTTTTTTCTGTCATATTTTCCCATTTCCCACCCTTAGATTAATCACTGAAAAGAAGAAGATGACAAGGATTCTGTGTATTTATATGGCAGATTTTTATTAAAGGATGTTGGGTTGTAATATTCCCAGAAAGTGAAACAAGAGGAAAAAGAAAAAAAAAAAAAAAAAACCGATTCAAGCAGGATAGATTTTTTTTAGATATTTGCTCTCTGAATAGGAGAAAGACCTTTTCAATAATCCAGAAGCTTAAAAAAAATAAGAATAATCCAGAAGCTTTTTTTTTTTTTTAAAGAATGCCATGCTTTATTTAACCATTTCAGGGTCATATTAAAACTATCTATCTGCCAAGAAAATTTGACACTGGTACATGCACTCTTCAGAAAACAAAACTTTTTAGGTAAAATACTTCAAGTATCCGAAAGGTTTTGTATATGGTTTTTTTTTTTGTTTTTTTTGTTTTTTTTAAGTAGTCTCCATGCTCAGTGTGAAGCTCAAAGTGGGGCTTGAACTCCAACCCTGAGATCATGACCTGAGCTGAGATCAAGAGTTGGACACCTAAGGACTAATCCACCTAGAACCTCCTATATTTGTATGATAAAATAATAAATATAAAATTAGTGACATATACTTATCACTCAGTCTAAAAAAATAGAAGATTCACAACGTTTTTGATGTTCATATACTCTTACTGATTCCATGCCTTCCCCAAATTTCCCCCATTATGACTTTTTCACTTCTTAATCTCTTAAATTAAAAATATTTTCTTATTTACGGACATATTCACAAACAATATATTGCTTCGATGTGTATGTTTGAAAACTTGGCATGAACAGAGTCACATTATAGATATTCT
The DNA here is from genome assembly GCF_048164855.1 of Canis lupus baileyi. Classification (NCBI taxonomy): domain Eukaryota; kingdom Metazoa; phylum Chordata; class Mammalia; order Carnivora; family Canidae; genus Canis; species Canis lupus. The sequence goes on from NC_132849.1 coordinate 13,641,628, forward strand.
GCAACTTGCTTTTTTCAATCAACATTTTATTCTTGACATTCATCTGTGTCGATATGTTTAACCAGAGTTTATTCATTTTAACTGCTGTGTATTCTATTATGTGAATATACCATTTATTTTGCCTTTTTTCTGTTGATGGAAAATGGTATTAAAATCAAGAAGACATTTAATTTTGCTGTGAAAAAATCAGTGGTGCTATATTATGTGCCTACTTCCTGATACAAGGAAGTTGTTCAAGAGCTTTTCTAAGCTGTGTACCTATGAAGGTAGTGCTAGAAAGCTACACACAGTTTTCCAAGATGATTATTATTTATGTGCCTTCCTATCAGCAGTGTACAAGAGCTAATGCTACTCCATATCACCATCAACATTTAGCTTTTGAGGTTTTGCCTGGTGTGTACAAAATGATCTCTACTCCAGCAACTCTGGCTTCCTTAGTGTTACTCAGGACCTTTGCACAAAATCCTTAGACAGCTTAGCATGTTCTTTCCCTTGATATCTGCGTGGTTGGCTCTTTTACCTCCTTCAGGCCTTTTCTGAATTGTAAGGCCTTCCTAGCCCATTAGGAAGGCCTTATTTGTTTGTTTGTTTATAATTTTTTAAGTTATCTCTATATCCTTCATGGGATTCCAACTTAAAATCCTGAGATCAAGTCACATGCTCTACCAATTGAGCTAGCCAGGCACCCCCACTTCCATCCCTTTTAAAACTTGATATTCCTCTCTCCCACTCTTTATCCCCCTTCACTGTTTCATTTTTCTCCAGAGCATTTATTACCACTGCCTTTCCCCACAGGAAGGTAACTCCACAAGGACAGAGATTTTGTATGTATCATTCACTGTTGCATCCCTAGAGCTTAGAAGGTAACAAATGTGCTCTAGACTTGAATAAATATTCGTTGACTGAACAGAATGAATCTCAGTGAGATTTCATTTGCTTAATTATTAATAAATTGATCAGGTTTCTATTGGTTATTTATACTTCCCCATTTGTGAAATGCCTCACCATATCTTCTGCTCATTTTTCTATTGGGTCATTGAACATTTCTTTGATTTTCAGGAGCTCTTTATAAATCCTGATTGTAATCCCAATGCCTTTGTTAATTACTTGTACCATAAATATTCTTCCACTTTGTGATTTAATTTTTAACTTTTTAAAAAATATTGATATCTTTTCATAAAGTTTTAGTCATTATAAAGTAACTTCATTACTTATAATGAAGTTCATTAATATATCCCCCTATGGTTTGTATTGTTTGACTGTTGTATAAGGAATTCTTTCCTATCCGGAGTGCATTTACCTATTTTTTTTTGTAAACATCTTAAAGCTTTGCTTTTACTTTCAAGTATCTAATGTACTGGAACAGAGTTTGGGGTATGTTGTGAGGTGGGAGTCCATTTGTTTTTTCCGTTTGGAAAGTCATCCTTTCCCCTGCTGATGTGTGTGTGTGTGTATATATATATATATATATAATCTTTTCTATAGTAGTGGAATTGCTGTTTCAAATTACATTTTTGTTTTCACTAAATATATATATTACCTTGATATATATATATTTCTATTTATATTCCTAAAGTTTTTTTTTTTATTTTTATTTTTTTATTCATGAGAGACACAGAGAGGCAGAGACATAGGCAGAGGGAGAAGCAGGTTCCCCCAGGGAGCCCTATGTGCGACTCGATCCCAAGACCCCAGGATCATGACCTAAGCCAAAGGCAGATTCTCAACCACTGAACCACCTAGGCCTCCCTTTGTCTATATTTCTATAGTTTCTATAAATGCTTAAGTCTTTTTCTGAGCTGTCTTTGTTCTATTAGTTTTTTGTTTATTTCTGCATAATGCCACACTTTTTTTTTTCTTTTACATATTATTAACTTTTAATGCCTTTTGATATCTGGTGGGGCAATTCTCCCCTTATTCTTCTTACATAGGATAATCTTAACTATTCTTGGCTCTTCATTCTTCCATATGGATTTTAGGATTAGCTTATCAGATTGCAAAGAATGTGCAATTGAGGTTTTGATTGAAATTCAGTTGAATTTATACATGTCTTTAGGGGAGAATTGCTATATATATGGTTTTGAATGTTGCTATCTATAAACGTAGTACATAGCTCACATTTTTTTAGGTGTTCTTTAATATCTTTCAAAGAAGTTTTATTATTGTGTCCACACGGAATCTTGCACATCATTTTGTTTTACTCTTAATACCTTAATTTTTATCACTACCATAAAGTTATTTTTAAAATCACATTTTCTGACTTTTTTTGTTGATGTGTAGATATGCAATTGATTTTGTAATTTGAACTTATACTGTTAGTCTGTTAAACTATCTTATTTTTTTAATTAAGTAATTAAAACATGAGGCTCAAACTCACAACCCTGAGATCAAGAGTTACTTGCCCTACTGACTGAGCCAACCAGGCACCCCTGTTAAGTTTTTCATTTCTAGTTATTTATCTGCAGATTCCTTGGAGTTTTCTGTGTACATAGTCATATCATCTTCAAAGAGTGATGGTTCCATTTCTTTTTAATCTTTATACCATTTTTGTTGGTCTTAGCTCATTAGTTGGGACCTCCAGTGTAATGCCAAGAAAAAGCAGGAGTAATGAGTATAGCAGGTTGAGTAGTGTCCCTCAAAATTCATGTCCATTGGTAACCTTAGAATGTGACCTTATTTGGAAATTGGGTCTTTGTAGCCAAAACTAAGGAATGAGATGAGATTAGACTTGCATTAGGGTGGGCCCTAAATCGAATGAAGGTCTTCTGATAAGAGGCAGGAAAGGACACACACAGACACAAAAAGGCGGTGATGTGAAGGTAGAGGAGAAGACTGTAGGGATGCATCTACAAACCAAGAAATGCCAAGGATTGTCAGCAACCACCCGGGAGAGAGACATGTCATTTTCTCTCTCCAGGCTTTTAGAAGGAACCAACCCTGCTAACACCTTGCTTTTGGACTTCTAGCCTCCCAAAATGTGAGAAGAAATTTCTGTTGTTTTAAAGCCACCCAATTTGTGGTTTTTATCCCAGCCCTAGGAAACTAATGCCATGGGCATCTTTATCTTTTTCCTAACATTAACGCCTTATTTATTTATTTAATTTTTCTCTCTCTCTTCCTGTTAGCTTTTTTTTTTTTAAATTTTTACTTGTTTATGATAGTCACACAGAGAGAGAGAGAGAGAGAGAGGCAGAGACATAGGCAGAGGGAGAAGCAGGCTCCATGCACCGGGAGCCCGATGTGGGATTCGATCCCGGGTCTCCAGGATGGCGCCCTGGGCCAAAGGCAGGCGCCAAACCGCTGCGCCACCCAGGGATCCCCCTGTTAGCTTTAAATTTGAGAGAACTTTCTTTTTTTTTTCCCCCAATTACATTCTTTTAAAAAAGTATTTTGAATAGGCAATGTATTCACATGGTTCCAATTTAAAAGGTAGAAGATATGTTCTAGCTACCCACTGTACAGCATTCTACCTCTTATTTGTTTTCACTAAATATAGCTCAGTGATCATCTCTGATCATTATACAGATTCCTTGCTCAGTTTTACAATTTGGTAGTATTTTTATTGGTTGGGTGTACCATAATTTATTTAATTCCTTCTTGGTGGATATTTAGGATGCTCCAATATTTTGTAATTACAAATAGTGTTCAGTGAATAATCTGGTATGTTTGTATAATTATGAGTACATCTGCAGGATAAATCCCCAGTAGTGGAATTGCTGTTTCAAAGAGCATGTGCTTTTGTAAATGTGACAGAAATTTTCCAAATTGCCTTCTATAGAGATCATAACAATTTACATTCCACATAGGAATATGCTGATCACCCACACTCTAACCTACATAGTCATACTTTTTGATCTATGCTAATCTGATAGAGGAGATATAGTATATCTGTGTAGTTTCAATTTACATTTTCTTATGAGTTAAGTTGAACATCACTGCATAGTTAATAGTACTTTGTACTTCTTTCTTTGTCATATCCTTTGCCTATCTTACTACTGAGTTCTTTTTCCTTATTAACTTATGGGGCCTAGATAGGGGAACTCATCCTTTGTAATATGTTATAAATATTTTCCTAGATACATTTACTTTAGTACTTTAAAAGTACTTTACAATTTCTTTTTTTTTTTTAAGATTTTATTTATTTATTCATGAGACACACACACACACAGAGAGAGAGAGAGAGAGAGAGAGAGAGGCAGAGACACAGGCAGAGGGAGAAGCAGGCTCCATGCAGGGAGCCTGACGTAGGACTCAATCCCGGGTCTCCAAGATCACACCCTGAGACGAAGGCGGTGCTAAACTGCTGAGCCACCAGGGCTGCCCTAAAATTTCTTTAATAATATTTTTGACACTTTCTGATTTTGTGATTTTATTTATTTATTTATTTATTTATTTATTTATTTATTTATTTATTGTAAATCATTTCTTGGTGCTAGTATATAGTTGTGATAGGTGCCAGGGATGCCAGGCCAGAAAAAAAATATAAATCCAGTATGCCCAAGGACTATACTTTCAAAGAATCCTTAAGTGCCTTTGGCAATCTTTACTTAAAACATGAGTGTTCTTTTTTTTTTTTTTTTTAAAGATGCGCTTTTTTTTTTTTTTAATTTTTATTTATTTATGATAGTCACAGAGAGAGAGAGGCAGAGACATAGACAGAGGGAGAAGCAGGCTCCATGCACCGGGAGCCCAACATGGGATTCGATCCCGGGTCTCCAGGATCGCGCCCTGGGCCAAAGTCAGGCACCAAACCGCTGCGCCACCCAGGGATCCCAACATGAGTGTTCTTAATATCATGTTTGTGTAACCCTGACTTAATAAGAAACATTTTCACCTTTTTTTTCCCTAAGAATTGTCAACATCTTTTTTATAAGTGTGGGGGGAAAAATACCACTTTACAGAATGATCTATGGCTTTATAAAATGAAAGTATTTATAAGCAAAAGAAAAAAATCAATATACATCCTAAGTTTCAGGTAAAATTTTAAACCTGAGGACTATATCTTCATGTGCACATAACTTTTTATTTTATTTATTTTATTTTATTATTATTTTTTTTAATGTTGGTTTATTTATTATTTATGATAGTCACAGAGAGAGGCAGAGACACAGGCAGAGGGAGAAGCAGGCTCCATGCACCGGGAGCCCGACGTGGGATTCGATCCTGGATCTCCAGGATCGCGCCTTGAGCCAAAGGCAGGCGCCAAACCGCTGCGCCACCCAGGGATCCCTGCACATAACTTTTTAAAAGTTTGCTTTGGCACAAGGAAAAAACTGTCATCATTGTATAAAAATAAAAGTAGAAATAAAAATGAGCAGGAAAAAAAACTCTCTCAATATGTCTCACTGTTAGTACCAGCCTCTTGATGGCATCTACTTTTGGATATGCGATTGCCTATATGTATATTTTTCTGTTTAAAAATGGGAACATATGAGAGATACTTTAAACTTTTTCAGTTAATATTTATTACAATATAAAAAACTAAATTGTTGAGTGATATTCTATTTATGGATACAAAGCGATTGTGTGGTTTGTCCTCAGTTATTTCTGCAAGCACATCCTTTTCTTCATTGTGATTGAATATTGCCTGTTCTCAACACTTGGCCTTGACCATCTTCTTGCTCAGTATTTTCTCCCCAGGTAATCTAATCAATGACTCATAGCTTCAATTATTAGATACCTGCCAATGACTTCTAAATTTACATCTCACAAGCCTCTTTTGAGACCTAGCATAGGTATTTCATTGTCTATTTAGCATTTCTACTTGTGTCAAAGACACTCCAAATTATGTATCCAAGCTAGACAGAACTCATGAATCCCCCTTATCCCCCAAACCTGGTAGTCTTCCAGCATTTCCTAGCTAAGGGAATGGCAAGATCATCTGTCCCGCTGAGTAAGTGATCAACTTAGCAAGCACTGTCGACACATCCCTCATCTCTCCTTCATATCTACTGTATTAACAAATTATATCAATTTCTCCTCCTAAACATGTTAAGTCTTTCCATTTCTTACTATCTTCATTGCCGACATCTTAGTCTGTGCTATAACTCTTGGCCAAACCAACTGGTTTCCTACACCCAACCAGACCCCCATCTTATAAATTCTCTATGCCAATGCTTCTCAAAGTATCTGCAGTGAAGGACCAATTTTTAAAACTTTTCAATTTGTCACAGACCAATATTTTGTGAAATATAATAAAAATAAGTTACTGGGGAGAAAAAGGAAATAAAAACCCAAAGATATACAGAATATAAGCCACATGTTGTTATTATATTTAAGACATAAAACTGCAGTGTTAAATTGGTATAAAATTTCTGTGGTGCCTAAATGGAGTATCATGGGGACCCCCAAATGTGGGGCGACAATCGAGCAAAAGCTGGTGGCATGGTCAGTGAATGGAATCTTCCCTTTATTGGGAACTGTGCCTGGTTGGTCAGTGAGGGCCTATGGATATTTTGAGGTGGGTCACCCCACCTCTTGGGCCTGTCTGCATCCAGTCAAGTGGTCCCTGTAGCCCTTTGTGTCCTTTTTGCATTACATCGCTCCAGCCTCTTTGCCTAAAAGTGGCCTCTACGGTTTCTGAACACTCTGCATTTTTGCCCTTAACTTGATGTGTGCTCTTGTATCCCCAGTGCTTAGCAGATGGTCAAGGCCAAGTGTTGAGAACAGGCCATATTTAATCACAATGAATGGCTGGCACTTACAAAAGACACTTAATAAATATTTGTGAAATGAAAGACATAACTTGGGCAATTTGGGGACATTCAAGTTGTTTTCAGTGGTTTTTTAGTATTTATTTTTTATTTATTTACTTGAGAGAGAGGGAGAAAGCATAGCGGGAGAGGGAAAAGCAGACTCCCCCCAAGCAGAAAGCCCCATATGAGGCTCAATCGTGGGACTCCATCCCAGGACCTGGAAATCATGACCTGAGCCCAAGGCAGATGCTTAACTGACTGAGCCACCCAGGCGCCCTCAGTGGTGGCCATTTTAAATACCACATGACTATATCTGTAGTTGTCTTTATTTCTTTAGGATGGATACCTAGATAGAATTACTATATCCAGAGTAGAAACTTTTTTAATATATATTTTATTTATTTATTCATGAGAGACAGAGAGAGAGAGAGAGGCAGAGACTAGGCAGAGGGAGAAGCAGACTCCCTTCAAGGAGCCCATGCAGGACTTGATCCGGAATCCTGGAATCACACCCTGAGCAGAAGGCAGATAGATGCTCAACAGCTTAGCCACCCAGGCATCCCTAGAGTAGAAACATTTTTTTTTAAAAAAAGTTTCTATTAAGCTAAATCACCTTCCAGAAAGACTGTTCCCATCAATATTGAATGTGAATACTCATTTCTGTGCCTTCAGAATAGACCTATTTGTCTGTTAAGCTCCTTAATTCAATTTTAGCTGTTTCAGACTTGGTCTCTGTCTTGGGGCATTTCTGAGGTGGGGAGGTTCTGCTTATCTTCCCCTTGTCGCCAGTGTGCATTTCAGACTGGCTCATTATGATGAGCCAGGTGGTATTCACCTCTGTCCAACCTAAAATTGGTTGGGGTGAGGCAGGAGGAGGCAAGAGGGACATTGGCCCTCTGGCTGTCCCAATTCTTTGGGTCTTCCTGGATCCAGATCAGATCTCCCATTGTGTCTCCTTCTTTACATTAGCTTGAGGCAGAATTTTTAGCTTTGTAACCCACTAAGATTAGTAATTATTTGACCCACATCCGTTTTGAGATCACTGTCCGTGGGCAATAAAAATATCTCTTTGCAAGGTTCTAAGGCTAGGGTATTTTTTATTTGTTTTCAGATGCACCATTTTGACTGAAGCTTGTTCTTTCTTGCAAGAATTCAATGTCAGAAGTAGCCAGTTATATGGCTTAGGATAGTGTTTGACTCTAATACAAAAACACCGGCTCAAGCAAGTAAATTTGTTGTTATTTTACATAACCAAAAGTCCAGTGGTAGGGGTGCTAAGTGGTAAAGATCAGCAGTGGCTTGCTTATGTCAATAAAGACCCTCGTTTATTTCTCTCTTTATCCTGCTATTCTCAACATTGGCTCCATCCTTAAGACTGGATTCCTGTGGTGGCAAGGGAGCTGCCAATAAGTAGAAGATAGTTTCTTGATGATGTCTTGGAGTAGAAGCAGGGAGGGATTGTCCACTAAAATGAAATAAATCTTTTTCCTTAATCTGATTGGGTCAATTTAGGTCATGTGCTCATACATAAAATATTTCAAAAGCCACTAAAGCGTTAGGTTTGATAGGCACAAAGTCAGTGTTCCAATTTACAGGAGTTTAACTAGCTCCTGGCTTTGGGTGTTATCAGATAAAAGGGCTCAAGTGACATCATCCACATCCTTCTTTTCTCTCTCTTTTTTTTTTTTTTTTTTAAGATTTTTAATTTATTTATTCATGAGAGACACAGAGACAGAGAGAGAGGCAGAGACACAGGCAGACGGAGAAGCAGGCTCCATGCAGGTAGCCTGATGTGGGACTCGATCCTGGGACTCATGGAGCCTGATGTGGGACTCGATCCTGGGACTCCAGGATCACAGCCTGGGCCGAAAGCAGGTGCTAAACCACTGAGCCACCCAGGGATCCCCCCTTCTTTTCTCTTTAACAGATTTTCTTCACTTGAGAGTCATGAGGGCCACCAGAAGCCTTAGAGTTACATCTGTCTTATCAGTTTAGCAACCTGAGCAGAAGGAGAGCATCTTCTCTGATAAGTCTGCAGAAAAACCCCAGAGAAGATTCTGACTGGCTGTAGTCTCGTTCCTGAATCAATTACCATGACCATGGGAAGAGAATACTCTAGGCAGGTCTGGGTCCTGTGCCTAGTTTGGTCAGGGGAGGCAGATCAGCCACACCTAAACTACTATGAAGTAGTTCCCCTTTGGAGAAGGGTTCCCTTACTGAAACAAAGGGAGGATAAATGCTGGGAAGGCAAAAATAGCAGCTGTTCAATGTAATCATATTTTAGCGATTCAAAGGAAGCCAATTTGGCTAGTGTAGTAGCTTTCAAATTGTGGCCCCCACACTTATTGAATCAGAAACCTTGAGGGGTGGAGCCAGCAATCTGTGTTTGAATAAACCCATTAGGTGATTCTGATGCAGGATGAAGTTTGAGAACCAGTGAAAATAGTGAGGTTTCCCTCAGGAGCTATGGAAGGGCAATAGAACAAGCAGTTAATTCTGGGTGTAGGGGAGGTTTCTTAGGGGAGGTGCCATCTAATTTGAGCCCCCAAAGGTGAGATGGACCTCACTTTGTGAAAAAATTTCCATGTCTTTCTCTTCATTTCCCTACTCCGCTTTTGCACTGAAGCCTGGCTGATGCCAATTTAACATATTCATTCTACCTCTTGAGTCACTGTTTCTCAGCTTTTCTTTTTCCTAGGACATTCTTTATTTTTCCTCTTCACAGATTCAAACCCTAGCCATCCTTGAAGGTTCAGCTCAAACTTTCATTTCTTCCAGGAAATAATTTCAATTTTTACACACTAATCAATTCCCTCTCTACCAGGTACTATGAGAAGTAAATTATAAATATGCTATCTGCTTTAAAGGATATGCACATATTTTTAAAGATGCCATCAAAATGCCCTCTAAGATGGGGATCCCTGGGTGGCTCAGTGGTTTAGCACCTGCCTTCGGCCCAGGGCATGGTCTGAAGTCCCAGGATCAAATCCCGCATCGGGCTCCCTGCATGGAGCCTGCTTCTCCCTCTGCCTATGTCTCTGCCTCTGTGTGTGTGTGTCTCTCATGAATAAATAAATAAAATCTTAAAAAAAAAAAAAAAGCCAGACACCCTCTAACAAAGGCTCTACCATTTACATATTCACCAGCTGCTAAATTCCACACATCCTCACCCACTAGACATCAGTCTTTTTTGTTTTTGCCAATCTGATAAGTGAACAATTTCTTACTGTTTTTTTTAAAGATTTTATTTTTATTTTATTTTTGTTAATTTAAAAAATTTGTTTGTTTATTTGATTTGTTTTTTTTTTTAAAGATTTTATTTATTTATTCATAGAGACAGAGAGAGAGAGGCAGAGACACAGGCAGAGGGAGAAGCAGGCATCATACAGAGAGCCTGATGTGGGACTCGATCCAGGGTCTCCAGGATCATGCCCTGGGTTGCAGGCAGCGCTAAACCGCTGCGCCACTGGGGCTGCCCCTGTTTGTTTATTTGAGAGAGAGAAAACGAGTGGTAAGGAGGGGCAAAAGGAGAGAGAGAGAGAAGCAGACTCCTTGCTGAGTGTGGTGCTGAACCAACTGAGCCATCCAGGTGCCCCAAGATTTTATTTATAAGTAATCTCCACACGCAACAGGCACTCCTCTTCTTACTGTTTTAGTTTGTATTCCTTTGATTACTAATAAGTTTGGCTATTTGCACTTTTCTTCTATAACTTGCTTGTTGATATCTGTCTTAGTTTGGACTGCTATAAGAGAATATCATAGGGATGTCTGGGTAGCTCAGTTGGTTCAGCGTCAGACTCTTGTCCTCTGCTCCAGTCATGATTTCAGAGTGATGGGATCAAGCCCCACCTCTGGCTAGTTGTCTGCTAGGGATTCTCTCTCTCCCTGTCCCTCTGCCCCTCCTCCTGCCTCTCTCTCTCTCTCTCAAATAAATAAATAAATCTTTTTTAAAAAGAGAGAGAGAGAATATCATAAAATGAGTGGCTTATAAACAACAAACATTTATTTCTCATAGTTCTGGAACCTGGAAGTTCAAGATCAGGGTACCAGCATGACCAGGTCTGGTGAGATCCTTCTTCTGGGTTGCAGACTGCCATCTTCTTGCTGTGTCCTCACGTGACTGAAAGAGTGAGAGAGCACTCTGGAGTCTCCTTTATAAGAGTATGAATCCCATTTATGAGGGCTCAGACTCATGACCTAATCATCTCCCAGAAGCCCCACCTTCTAATACCATTGCATTAGGAGTTAGGATTTCAGATTATGAATGGGGATGGGGGGACACAAATGTTCACTCCATACAAATATCCTAAGCTTGTTAGTTTTTATGTTTTACTTTATCATACAGAAAATGTTATTCTTTTTCTTTTGGTGTACAGTTCTTTGTATTTTAATTCATGTGTAGATTTGTATAACCACCACCATAATCAGAATAAAGAACAGTTTTATCATTCCCAAACACTCCCTTGTGTTAACCCTTTATAGTCACACTTTCCCTTCAATGATAACTCCTGACAACTGCTGATCTACTCACCATCACTACAGTTTTGTGGTTTTGAGAATGCTATATACATGGAATTACATAGAATGTAACCTCTTGAGACTAGATTCTTTCACCAGGATGTTTTGAGTTTCATCCAAGTTATAGTATGTTTCAGTAATGTGTTCCTTTTTTATTGCTGAGTAGTGTTCATTGTATGGATGTACCGAAATTTGTTTATCCATTTACCCTTTGAAGAACATTTGGTTGTTTCCAATTTGGGGTTATTACAAATAAACCTGCTATGAACATCTGTGTTTGGGTTTTTGTGCCAATATCAGTTTTTGTTACTCTAGGGTAGATTCTCAGAAGTGGGATTGTAGGGTTATATAGAAAATGCTTGTTTAGAAAAAAAGTGCCAAACCATTTTCTAGAATGGCTGTACCATTTTGGATTCCCACTAGCAATGTATCATATTGCTTTACTGCATTTGCCACAGCTATTAAATTAAGACTAAGTGCCTTAGCTATAAGGTACATTATATTAGCCAGACCTGTGACTTATGAATGGACTAGTATGAGAACTCTGCCAAAAAGGTGACAGGGGACCTAAACAAATCTGAATTTGAGATTCTCAGAAAGAAGAGAAGCAGAAGCCAAGATGAGCAGTGAAGCAGCATCCTAGAGGTACAGAGTCATCTGTATGATAGACTTATTTAAGTAGGGGACAACAATAGCTTATTTCAGATGGAATAAGTCGATGGTAAAGTTAGCAGTGCTGCTTTTGGGTCATGAGTGATGAAAAGTTCATATTCTATTGCTCTTTGAGAGCTGGCTTCCCAGAAGCTGAGCTGGAGACTGCTACTCTTTTTTTTTTTTTTTTTTATGTGTAGCTTTAAAATAAGCTCTCATAAGTTATGAAAGTAACCATTAATATAAAAGCTTTATTGAGATATAATTCACATAACATACAGTTCATCCATTGAAAGTGTACCATTTGGTGGCTTTTAGTATATTCATAGAATTCTACACAGCCATCACCATAATTAATATTAGAAACATTTTCAAAAAAAAAAAAAGAAGAAACATTTTCATCACTCTTAAGAGAAACCCCATACCCCTAGCCAAACAACCTTTTTAAAAATATTTTTTAAAGATTTTATTTATTTATTTGAGAGAGAAATAGTGACAGAGACCATGAGCAGGGGGAGAGGGAGAAGCAGGCTCACCACTGAGCAGGGAGCCCAATGTGGGGCTTGATCCCAGGACTCTTGGACTGTGACCTGGATGCCCAACCTGCTAAACAACCCAGGTGCCCCTAAACAAACTTTCTTATCATGGAGACCAAGTGCAGTTCCTGATTATTCCTAAGTAACAGGTTTCCATTCCCTGCAAGTCCCTGAAAGTATTCAGACAAGATAATCACAACTTACTGCAGGAGCCAGGTATCCACCCACCCTACTGAAATTACAAAGCCTACTTCCCATATGTCATTGTTCACTCTGTTTATGAGTATGACTCTCACAAGGCCCTCTGTGATGTGTGATGTCCTCTTCCCCCAGATTATAAGTATATGTGACAACAAAATGCTAGCAATCTCCTATCATTTGTGCTGGGTGTTGTGTGTTCACCCATGCCAATAATCCTAGAGTGAGAGTCCCACTCTCACTAGTGGGGTGATTAGGAAGAAACTAAAACAAGGTGTGTAATAGCAGATTTGAGCAAGGAGAAGAAAGAATCAACACACTTGAACATAGTTAATTGAGGGGCACCTGAGTGGCTCAGTCAGTTAAGTGTCTGCCTTTGGCTCACGTCATGAACCCAGGGTCCTGGGGTTGAGCCTCACTTTGGACTCCTTGCTCAGGAAGGAGCCTGTTTCTCCTTCTCCCTCTGCTGCTCCCCCTTCTTGTGCTCTCTGTTTCTCAAATAAATAAATTAAATATTTAAAAGAGAAAATAGTTAATGGAGATTATCCAGTCTGAGGAGCACAAAGAAAAAAGAATGAAGAAAAATGAACAAAGCCTAAAAGATATGTGGGACATCATCACACATACCAACATATGTATAATGGGAGTCCCAGAGGGAGAGGAGAGAGAATACAGGGAAGAAAGATTTTCCAAGGAAATAATATACAAAGACTTTCCAATTTGGTGAAATACATGAAACTACACATCCACAAAGTTCAGTGAACTCAAAGTTAAGCTTATCCAAGCAGGATAAATTCAAAGAGATCCACATGCAGCCACAATATAGTCAAATTATTATAGCAAGGAAGAAGGGACTTACCTTTTACAAGAGAGCCCCAGTAACAGTGACAACCAATTTCTCTCTGGAAATCATGTTATCCAGAAGACAATGGAATGACATATTTAAAGTGCTACAGGAAAAAAAAAAAAGCATCAACCAAGAATTATATGTCTGGTAGAACTATCCTTCAAAAATGAAAGAGAACCCACCCCTTTGATCTCTGTTGTAGTCACAGCCCACTACCTTCCCAGAAGAGAGGAAGTGGGAGAGGACCTTATGTTGCTTGTTGCCCAAGTCTCCTTGCTGTGCTGCACCCAAAGAGTATAAGATGTTTATCTGTGCCAAGGGTTCCTGCATCCCTGCTCTGATGCAAACTGGATCCAGAATTGCATCTAGACCCATTGCCACATCAGTGTCATCTTGATAGAAGAGGGCTCTATAGTAATTAATGGGACACAGAATGGTGTGATTTAGCTAATCCAGTGGGAATTTCAGACCAGTGCAATCAGCAGAGACATTTATACTGCTACCAATCTTATTGGTGCAGGTGCTTCAACAACAGGAATGGTAGTTTCTGGTGCTGGTATTGAACTAGTCTTTGGCAGACTTCTCATTGGTTAGGCCAGAAATCCCTCACAGGATCATCAGCTGTTCTCATATGCTATCCTTGGACTTGCCTTGTCTGATGCTTTTGTTTGATGGTTGCTTTCTTAATTTTGTTTTCCATGTAACAGAAATTACTTCTTGAAATGTTGTCATTCATATTAATTATGAATGTAATTCTTTGATTTTACTGTGACTTCAAAACATATAGTGTTGGAGTCATGGGAATGTACAAGTTTCCTCCCATTATCTGAAAGTAGAACAGTCCTATGAAATATTTATTAAGCCAAAATGATATAAAGTGAAGCGTATCCCCACTTTCTTAAGATTGCATTACAGCCCTTTGTTTTTATGAAAGACCCATATTAGTCCCTGTTTTAGCTGATTCTTTTTTCTGCCAGTTCAAATCAACTGTTGAATCCTTCTAATGAACTTGTCATTTCAGTTATTGTACTTTTTACTTCCATAATGTCCATGTGGTTCTTTGAAAAAATTATTCCTCTATTTTTATTGACATTCTCTATTTGTTGCAACATGTCATACATTTACTTATATCTTTTAGCATAGTTCCTTTTAGTTCTCCCAATATATTTCTAATAATTATTATAAAACATATTATTATGTTAAATCCAATATCTGGACCTTCTCACAGGCAGTTTCTGTTGTCTATCTTTTTTTTCTTGTGTATGAGTCACGCATTCTTATTTCTTTGTCTTGTATTTTTTTTGTTGTTGAAAACTGGACATTTTAGGTTGTATATTGTAGCAAATCTAGATCTTTTTTTTAAACTTTTATTTATTTATGATAGTCACACAGAGAGAGAGAGAGAGAGAGAGGCAGAGACACAGGCAGAGGGAGAAGCAGGCTCCATGCATCAGGAGCCAGGATCGCGCCCTGGGCCAAAGGCAGGCGCCAAACCGCTGCGCCACCCAGGGATCCTGCAAATCTAGATCTTGATTATCCCTTTCTTCTGGGACTTGTTTTTGTTGTTGTTTGCTTATTTATTTATTTAGTAATTTACCTGAATTATTTTAGTGAAGTGTATTGCCCCTTCATTGTGCAGCCTCTGTTCTTGCTCCTTAAAGACTGCAGTCTTGGATGCACACAAATTACTCTGGGATGGCAGTGTTTTATTTTTATTTTTATTTTTTTTAAATTTTTATTTATTTTTGATAGTCACAGAGAGAGAGAGAGGCAGAGACATAGGCAGAGGGAGAAGCAGGCTCCATGCACCAGGAGCCCGATATGGGATTCGATCCCGGGTCTCCAGGATCGCGCCCTGGGCCAAAGGCAGGCGCTAAACCGCTGCGCCACCCAGGGATCCCGGATGGCAGTGTTTTAGCAGGACTCTCTTTGACAGTCTCTTTTCCTGATCTCTCTGTTATGCTGTCTGCTTTGGTTAGTATTTAAAATTCTTTCCCTTTTGGGGTTATTAACAGGCTGGATGTTCTCATGAACCTTTTACTAGTGTAAGTAATCCAATAAAAGAAGAGAAAGTCAGGTAGAAGCTATCCTTGTTATCACTTAACCTTAGAAATCACACAGCATCCCTTCCACCACATTCTATTCATTAGAAACAATATGCTAAGTCCCACCTGCATTCAGTAAGTGTGGAATTAGGCTCTACCTTGTGAAGTGAATTACATCAAAGAATCTATGGACATATTTAGAAACCACCTTAACAAGAAGAGACAAACTGATTTCTAGTTACCATTGCACTAGCTTTGATAAAAACAGAAAAATAACTGCTTATTCTTTTGAGTTTTTCTGAACTCCTCTCTATATGATACATGGGTACAGCTTATAGTCAGGCACCAATGAGGCAAAATTCAAGGATCAATAAGAATCAAGTTTTGTTGATGTTCATGTTTATTAGCGGGTCATAATATGACTATGGGATTTCTCAAACTTTCATGATGGCCCTGTATCTATCCCAATCATCACATTTGGATTCTAAAGACATATGAAGGGCAATTATTACTCCCAGCTCCTATTTTCTACAACACTTGCACTTGAGATGAAATGGTAATGAGATTCCTTGTGTCATTGGGACAAAGCCCCATGTATATTCACAAATCACAGGAAAAGGTTTGTGATGAGTCTTCTTTTTTCTAATCCTTTCAGGCATTGAACTGTGCTGAGCAGGCAGGAGCTGAGCTGTGAACAGAGCTTCTCAGTACTTGTCTGGCCAATCAGAAAACAGAGTTGTTAAAAAATGGGGAGGAATTAAAGCATTGAGATGGAGTAAAAAAAAAAAAATGGGGAGGAGGATTGTGGACAAGAGTGATGGTCAGAAGAGTAGGCAGAGTAAGATGACTTTTATTTCCATCAAGAATATTGACATTTTTAGGTGGGAATGTGAATTTCTGCAAGTGGTCCAAGGTGGCTAAAAAATATAAAAATGTGGAGTAGTGTGGATATGGTAGATTCTAAAATAAAAAAAGTGGGGTTGGGACACCTGAATCAGCCTCAGATGGTTAAGGGTCTGTCTCAGCTCAGGTCATGATCTCAGGATCCTGGGATTGAGCCCCACATCAGTTCTCTACTCAGTGGGGAGTCTACTTCTCTCTCTGCCCCTCCCACCCCCCTCATGCTTTCTCTTGCTCTCTCTCAAATAAATAAATAAAAATCTTGAAAAAAAATTTTTTTTTCTTGGGAATGCCATAAATATTCATGAGCATCTTTCAGTTTATAGGAGATTTCCAGACTCACATTTTATGGGCAAGATAATCTAGTCCCTTCCTCGTCCCCCACCCTCATTTTATGAAAGATTTTATTTGTTCATTTCAGAGAGAGAGAGAGAGAGAGAGAGAGAGAATGAGGAGGGAGGTAGAAAGGCAGAGGAAGAGGAAGAAGCAGACTCCCTTCTGAGCCCCAATGTGGGGCTTGATGTGGGGATCAATCCCAGGACCCAGCGATCACGACCTGAGCTGAAGGCAGATGCTTAACCATCCGAGCCACCCCGGCACTCCTCCTCCCTCTTTTTACAATATGAGAACTGAAATCCAGTGAGGTCATTATCAGAACAGGAGCTAGAAAGGAAATTCTTGTGATTCCTAATCCAGTATGTATCTAATGTTCTGTAGAGCCACAAGTGGCTTATAAAGATTTGCATGATCTGATCCCTTGTACTTCTCTATCCTTATCTGTCCTTCCTCTATATCATTTCACCTCAACTGTGCTGGCTGCCTAATTATTTCTTAAACATACCCAATGTGCTCCAGTCCCAAGGCCTTTGTACTTGCTTGGTGTCCTCTGTTGGAAAGCTTTTCTTCCAGATATCAATGTGATATTCCCTCTCTCTTCCTTTATATCTATGCTCTACTGTCATCTTACCAGAGAAGACTTCCCTGACTATCTTCTGTAAGGCATTACCCAGCCCCTGCTTCATCATTTTTCCCTTACTCACTTTATTTCCCTTAATTTATTTTACCACATTTATATTCTTTTGTGTATTGTTTTTTCCACTAAAGTGTAAACTCTGTGAAAGCAGATTCTTGACTTTTGTTGACTACTCTATCCTCCAATATTTAGAATGTCAATTTATGTCACTCCTTTGTTCAAAATATTCCCATCTCATTCACAACACAACCCAAAAGGCTTTAAAGTGGGGATCCCTGGGTGGCGCAGCGGTTTGGCGCCTGCCTTTGGCCCAGGGCGCGATCCTGGAGATCCGGGATTGAATCCCACGTCGGGCTCTCGGTGCATGGAGCCTGCTTCTCCCTCTGCCTATGTCTCTGCCTCTCTCTCTCTCTCTCTCTGTGACTATCATAAAAAAAAAAAAAAAAAAAAAAAAAAGGCTTTAAAGTGGTCTTTGTGGGCAGCCCTGGTGGCTCAGCGGTTTAGCACTGCCTTCAGCCCAGGGTGTGATCCTGGAGACCTGGAATGAGTCCCATGTCATGCTCCCTGCATGGAGCCTGCTTCTCCCTCTGCCCATGTCTCTGCCTCTCTGTGTGTCTCTCATGAATAAATAAATAAATAAAATATTTAAAAAATAAAAAATAAAATGGTCTTTGTTACGGACTGAATTGTTCCTCCCAAATTCATATGTTGAAGTCTTCACCGCCAGTATGCCTCAGAGTAGGACTATATTTGGAGGTAGGACCTTAAAGGGTGATTACAGTTAAGTGGAGTCATGTGGGTGAGCCCTAATCCAATATGACAGGTGTCCTTATAAGAAGAGTTTAGAGACAATAGGGATGCGTGTGCATAGGGAAAAGCCCATGTGTGGACACAGAAAGAAGGTGGCCAATTGCAAACCAAGGAGAGAAGCCTGAGGAGAAACCAAACATATCTATACCCCAATCTAGACTTCTAGACTCCCCAATCAGTTTCTAGACTTGAAACTGTGAGAGAATAAATCCCTGTTGTTTAGGCCACCCATCCAGTGATATTTTGCTAATGGCAACCATAGCAGACTAATATAGCCCACTTCTCTACCACCTCATCTGCTGTGTCCCTTCTTACTCATGCTGTTACAGCTTCTTTGGCATTTTTGCAGTTTCTCAAGTATGACAAGCTGGCTTTCACCTTGGAATTTTTGTATTTTATGTTCCGCTCTTCCTGGAATACTCTTCCTCCTAGATTTCTCTGCGGTTTATTCATCCAGGTTTCTGCTGACATGCTGCCTTCATAGATAGTCATGCCTTTATTTTTTTTAAAGAAGTTTATCTATTTATTTATTTTTAAAGTAATCTCTGCACCAACATGGGGCTTGAATCCATGACCCTGAGGTCAATAGTTGGATGTTCTACTGAGTGAATCAGCTAGACATCCCTTAGTTATACCTTTTTTGAATACCATCCTGTTTAAACTGCAAACTCTGTTACCTCTTTATTCCCTCTCCTGATCTTGCTTGTTTTTTCCCATAGCACTTACCATTTGACATACTATATATTTACTTGTGTATTGTCTTCCATGAGGCATGAGTTATTGGTGCCTTTGGTTTTCCACTGACTCTTTGGTGCCAGATGAGTTCCTGCAACAAAGTAGGCCCTCAAGTACTTAGTGGGTCAGTTAATGAATTAATAAATGTTACTGGCCTATAGGTAGACAAATGTATAAGTAACACAGACTAGAAGGTCCATAAATCCATTTTATGTATGGGGACTTATTTCTTTGTTGTTTGTTTTTTAAAGGGAAGGGCTATTTCAATGAAGGAGGGGAAAGCATGTTTTTTCTAACACATGGAAACTTCATGATTGATTTAATATATTTGGAAGAAAACAGAGTTAGATCTTTGCTTCATATCACAAAAAGAATAAATTTTATTTTATTTAAGTTTATTTACTTATTATTCAATTAAGTAATCTCTACACCCAGTGTGGGGCTTGAACTTATAACCTCTAGATTAAGAGTCCCATGCTCTTCCAACTGAGCCAGCCAGGTGCCCTAAAAATAAATTTTAGATTAAATATGTCTAACTGTAAAAAATAAAAATTTGAAATTATAAACAAAAATTTAGCAAGTTTAGGAGAATTTTTGTATAATTCCTAGGTGTGTATGCTTCTTGGGGGTGGGGTGAGACTTCTTAGACAAAAAGAATACTCAAGTCACAAGGGAAAAGATTGACAAATTTGATTACATTTAAAATTTATAATGGCAAAAGAAAATATGAATGGGACAAAACCAAATGCAAGATTTTGACAAAGGGTTAATATTCCTTACACTGAGAATTATCTTCTAATAAGAAAGAGACAATCTGCTTATTAGAAATATAAGCAAAGAATATTAAAAGGATTTTTGAAGGAGGAAATGCACATGGCCAGTAGATATGAAATGAGGCTCAACAATTTCATACACACACACACAGACACACACATGCACGAACATATACTTTTTTACCCATCAGGGTCATTCATTTTTTTGGATAAAATATACGCTGATTGGGATCCCTGGGTGGCTCAGCGGTTTAGCCCCTGCCCTCAGCCCAGGGCGTGATCCTGGAGTCCCGGGCTGGAGTCCCACGTCGGGCTCCCTGCATGGAGCTTGCTTCTCCCTCTGCCTGAGTCTCTGTCCCCCTCCCCCACTCTGTGTCTCTCATGAATGAATAAATAAAATCTTTAAAAAAATAATTAAAAAATATACACTGATTTTCCTACTATGTGCCAAGTATCATCCTAAGTATTGGAGATAAAGCAGTGAAGAAAAGAGGCAAAATCCCTAATATCATGGAGCTTATGTTCTAGTGGAGAGAGATAGATAAGAAACAATAAGAAATAAATTATATGGTATGTTAGAAGGTGATAAGTGCTGTAGAAATAAATCAAACCATATAAGGGACAGCATAAAAGTAAAAAGAATTTATGAGGTTAGTTTGCCCAATTCTCGGGAAATGAGTTTGAAAACCCAGATGAGTGGCACTTGAGTGGTGCAGTCAGTTGAGCATCCAACTCTTGGTTTCAGCTCAGGTTGTGATATCGAGGTTGTGATCTCAGGGTAATGGGATTGAGCCCCATGGGGGGCTCCATGCTCAGTGTGGAGTCGGGTTGGATCTCTCTCTCCCTTTTCTGCTAATCTTTCTCTCCATGTGAGCACTCTCTCTATCTCAAATAAATAAATAAATAAATAAATAAATAAATAAATAAATAAATAAATAAACAAACCCAGATGAAATGGTTGTTTTTCTTTTTTTTTCTTTTAAAGATTTTATTTATTTATTCATGAGAGACAGAGAGAGAGAGAGAGGCAGAAACACAGGCAGAGGGAGAAGGAGGCTCCCTGTGGGAAGCCTGATGTGGGACTTGATCTTAGGACCCGGGGATCACGACCTGAGCCAAAAGCAGACATTCAACCATTGAGCCACCCAGGTGCCCCAAAATGGTGGTTTTTCTAGGAGAATTATTATTATTTTTTAAAGATTTTATTTATTCATCCATGAGAATGCACAGAGGGGAGAGAGAGAGAGAGGCAGAGAGAGAAGCAGGCTCCATGCACCGGGAGCCCGACGTGGGATTCGATCCCGGGTCTCCAGGATCGTGCCCTGGGCCAAAGGCAGGCGCCAAACCGCTGCGCCACCCAGGGATCCCTTTCTAGGAGAATTAAGTTACAAAAATGATTGCAGGGGGGAGAGAAAAATTCTAATCCAATTATATATCATAAAAACATTTAAAGAAAGTTGTTCAAGAGCCATTCCCAGAAAAAGCATCAGGTGAGATATTTCAAAGGTTAATTATACCAATTCAAAAGTTTTTTTTTTAATTAAATAAACTCTACGCCCAATGTGAGGCTCAAACTAATGACCTCAAGATCAAGAGTCAGATTCTGTACTGACTGAGCCAGCCACGTGCCTCTGATTATGCCACCTTTTAAATTACAGACATGTCCAATGATATTTAAGTCGTTTCAGAGTTTAGAAAAAGAAGTGAGGTTGGGAAGAAATGGTCATTCTCCTATGCATTTAGTGCAAGTGGGAATCTGGATAAGCTTTTCAAAAAGGATTCTGACAATATGTAGCAGAATTAAATCTATCTATCCATCTAATCTATCTATATATACATCTTTAATGTAGAATAACTATTGGGATTCTAGCCTTTAGAAATAAAAATATCAGTTGGTAAGGCTGTTTATATATGAGCTATGTTTATAGTATCAAAAAAGACTGAAAACAACATCAGGGTCAAGAATAGGTTAAATAACTGATGGAACCATGCTATGAAATATTGCACAACTATTTAAGAAAGCAGATCTATATGGTTTACTGGGAGAAATATCAGTAATCTTAAAGGGAAATAGGCTAATGTGTAAGTTTTTGACAAAAAAGAAAAAAAGAAAATTTCCCATTGCATGCAAATAACACGTTTATGTATGTTTGTATGACTATATAGAAATATATGGGAGTAAAAAAAAAAAATGTATGGGGGTGCCTGGGAGGCTCAGGTCATGATCCCGGGTCAAGCCCTATGTGGGTGGGACTCCCTGCTCAATGGGGAGCCTGCTTCTCCCTCTCCCTCTGCCTGCCACTCCCCCTGCTTGTGCTCTCTTTCTATCAAATAAATAAAATCTTTAAAGAACAAAAGAAACAAACAAACAAACAAAAAACCCAAAACAAGGAAAAAAAAAGGAAATGTATGGAAGGAAACACTTCAAGCTTTAAAACATTGGTTATGTGGAGTTGGCTTGTTGGCTTTTTCTTTGTTGTTTTTGGCTTGTTGCCTCTGCAGGATTTTTAGTTTGAAATGAAAATCTGGTAAGATACATTTTATAAGAAGACTTTTCTTTCAGCTTTTTCTGTTTAACATGACTAAAAGAAATACATCTCTGGAAAAGAAGGAAAAAGAAAGGAAGAAAGAAAAGAGAAAGACACATTTGCTTGGGTGCTAGGTAAAAGTGGTGCATGAGACTTCAGGCAGGCGGTGTGTGATTTGTGTGGCATCCACAGGCAAGACTTGGGAGTTTCACCCGATTTTGCCCAATGATTGAGCTTTTATGTTGGTGTAGTAGAGTAACCTTAAGTTACTCAAGTTCTCTCAACCCCAAATTTTCCATCAATAAAGTGAAGGTGTCAAGTATCCACCACACAGGTGGGTATTTTGATTGTGAAATGACACATGAGAAGATTTTTATTTATTTTTTAAAGATTTATTTATTTATTCAGAGAGAGAGAGAGGCAGAGACACAGGCAGAGGGAGAAGCAGGCTCCACGCAGGGAGCCCGACGTGGGACCCAGATTCCGGGTCCCCAGGATCACGCCCCGGGCTGCAGGCGGCGCTAAACCGCTGCGCCCCCGGGGCTGCCCAGATTTTTAGCTTAATAAACAATAAACTCCAACTGAATTCTAATTTCCTGACATAGTCAGGGGCTGTGATACACATCACGTCACTGCTCAGAGGGATGCAAAAATAGGTAAAAGGCGAGAGCCTCATGGCAGGCAAAATCTAACCATACAGAGCGTTATGATACCCAGTGCGCGGTGTTACCGAAGGCAGAAACGGTCGGGGGGGCTTCGCGGAGGCGAGACAACACAAGTCTTCCAGGTTGCGCAAGATTTGGACGGGCCCGGAGCAGAGCAGCAGAGGCGCCGACGCGGCGGCGGCCAGCACAGGGCGCTCCCGGGCCGCCCCGCGCGCGAGCGCTCCCTTTCGGGCCCAGGCTCCTGCGGCTCCTTCCTGGCGCCTCGGGGCGAGCGCGGGGCCGGCGGTACGCAGGCGCCGGGAGCCGAGGAGGGCTCGCAAAGGCTCGACAGGCGCGCATGCGTGCAGCTCTCTGGAGGCGGTAGCTTCTTCGGCGTCGGGACCGGAGGCTGAGTGCTAAACTGTGTGGGGCGCAAATGGGATCCGGCTGTTAGTCGGGTAGGCATAGGTAGGACCGCTGCCTTGGGGGGCGTAGGGGCTGCAAGGCGGGAGCCCGTAGCGTGGGGCTCCCGAGCCTCTCCTGTGCGCTCCGGGCCGACTATTGTATCTGTGTCGCAGCGGCTGCGCACAAGATGGCGGCGGGCAGGCGGCGGGGGCGGGAGGAGGCTGGGGGACCCCCGGGATGGGAAGGGAAGCGAAGCTCGGCTGCCCCGCTGCCGCGTCGGTTCACTTGGCTGCCCTGGAGGGCCGCGTCGGGCGCCCGTGCTGGGACCGTGCTTCCGGAAGAGCCGCCTGACGCCGTTGCACGGGCGGAGGAGCGAGAACGGCCCTCGGGCAGCGCCGCGGCGGCCCCTTCCCCATCGGGGCAGGGCCTGCCGAGGCCGAGCCAGGCCTGACAGCCGGAGGAAGCGGCGGTGCGGGAGCGCCGGGGAGGGAGGAACCGTTCCCGTCAGGCCTTGAAGCGAGGCGGCGGAGCTCGAGCTGAGCCCTCTGGCGCGCGGCGCGGCGCGGTGCCGCGAGCGTGGAGAGAAGAGCAGAGCATGTTTGTGTCTGGGGCTGGGGAAGGGGGGGGGTGTTAGATCCTGCGGCGTCTGCTCGCCCCTGTCCCCTATGCCTGCTGTTTGCGGGCTGGAAAGCAAAGAAAATGTCACCTCTGTGCGGGATACGGAAGGCTCCGAAACCGTTCCGGTACAAATTTCTCAGAGGAATCGCGAATACGGGTCGTTAGTGGTTTGTGTGCGATTTCTAGGCTGAGCCCCGTCCTGTTGGGGGGGGGGGGGCGTATACCAAACTGTTCCATCCTTGGGGACGTTTGAAACCGATCTTTTGTTGAGATAATTGCGAATGGGGGCAACTTCTGTTAGTACAAAATCTTCACTCGAACTAGACAATGACGGCTGCCTCGAGCTAATTTTTCTTAATCTTAAAATTTACTCTAAGGAGGAATTTATTTATTTTTTTATTTTTTTATTTTTTTGGGAGGGGGGACCCTTTTTATTCTGAACACTTTTTGAAGAAAAGCTTGTTACCAGGATCCGGCAACTGAAAGTTGACTTAAATTCTTTACCTAACCGGCTTTGGAATTGTGCACAAAAAAATTCCTTCGTTTTTAATTCTCCCTCGTCTGTTGTAAAGGGTTGACTTATTTGTTGGGGATATTTGCTGATTCAGATTTGTGGTTAATATTGATAAATTGGAAAAAATCAATTTCCAAAAAAATGCTTAATGAGGTCTATACAGAAAAATGTATAGTTCACAGTATTTCAACATAGCCTTAATTTTATTAGACATCCTAGACTTAGTTTATGTCCTTTTTTTTTTAATTTGACAGTACTTCGTATGCATTTTATTTCCCCATACTCTGTAAATACTTTCAAATTATTATGTAGAATCCAACATGTTAATACAGTGAAATATAGTGGGCCATTCTCTGCTTGATTGTTGCCATCTAGTAAGGGGAAAGCTAAAGCATGGAAGAAGTCACAAAACCTCATTGGTTTCTATTAACTAGTTTTCAGAATATTCTTGTCATATATTTATTACCTTGAATATTGGTTATATTTTAGTCTTGTAATCTTTTTTTGTCTTGGAGGGTGTATATAACATACTCTTGTTTAAAAAACACATTACAATCAGAGATCACTTTGTTATTCATGGATGTCCTAAAGATTTTTTTCTTAGATGCTCTAAAGAAGGTGATCTCTGGAAATTTTTTTTTTTTTTTTTTTTTTATGTAATAGTGAAAGAAAATGCGAGACAAATAGTTTAGTGAATAGGCTTTGGGATCAGAAGATCTGGATTCAAATCTATTTTTTTCTTACTGTATGTCTAAGATTTTGGGCAAGTTCCTTTAGTCTTACTGAACTTTTGTTTTCTTATGTGTAAAATGGTGCTAATACCTACTTCCTATTTGGGATTGTTGTGAGAATTGGGAGACAATGAATGGAAAGCCCCTATCCATTGGCACATAATAGGTGCTTTAACGTTAGCTATTACTTTTATTACAAATGTTTAAGTTTTAGGCAGCATCTTTTGATAGGAGATCGTCTCTTGTGAATATTCCCTTTTAGTTAAAAAGAGGCTTAAAAGAATTCAGATTAAATTGATAGAATTTGGAGCTGAAAAATCATTTAATATTTCATTCAAATATTTGGTGTATTTATAAATTTTATATGTTCCTCACTTGTAGCACTTACCAAAATAAAATGTAACTTATTTATATGATGTTATGTTCATCTTTGTATCTGTCCCGTTGCCTGGTATGTATTCCAGGTTCATGTGTTGAGTAAATGAACTCAGCTGGTAGTTGCCAGAGCCTGGGTAGGAACCCCAGCCCTTGGAGTCCAAATTGTGCTCTTCCTACTGTGACTTAATGTATACTGGACAAAGTTTGGTTAAATCTGTCCAAATTCTTCATAAGATGCTTTATATACTAATCAGATAAGATGCTTTATATACTGGAATCAGTGCTTCCGTATGGGTACCCAGTAACATTGACCTATTTTGCAAGGAAAGAAGAGCTACTGAATGTTGGTATGTGGTGGTTTAGACCGCCTCCAAATTTTGAAAGTAGTTCTATTTGTAGCTAAACCCAATAAGCCCCATTTGTATTCAACTTTACTTACTCTGTTATTCAACTTTATTTACTGTAGTCTGAAATTTGTGGCTTAGAATCAAAGTGAAAAGAGGTATATGGAAGATAAGAGAGTAATGGAAAGGAAGAAAATGAGATGCAGAAATAAAACAGCTATAATAATGATCAGTGAGGGTCAAGAGCAAGGATTTTGTCCGGAGAAAAGAGTTCAGGGAATACAAGAGAGTTTTAGTTTCAAGGCACACATATTTTGATATTTTCTTCGTGGTTACGTTGGGCACATAGATATTTTGGATTATTTTCAACTCTTGAATCCCTTTAAATACCGAAATAATTATTGTTCCGGTCTTTTAAGGTTTTACACTTTTTTCCTTACCTTATTTCCACAATTTTAATTTGTTAAACTTTCAACTAATTTTTGTTGTTCTACTGTTGAGTGAATGTTGTCAACTTGATTTTCTTTTGAATGTGTTCATTTCTTTAGAAAACTTTTTATTATGGAAAATTTTAAGAATATACAAGGGCAGAGAGAATTATGCGATGATTCATCTGTGTACCTGTCACCCAGTTTCAATAATTGCAAGCTAATGGTCAGTCATGTCTCTGCCTTCCACCCTATTATTTTTAAGCAAATCCCATATTACTCATCAGTGTATAGTTCAGATTTTTTTCTCTACAATATTTAGAGAAAACGTGTATCACTCCTAAAATAATAATTCCTTATGCCAGTATCCAAATTTCCCCAATTGTGTCTCATATACCACACTTACAGTGTGTTTATGTAATACATGTATTAATTTCAACTACTATATTGAAATTCTCAGAAATCACCTAAATCTTAATAAAAGAAATAAGTATCTATCTACGTCTTAAAGCATTTTGTTTACTATCTTAGTGCCTTTTGAGCAGCTGCTGTGAATCAGGAGGTATAATTTTTTTTTTTAAGATTTATTTATTTTGGGGTGGGGAGGGGCAGAGGGAGAGGGAAAGAATCTCAGGTGGACTCGGTGCTGAGTGCAGAGCCTGATGTGGCCTCGATCCCAGGACCCTGAGATCATGACCTGGGTCAAAATCAGGAGCCAGCCAAGAGCTGGCCGCTTAACTAAGTCACCCAGGCACTATGGGAGGTATAATTTTAATGGTCACCACACCATTCTGAAGTGGGTATTGTTTTTATTCCTGTTTTTCACATGATGAAACTGAGGCTTGGGTTAACCAGCCTGTTGAAGGTCACATTTTTAGCACTCAGCAGGACCAGAATTAATACACTAAATCTAAGAACTAAGTTCTTAAAAAACACTATGCTACATTAGTGTTAAATTTTACTTATGGGAGTTAACCAATTTTGAATGAAGTAATTCACTGGCACCCCTCCTAGCAGGGTGGATATCTTCAGATTAGTTGAAATGTCCCCAAAGATGAGATTATTATGAATTGCATAATGGGCTAACAGTCAATAGGGAGTGAGCATGATGCTCACTTTTTTTTTTGCTTGCTTTTTGAAAAACAAAAATGTGTGTAGAGCTGATGCTCTTTTGTCGTGTTGCATGTTTTCTGCATGTGGCCATACTTAAAACCTTTTCTTTTTTTTTTACTTAGTATATAATTAAGGAGTTAATCTCGTACTTAAAAGGTTGGATTATTAATTTTTGAGTGAATTAAATCTCTGACAGGAATACCCTCTCCCTTCCTCCCCTCTTCTATTCTTGTATGCATATACACGTGATTTATCCCCCCCCCAACTGTTTGAGAGTAAGTTGCATATATTGTACTCCTTTACCTTAGTTTATTTCCTTAAAAACAGGGTATTTTCTTTTGTAGTTATAGTAAAATAACTACATAGTAATTAGTTAAGTAAATTTAACAGTGATACAATTCTTTAATCTGCCATTTTCTGGTTTGTCAATTGACCCATTAGTGTTCTTTATAGCAGTTGTTGTTTTTCCACAACAGGATCAGTCTAGGGTCAGGTAATTGCATATAATTGTCATGTCCTTTAGTTTTTTTTACTCTGGGGCATTTCCTATAGCCTTTCTTTATCTTTAGTGAAGTTGACATTTCTGAAAAATATGGCCTGCTTTCCTTCTCTGTTCTTTTTACCTTTTTTTTTTTTTTTTTTTGTAATAGAACATTTCTCATTTGGATTTCTGTGATGTTTCCTCTTGATTAGATTCAGATTATGTGTCCCTGGTCAGAAAAATCACGTAAGCGATCCTTTGTCCCCATTGTATCAAATCTGGAGGTATATGATATCCATCTGTCTGCCACGGATGATATGTTTGATGCCCCCTCACCCCCCATCTCCGAACTAATTGATTTAAGAAGAGACATTCTAAGACTATGCAGATGTCCTACTTATCAAAATTTCCCTCTAGATTTAATACGCACAGAAGATTCTTTGTCTGAACCAGTTTTTACTATTACAGTTACAAAATGATGATTTTCAAGTCAGCAGTTCCTCTACATTTGCAATGATTGATTGGAGTTACAGACTCTTGATTTTTTTCAGTGGTTTATAATTTATTGTCCAGTTTTTTCTTTTTTTCATTTCATATTTGTATATCTTGTATTGGACATTGAAAGCCTTGGTTCCCAGCACTATCAAAACATTTACTTGTTTGCTTAATCCTGTAACATATCTAAAGTAATTTAAGAATTCATCCATATCATTACAGAACTCCCCAAAACAAACTACTAAAAAGAATTTATTTGTAATTCTCCCCCTTTTTCCTAGCTTCTCTAAAACTGAGGATATATATATATCAAATAGTGGGTTCATAAATTACTTGAATTAATTTTTTAAATGGGTTATAGTATGCATTTGCAAAATGATTGAATTTGCTTTCAGTTTTAGATTTTTCTTACCTTCTTCCATCCTTGTTTTAATTTAAAAAAATGAAAAAATAATAAAAATAAAAAAATGTTGGTTAGTATGCTTCTAAAAGTCAAAGCTATATAATAGGATATACTCCATGTATATTTCATATACTCCATGAAATATTCCCAATTTTTTTCAGTCCCTTTTTATTATCTCATATAGGTAATCATCTTGTTTTCTGTGTTATCCTACCTGTGGTTTTTGTAACTGTAAGCAGATACATGTGTTTTTTTATTTTCATTTTTTTATACAAAAGGTAACCATGTTAGGGCACCTGAGTGGCATAGTCTGTTAAGCATTTGCCTTTTGCTGAGGTTGTGACCCTTGGGGTCGTGATCCTGGCATCTAGGGATCAAGGGCCCCATGTTGGTTCTCTGCTCAGTGGGGAGCCTGCTTCTCCCTCTCCTGAGGGTTCTGCTTTTGCATATACGTGCACTCTCTCTCTCTCTCTGTAAAATAAAACCTTAAAAAAAAGGTAACATGCTATATATGCTTTTTTGTTACTTGGTAAAGACTTTAAGGAATTTGGCATTTTAAGGCATTTGACCAAATAGTTTAGGTATGCTTAATCAAAGATTTTGGAAACCCATTTTAGGCAGAGACAAGACATATTTTGGCCTGTATGCTTCATGGAAGTAACAACCTAATGGCAGGGAGGTCAAGAATGCAGTTATGCCTCAGAACAATTGCATCTAAGCAGTGAATGTCTTCAGTACTGTTTTTACTTCTTGGTCCTGAGGTCTTCTGTTACTTTGGCTTTATTTTGTTTCCATGCTTGTGCTTTCTTACTAAGGCAGTAAATATGCTATCAGCATTTGAGTTTTATCAACATACACCACTTTTTTAATTTCTAGTTTTAAAAACAATCTCAGGACAGATTTCTTTATTCCAGCTCTGATCAGGTGGGTTCTCTTTGACTAATTACATTTATTGAGGGTAGCAAGACAAGCAGGCCCACCAAAGCACTTCTCAGTGAGGCATCATTTACTATAAATTCAGTGTGATCTCTCAAAACCCATTTATGTATGCAGTGCTTTTAAAAAAAAAGTACATATAAAAATACGTACAATTATATGCATCCTGTTTATCAAAAAGTTGTTTTTCTGGAAATTGTAGCTTAAATCATTGCTATATGAAGTTGTTAATGCATGGTTCTCATGGTAATCTGTCCTTGGAATTGTGTGTTGTTAGCAAGTTGAGCTTCCATATTTTTTTCATGTATGGAATCATGATGTTTAGCAATCCTTTCAAGTGGCAGGGAAATTTGTGACACCCTCTGTGATATCAAATAATGTTTCTAATTGCCTTTTTATTCTTTCTGGTTATTTAACAGTTACCTTGAGGTACCACATTTTGGCATTTTAATTTCTAGTAATACTGCCCAGCTACACTTGTGGTACCTTCAGAATTAGGACCTACATATTTTCTGAGATGTGAAGAGACAAAACTAATGGTAGAAAAGAGTTGGCCAAGTGGATCCATCTGTATACTAGAAGAGATTAGTAGATTGACATTTAAACTGAGGAAAGCATAGAATGACATGTACTCCCTCTTATATTAAGTTACCAGTGTAGTCCCTGTATTCTTAGATACTAAAGTGGATTTCTATATTGTCAGTCACTCTAACAAAATAATACCAAATGAAATATGTGGGTATATATGTAGAAAAATAATGGTAGTTTTCCCTTTATGTTAAGATTATAGAAAACAACTCTTCTGTGTGTCATGAAGGTGATTTTTCTTTATTGGGGGGGGTGATAATGAATATTTGTTACTTTTTCTAATTAAAAAAACTAAAGCTATGACATTTACATTTTATATCTAGAATATTGCATGAAAAAATAGAGAGGAGTTAAAGATTTTAGTTATGATCTTGCAACTTAGTTCTGAGGCTTCACTTAATCTGTAAAAACTGGGATTCCCCTTCTCATAGGATTATTGTGAGGTTCCAGTGAGATAATATAAAGTGCTTTGTAAACTGAATACTATAAAATTCATGTTTGGGGGTTGATAGAGATTTTTTCATTATGAATCTAGTGGAGCCATTATGATCCGGCTAATTTTTAATGATGCTTTTAGATTTTTAGATTTCTGATTTCTTTACCAGTATCTATAAAGAAAATAAAGGATTCCCTTATGAAAGATTACATTAGAATAACAGGCAATTTTTGATTGTGTGTGGTAGTGAACATCTCAGAAAGAACTCATGGGATCTAATGTCAGTATCTTTTTAATAGATCGAGCCATTTTTGCATGCCTGATTCAAGAAGTCAGTTTCTATTAAGTGTTTTTAAAAGAATTTTTATGTTTGACATTTTATTGAATATTTGTTTCAGAGTGGCATGCTTTGGTTCTTAAAAGGTTACAGAAAAGAATTAAGTGCTACTTGTCACAACAATAGAATTTCTTTCAGAAGTTCAGAAAGTATCGTGACCAATAAATAGCCTGTTTTTGGAAAATATTAAATAAAGGAAAATAAAATGTTAACTGAAAATAGTGTATTTCTAATTTCATATAGTAAAGTTTGGTGTACTTCTCTCTCTCATCCATGTACGTATTCACATACACAAACCTGAAAGAAATTATATCAGAATACTAGTTCATTCTAGGATTATGGTTTTAATGGTAAGGATTTAATTTACTACCTTTTACTTTCTGTAAAAAGCATATGTTACTTATCAGGGATAAAATTTATTTTAAGGTATTAATATTTAATTGCAGTTTTTCAAACAGTCTTTCAATTTTTGAAAATTGTTTTCAAAGGAGTGTTAATAATTAACTCAGATCTTAACTCGGGTTTTTCGAAGTTAATTTTGAAGTCAATTTAGTGATTTCATAAATTAGGTGAACCAGCCTCTTAATGGCTAGTGCTCAGTTCTCCAGAAAGTGTCATATTCTTTAATAGTCATGGTTAATAAAGTTTGTACTTAACTGTGTTAGGCATTTGTTCTGAATTTTTGGCTATCACTTATTACTTTCTATAAATTCTTTGATATTACTAAAATTTACAAATTACTATCAAATCAGTGAATGCCATTGTTGGTGAAACCCCTTGGGTTTCTTTTTTTTTTTTTTTAATTTTTATTTATTTATGATAGTTACAGAGAGAGAGAGAGAGAGGCAGAGACACAGGCAGAGGGAGAAGCAGGCTCCATGCACCGGGAGCCCGATGTGGGATTCGATCCCGGGTCTCCAGGATCGCGCCCGGGGCCAAAGGCAGGCGCCAAACCGCTGCGCCACCCAGGGATCCCACCCCTTGGGTTTCTCTACTTGTAATAGCAGATTTGGAGAGCAAGGATTCACTTATTTTTGGTTTAGAAACCAGCTTGACTTTAGACATATGTGATGGTGGTACTACATATTTATATATATAAAAATAATATATGGGTATTTTATCTTTAATCAGCATTTTATGTTTTGTCCATATGCCAATTAAAAAAAAAGTGAAAACAACTTTTGGAATTTTTTTTTTTTTTTTTAATGTAGTAGTTCTTACCTGTAGGGTATATCCTCCTAAAGGTTTTTTTTTTTTTTTTTTTTTTTTTTTTTTTTTATGATAGTCACACAGAGAGAGAGAGAGAGAGGCAGAGACATAGGCAGAGGGAGAAGCAGGTTCCATGCACGGGAGCCCGACGTGGGACTCAGTCCCGGGTCTCCAGGATCGCGCCCTGGGCCAAAGGCAGGCGCCAAACCGCTGCGCCACCCAGGGATCCCCCTCTTAAGGTTTTTTGATATCATTCCTTTTTTACCCCTGCA
This sequence comes from Canis lupus baileyi, assembly GCF_048164855.1. Taxonomy (NCBI): domain Eukaryota; kingdom Metazoa; phylum Chordata; class Mammalia; order Carnivora; family Canidae; genus Canis; species Canis lupus. The sequence continues at coordinate 13,674,169 of NC_132849.1, forward strand.
AATTATGAATATACCATAATTTATTCAACCAGTCTTCAGTCTCTGCAAACCCTCTTAATTGCAGAAGTGTGAAAAGGGAAACATCCAGATTTTTAACTATATTTTATCATTTTGGTTTCTCTAAGACACTAACTCCATCTTTTAAAAACTGGAGTGTTTAGGTTTATGAAGGAAGGGATCTGTTCTAGCTTAATAGCCTTGCTATTTCCCCTTGTAAACCAGCACTGTTAAAAGTATTTAAGTGGGTTTGAAATTATTCTGACATATTTAGTGCTAAGAAGACAGTTTCTCTAAGTTTTTTAGGAGTACCTGGCATTGTTTTTTTAGATATCTTGAAAGATCTAATAGTTGAATATGGAATTTTATTCTTCCGAATCTATTGAGAAGGTAATAAATTCCTGTGCTTCATTTAGTGGTTATCATTTGCATTGAGTAATTGTACTCTGAGGCATCATTGGTAGGACTGAAGTTTAAACAAAGGGGAAAAGTTAAGCAACAAAGAAGAGGATGCTGATTGGTGGGACTTGCCTTAGAGTTGAAGAAATAAGGCTTGAAAATTATATAATTGCAAAAGGGAAGTTTATAATACTTTGTAAATAGAAAGCTTGAACTGTAAATACAAGCATCTTTTTAGTCAGAACATTTTGTTTGCAGTAATGTGAATGATAGTTTTAGGAGAGAAGATTAAATGATAACTTTCCTAAATGATGCTTATAAAAAGGTTATGCAAAAAAAAAGGGTTATGCAAATGAAATAGGACTGTACTCCTTAAATTTCATTTACAAAGAAAACACAAGGTTACTTAACATTTCCTTAACCATTGAAGATCTGTTATTTGGCATATGGATTGTAGGCAGACTTTTTATTATATTTTTAAAATGGTCCATGTAAGTTCTTACCAATGCTCAACATTGTGTTTCATGCTTCTGATTTAACATTCACATCATTATAGTGGGAATAGATAGAACTGGAGACAGCTGAACTACATGTATAGTAATTTATCATAATTCCTTTTTTAAGGATGTTGTTTTGATTAACTACTTGTGAGAAACTTCTACCAGGATTATATCTAATAGCATAAGAAGGTGTTTGATGGTTTTACGTTAGTGGATCAGTATCTGAAAGTGTTACTAAATGCAATGTAAAGTTAAAATACACTATAGACTAGGTTTGAAATTCAGAATGAGTCTTGGGATAAAAATTAGAAATAACTGGTTTAAAAGTTCAAGAGGATTAAACTTGTTCTTAGAAAGGAATTTAGTTGAAGAGACCTATTGAAAGAGTGACATTTGCTTATAATGATGTATTTTCCAGGATATGTGTATCAGGAGAGAAACTTTCTTACCTCTAGCTAGCAGCAGGTCCTGGAATTAGAATGCTTAATAAATAACTATGACTAAACAAGCCCCTAACTTGTCTTACCAAGAGAGAAGGGAGAACAATCTCTTTGGGAAAGCGAGGGCCGCTGTTAACTTATTACTGTGTCCTCATTATATTAGGTTTCACATTGGGACTAACCATATAGGACATTGTGTGTGTGTATGTGTGTGTAAGGATCCTAAAAAAAAGGCAAACAAGCCAAACTTCTATTTAATGAGAACTGAAATTTAAATTCGGGAAAAGGCCTTTTGATTCTTGTCATTTATATTGCACACTGTTTTGTGAATATTGAATCTTTCAGGAGTGATACTCATAACTACAACACTGATACAGATATGGCAGTTGTTGAAACATGAAAATAATTCTGCGGTGATTAGTAAGTAGCTTTCTCTCCAAGGGTGGAACTCCACTTCCCCTGCTCTTTAGTCCCTCCCTGAGGACTGCACCCCTATCCCTCACCCACCACCTTGTGCTACAGCAACTATAAGCTTAAGGGGAATAGAGAAAGGAGGGGTTCAGGACCCTGGTTGTACACTGTAAGTCACAAGTTAACTGTTCTCATTGTTCATTGTTTGTGCTTTACCAATAACTAAATATTCCAATCGTCTCTAGATATATGTATGAAGACAACTCAAGTTTATTTTACTTATTTATTTTTTATTTATTTTTTTACAACTCAAGTTTAGGAAGCACAAAATGAAACAAAACCTTTTGATAACAGGGCATCACAGCCTTTTTTTTTATTTTTATTTTTATTTTTATTTTTTTTAGAGCTTTTAATATACAGTAGGCATCATTCATGTCTTTCTGAAAAGGGTAGCTAGTGCATGCATTTCAAACTTTCTTGACCAGGGAACTTGTTTATGGAAGACCTAAAATTTCACAGGGTACTAATTTCTGCAGGATACAGTTTGTGAAGGGCTGCTCTCTTAAATTCTGATTCGTACATCACTGTAAGGCTGTGCTGGACACATTGGGAAATACATAGATAAGTTTTTGGCCTTTAAAGAACTTAAGACATAGATGCTTCTAAATGATACTTACTCACAATTCCAAGCAGTAGTTAGATGACTGACTGAAATCTCTTCCTTTGTGATTTCCTTATGGAGGAGAAACAGTATTTGAGATAGTTTGTGTTCTTAAAGTTGTGGGAACAGTCTTCACCAGTTAAGGAAAATGGTGCTGAAAGAGTTTGAATTACTAGATGCCAAACTGCTTAGGTAAGACAAAGCTGTTCTTGGAAATATTTTTATTTTGTACAAAACAGACACATTTTCATATGACTGCATCATTTCATTGTTTACTAAACTTGTGGTGTCTGCAGCTTGTATCTGTTGAATTAGAAGCTTAAGATTTTTGTAGTACTATTGTGTTTCATTCTGATTTGACAATTAATCTATAGTGACTTTGGATCCTTCAGATAGGTTAACAAATATTTGATGGTGTTTTAGGTAGGAGTAAAATTTATGCTTGGAGATAAGACAGCAATAAACACATGCTCTTAATTGACCGTTTTTTTTTTTTTTTTTTTTTTTTTTAATAAAACACAGATAGGAACACAAAAGCATAATGAAAGGTATGAGTCCCAAGTGATACAAGCAACAAATAAGAAAGTTTGCTGAAAGACTCACTGGGTCTTGGTGGATGAGAAATGTTTAGTGGAGGCTGACCGTTGAGTAAAAATCAAGTAAGTCAGGTCTGCGACAAAATTATTTTGTTTGTTTTGACTGGAAGAGATGGTTGGAAGGGAGTATGTTAACTAGATAAAGTCCATTTCTCAGCCAAATTAACATTTTATTAACGTATACATTAAAGAAGGATTTAGTGGAGCTATGAAGTTGTAGCTTGACCCAGAAAGTGATAATCATCAAGTATGATCTATAGTGTGGGTTTTCATAGTAGGTGTAGGTGCCTCAAGACCTTGTATTTCCCATCTTGCATTTCTATCAGGTATAAAAGTAGGGACCTTGTGAACAACGGACACAGGGGTTTTTGTTGTTTTTTTAAAACTGGGAGAGGGAAGTCAAGTTTTCATGGTTGCTGACCTTGGTGCTGAAGTACTATTTTTCTGAGACTTAGGTTGGAATGAGTTGTGCTGTGTTCTCATGGCTGGACAGCAACCACTTTAATAACAGTGTCTGGGAATTGCAAGATATTCTTGCTCACATCAATTAGTGGTTAAGAGCATGCATTCTGGTGCTAAATTACCTTGAGTGCAAATCTTGGCCCAGTCGTTTATTGTCTGTGCGAGTTCTCTGAGCCTTAGTGTTCTTGTCCTACAACTTACATATTTCAAGGGGTTGTTGTGAGAATTAAATGAATTAATCCATGCAAAGCGCTTGGAAGAGTCACTGGCAGATGAACAGTATAAATAAACTTAGTTATTATTATTATCGATGTATGTTTGCCTATAGTCACACTGTGGAGAAAATCTAAGAGAAAGGCGACTGGTGGTTGTACTGTGTATTATGTTGTATATTATAATCAATTCCATGCTACTGCACACTCTCTTTTGTCAGACTAGTCAAGTTGTTTGTAAATTTCATCATAAAAGAAATGTTTATTTAGCAACAGAAACTTAAGCGTAGTCTAATTGCTATATGGAATTTGTGAGTGGCGATTCCAAGGAAGACTTGTGTTGGGAGAGATGGGTCTTGTAAAATTTTAGGCTTACAGTTTTTGTTTTCATGATTTGTACATAACATACATATTAAGTGTATGTGTATTTCTAAGTATTTTAATGCCTTCATCTTTTTTCCAGTAACAAAGCGTGAAATATGAAATAAATCCCCAATGTTTTTCAAGATTATTTTAAAGGAGTTGTAATTACCGCTCAGCACCTAGGACAGCACCCAGTGCAACACTATGTTACATGAACTCTGGCTTGAGGTTTGGGGTTTGTGTTCTGGATTCGGGGAAGAAAAGAAGAGAACATTTTTTGGGAAAGTTAACAATTCTTGTAAACACTCTAAAAGTATATGAATGGAGGATGATTTCATGGCTTTATTTCAAAATGTTTTACACTGGCTGTAGAACCCACTTCATAAAGTAGTTTGAGTTAAAATGATCTAATATTTGTGTTTTAACTTTCAGCTTTGTGTTATTCTTGGAAAATTTCGCACCACTTGTGAATTCCTTGAACCTGGGCATTGCAAACCCACTTCTGTTGGGCCCATCTCCTTTGCACTTTGCTCAGATTAAGACTCAGTTGGCGCTTCAGCAGCTGAATGCCGTTGCCTCACATAGTTCAACACCACCTTATGCTTTATTAAATCAGGCTTTCTTGAAAATAGCCATGTCGAGACCCAGGTTTAATCCACGAGGAAACTTTCCACTTCAGAGGCCACGAGCACCTAACCCTTCTGGGATGCGGCCTCCAGGACCATTTATGAGGCCTGGATCCATGGGTCTTCCAAGATTTTACCCAGCAGGGAGAGCCCGTGGAATTCCACACAGATTTGCTGGCCATGAATCTTACCAGAATATGGGACCACAGAGAATGAATGTTCAGGTAACTCAACACCGAACTGATCCAAGATTGACCAAAGAAAAATTGGATTTTCATGAAGCACAACAAAAGAAGGGGAAGCCTCATGGTAGCCGGTGGGATGATGAGCCTCATATATCTGCATCAGTGGGAGTGAAACAGAGTTCTATAACACAGGTTACAGAGCAAAGTCCTCAAGTGCAGAGCCGCTATACAAAAGAGAGTGCCTCAAGTATCTTAGCAAGTTTTGGATTATCTAATGAAGACTTAGAAGAACTTAGTCGCTATCCTGATGAACAGCTAACTCCTGAAAATATGCCATTAATTTTGAGGGATATAAGAATGCGAAAAATGGGGCGCCGATTACCTAATTTACCTTCACAGAGCAGAAATAAAGAAACACTTGGTAATGAGGCAGTTTCCAGTAATGTGATTGATTATGGGCATGCAAGCAAATATGGCTACACAGAAGATCCACTTGAAGTACGTATTTATGATCCTGAAATTCCAACAGATGAGGTCAAGAATGAATTTCGGTCACAGCAGAATATTTCTGCATCTGTTCCCACTCCAAATGTGATATGTAATTCTATGTTTCCTGTTGAAGATGTGTTTCGACAGATGGACTTCCCCAGTGAGTCCTCTAATAATCAGTCCTTTTTCCCAGTTGAGAGTGGAACTAAGATGTCAGGCTTACACATTTCAGGAGGACAGTCAGTCCTTGAACCTGTAAAATCTGTCAGTCAATCCATTAGCCAAACAGTTAACCAGACAATGAGTCAATCTCTTATTCCTCCGTCTATGAACCAGCAACCTTTTTCATCAGAATTAATTTCAGCTGTAAGCCAGCAAGAACGGATCCCACATGAACCCGTGATTAACTCATCCAGTGTACATGGATCAGGAGGAAGTAAAAAGAATTACCAGTCAGAGGCTGATATTCCCATTCAGTCACCCTTTGGAATTGTGAAAGCATCTTGGTTACCAAAGTTTTCACATGCTGATGCCCAGAAGATGAAGAGACTTCCAACTCCCTCTATGATGAATGATTATTATGCAGCATCTCCAAGAATATTTCCACATTTGTGTTCTCTGTGTAACGTAGAATGTAGTCATTTGAAGGTGAGTGTTTTTAAAGATCACTGTATAATGATAATCAGCGCCCAAATTTCCTCTAAATTTTCATATTGTGCTGATGTTAACTAGGTCTTGAGGAAATGGCAGAAATTATTTGTGATTGCAACATCACCACTTAGTTATAATCGAAGTAGCCCTGGCCTAAATACTGAATTGTTAGGCTTTCTGTATTCCTGTGACTGGGCACACCACATAGTTTGTCCATGTACTTTGAACTTTCAATTAGTTCTTGCAGAAAATTCATGCAACATAAAACTTACATAACATAAACTGTGGACTTAATAAAACAATATCACGAGTCAACTTTATCTAAATAGAATCTGTTATAAAAATATAAAAAGTTGGAATAAAATATTTGTACAGCACGCTTCTAAGAAATAATATGTTGTAGCCTTGCATGTTTCTACCCGTCTTGGGCTAAAAGACAGTTAATGTTGATTCAAATACGTTCTGACTCTAGCTAGACTAGGATTTTTAGTGTTTCATGAGAAGGAGCAGCCTAAATAACTTAATCCATAGCAAAATTGAGTCAAGAGTTATTATTTTGGGCCTAGCTGTTGGCTCACAGTATAACATGGTAGAAATTTAGAGAAAAAATTTAAAAAGGCCTTAGGTACCTCTATGGTCAGTATAATTAGAAGAAAGTTATTTTATTTTATTTTATTTTTTATCTTTTTTAAGAAAGTATTTTATAGAGGTGCTGAAGAGCAATGTAGAATATACTCTGATAGTACAGTTGACTCTTGAACAGGTTGGGGTTTGGGGGTGCCAGCTCCTGCACAGCTGAAAATCCAAGTTGACTCCCTAAAAACTACTAATAGCCTGTTGACTGGAAGCCTTAGCGACAACATTAATTAGTTGGTTAATATGTTTTGTATGTTAATATTGTGTACTGTATTTTTACAATAAAGTAATTTAGAGAAAAGATGTTAAGAAAATGATGAGAAAATACGTTTATGTGTACTGTAAAAATCTGTGTATAAATGGACCCGTGCACTTCAAACCTGTATTGTTCAAGGGTCAACTGTAACTGTTGGTGGATTTGTGTAGGAATTTCCCAGTATGTTTTATTTACTTACATATGTTTGGAAACCAGTGTTTCTTCTGTTCACTAATGTGATTTGTAGATTTATGTTATAAATAATCAGGAAGGAATGTATTTCCCATGGAAATAAGCTTCAATTCAAGGCCCTGTCATTGGTTGTATACTTTGAATAGGCTTAAAAACCTATAGGTGTTAATTTTCTTTTTTCTCCTTCCAGTGCTGCCCTTTTATTGTCTATGTATTACCCACTCTCCAGATTTCAGCTGATGCTTTTATTAACTCCAGCAAAGGAAAGCAGCATTCTTTTTCATTTTAGCCAGATTTGCTGAGTTCTAATAAAATAATAGTTGCCTTCGCTATCAGGGGAGATAGCCAAGTCTTGAAAAATCTCAGAATAATTCATTGCACTTAGTTAAATAGTCTTTAAGTAGCGCTGGCCTAAATTCTGAATTGAGTAATAGGCTCTCTGTATTCCATTTGAACTTTTAATTAGTCATGATAAATCCAAGAAAGGTATTTTTTAAAAAAATATTTATTTATTCATGAGAGACAGACAGAGAGAGAGAGAGAGGCAGAGACACAGGCAGAGGGAGGAGCAGGCTCCATGCAGGGAGCCTGATGTGGGGATCACACCCTGGACCAAAGGTGGCGCTAAACCGCTGAGCCACCAGCGCTGCCCGATAGGTATCTTAAAGAACTTAAGGTTTTTATTTTGTGGAATGAAAAACATGTATGTTTATTCAATGAGTATTTACTGATTACCAGTTTCATACTTGGCTCAATTAGATGCTGGGCAGAAATGAGAGCTATATTAAAATGAAGACATTGGTCTTAAGCAGTTTAAATAGTCTCATTGAAGAGAAAAATTACACACCTAAGGAATCTACAGAATTAGAGGGCATCAAATGGTGTGGTGATTGCACTTGTTTGGCTGTGCTGTAGGGGAGAGAAATTTAATATTTCTATCTTCAGGCTTATATCCATTCAGACCAGCATTATCAATTTATCAATACCTGTTACGTATTTAGCAGCATGTAATTCAAAAGAAGTATAAATAATACTTACTTTGGCAGCACTTACACTAAAATTGAATGGTACAGAAGAAATTAGCATGGCCCATGTGCAAAGATGACATGAGAATTCATGATATGTTCCATATTTTTTATAATAAGTGTAGTTAACATCCATCATCTCATATATAGATACTATAAAAGGAGAAAGCAAAATTAAAAAAAAAAAAGTATAAATGTACTTTCTGACCTTAAAAGGCACTAGTTGATAAGATTGAGTGACAGTGACTAACTGCATTGATTTTGAACTGGAGGGATCTGGGAGGGAAAACTTCATGGAGAAGGTTAAATATGGGTCTTGAATAATAAGTAGGCTTCAGATATACGTATGGGAGGGATGACATTTCAGGTGTCAGCAATAACAATAAGTACCAAGGGCCTTTGAAAGCTTAGCTTAGAGTTTAGACTTGAGGTGAGATGCATTAGGAAGCTAATTAAAGTTCTTGATATATGAAGTGGCATGTTCAAAGTGTATTTTAGGGGGATAAATCTGGCAGATGTGAGCAAGGTGAATAGGAATGAGAAGTGATAACAGTAGACACCAAATACGAGGCTTCCCTAGTTACCTCAGGTGTAAGATGATGAAAGTCTAGGTTAATATGGTAAAAGTAAAACTTACAAAATCATTAGTGATTCATTAGAGTTCACAGAGATTGCCATTTAAAACAAAAAACACCTTTTTTTTTTTTTTTAAACAGAACAGCATGATGGATCTGACTAATAAATTTTTCACTACTAGATGACCACATGATAGAGATTTGTGAACATGGACTTAGATGTTACAAACTACCTCTCATTTCTGTGTGATACATTTTGCTGCCTTGTAAATGTGCATATATATGATCTTGTAAATACTGTAGCCAATAAATGTAAATTACTGATTGCAGAGTTTTTTCTTACTAAGTGACATTTGACGCATATGTTCCCCACTGCTGAATCTTTAAAACTATAGTCTGAAAAAGGCAACAGTAGAATGTGAAATGGATTTCTTTTCTAAATTGAGATTTAGACGTCATACGAGGAGCTGTGCTTGGTTTAGAAGTTAGGTCTTTTTCTCTGTTCACTATTTATTTATTTTTAAAGATTTTATTTATTTATTCATGATAGACACACAAAGAGGCAGAGACACAGGCAGAGGGAGAAGCAGGCTCCCCGCAGGGAACCCTGTGTGGGACTCCATCCCAGGACCCCGGGATCATGACCTGAGCCAAAGGGAGATACTCAACCACTGAGCCACCCAGGCATCCCTGTTCTCAGTTTAGAAGCTATCTTTCTCACTGAAATAATTCAGTTTGAGAAAATACTAATTAACGTAAAAGATTTTTGAGGTAGTTAGAGGATAGAGTGTACTCTTACGTGGGTAGGTATTTTCACAGTTTGATTCTGGGCTCAAGTCTACAGTCCTTGAAGCTTCCTGCCTAGTAATTATCACTTTTTCTCTCAGGAGAGGCAGTACTACTTTTGGACCCTTATTACCTCATCTGGATACTGTTATTAGAGAGTCTAGAAATTGGGGTGGCAAAGGTTTATTTACTGAGCTTAAGCAAGTGATATCAGTCGTGAAGTGGGCCTGTTAAACAGCACAGGATGTGTGTGTGTATGTGTATGAATGTATGTGTAGGACTGGAGAGTATGCCTTAAATAGGGCAGCTATCAACATCAGTTGAAAGTTGCTATACAGAATATATGTCCAGTATTATTTCTTCAAGAAAAACTGGAAGTCTGGATTTGGGGGTAAAATCACTGGATTTTTAAATGATGGCAACTTATTCACATGAAACACTTTATGATCTAAATAAATCATGCCCAACCCACTACTTGGCAGTGTGTCTCTTTGATGTAAACAATGTCCAGTTAATGTCAAAGGCATGGGTTCAGCAGTACTAGAGACTCTTAACTTCCAAACTCTGCTAGCACTCTATTTGTAGCATTGAGCGGGATATGCAGACATTTCATTTTTGCAATCCACAATCAGCTCCACGACTTAATGAAATAGTTCAGGGTTTTTCATAACCTGTTGCTGAGTATTGCAAATAGCATGCATTTGTCTTTGGATAGTTCTTGACAAGGCAGATTCCAAGATCAGTGTCAGCTGTGGTTTTTAACTGGAGACTTCTAGTTTGTAGCAATGACATACTAAAATGTTTTTGAAATGGAGATGAATAATATTTTCCTCAAGGAACATTTTAAAACAGAACTGTTGAGTAATTTCTTTTCCTATCCAAATGCTGAAAAACAATAAAACATTGAGTAATAAAAATACACATTGCTTTTAACTGTTTCACTTGGGGGATTGAATCTTTGAAAACTGTGTTGTCTTTTTTAAAACTTCTAATCAGATAATATCTTCCAGGAGCTATTTATGGGTACAGAATGTAATTTTAGGGCAGATTTGTAAGTGAAGAAATGTATTAAAAAGGCATTCTGTTCACTGTAAAGCTCTACATGTAAGGGATATTGTCCTTGAAGTGGTGTTACTTTCCCTTAAGTCCTGAAAGTAAATTAGATTTAATCAGCAGTTTTTCATATTTTTACTAATCTTATCCTTTATTAATATAGTGGGTACCTTGTTTGGAATGGTACTGGCCTAAGAGGTAGGATTTTTTGTTGTTGATGTTATTAGCTTGAATTTAGAGATATAAATCATACTATATTTTGAAGATGCCATTTCAGATACTGTTTATAATTATTTATAGAGTTTTTGGTGTTCTGGAGTATTTTTATATGTAAGATGAATTATTTTTGGTCAGTGCTTTTATTTTTTCCAAGTTTAAATATATATTTGATTTCGAAATGAGTATCCATGGGTATGATTTTTAAAATGTGTTTTATACTAAAATATTTCAAAATGGCATCAATGTGGTCTGCTATTAAGTGGCTTTGTTTGGAGGCATTTTATTTTTGTGAAATATCATTGAGTAGTCAAATGTTATTTATAACTAGATTTGTTAATTTTTGAAAAAAGTATCCTGTGTCATTTTTAAAAGCCTAATTTCATTAGTCAGTATGAGGAATATTCTAATTTCATCACTTTTGTCCTTTCACAATAGGATTGGATTCAGCATCAAAATACATCTACTCATATTGAGAGCTGCCGCCAGTTACGTCAACAGTAAGAACAAGTTTTTCTTTTTTATAGGTAGCAAATTTACAAAATAGTTAATGTTCAGATATGACTGTTTAATACCTTTACTGTGGTACTGTAGAGAAAAATATTTTTAGAAAGCTATTGCCTATTTGAAGTATTTTATAAAGTATATTTAATCTTTTTCCAAAAGGAGAGAATTAAGTATGATCTTTTCTTCTGATGCTCTCCTAATTTAATCCCAGTAGGTAGACTTTTAATATCATAGGTTCATTTCTTGCTGGCTTGCCTTCTTTGCAGTGTTTTATTTTATAGTAGATATAATTTCCTTCTTCTATATGCCCCACTTGCCTAAAGGATAAATAACGAAAAGCCACCCCAAACCAAACACCAAATTAAATTTCAGGTCTAAATCTCCTGGTTTAGAGCCTATTTTAAGAATAAACCTTAGGGGCATCTGGATGGTTCATTCAGTTAAACATCTGGCCCTTGGTTTTGGCTCAGGTTGTGAGATTGAGCCTTGCCAGCCGGCTCAGGGTGGAGTCTGCTTGGGATCCTTCCCCCACCTGACCCCTCCAACCTCCTTTCCCTGCTTGCTCGCTCACACATGCACATTCTCTATAGTAAATAAATCTTGAAAAAAAAAAAAAAAGAATAAACCTTAAGTGGGAGATAAACAAGCTAGATATGTTGGTTTCCTCAGTATTGGCTCTTCAGTTCTTCAGACTTTTGTTTTTTTAAGACAGACAGCTATGAAGATAAAAAGTGTGACTTTAATAGGAATCTCATATATCCCTTGGAATAATGAAACTAAATTGTAGTGCCCCTTCTATCATTAAATATGATACAGTTATGTGTCAAGTTACTGGTCACTAGACTGATAGTAACATGTTTTGGGGCAAATGATTTTGTGACAGCTGTTTTGGATTTTGGTTTTGTTCTTTATGAAAACCTCACAAAAAGTTTTTGAGATTATTCAGGATTCTTCTAGTCATAAGTGATAAACTTACCTCAGATTAATTTTTATTTTTAATTTTTATTTTATCTTTAGTTTTTAAAGAATTTATTCATTTATTCATTCATTTTTTTGTTATTTTAATAAGTTAATTTTTTTAAAGATTATTTATTTATTTATTTATTTATTTTTATTTATGATAGTCACACAGAGAGAGAGAGAGAGAGAGAGGCAGAGACACAGGCAGAGGGAGAAGCAGGCTCCATGCACTGGGAGCCCGATGTGGGACTCGATCCCGGGTCTCCAGGATCGCGCCCTGGGCCAAAGGCAGGCGCTAAACTGCTGCGCCACTCAGGGATCCCAGATTTTTTATTTATTTATTAGAGACGGAGAGACAGAGAGGGAGAGAGGGCGAAGTAGCTCCATGCAGGGAGCCCGACGTAGGTCTCCATCCCGGGTCTCCAGGATCACGCCCTGGGCGGAAGACAGCGCTAAACTGCTAAGCCACCAGGGCTGCCCGATTCATTCATTCATTTTAGAGCCAGCAGGGCTGAGTGGGACCATGAGCAGAGGAAGAGGGAAAAGGAGAGGAAAGAATCTTAACCAGACTCTACACTGAGCATGGAGCTCAATGAGGGTCTCCGTCTCATGACCCTGAGCTCACAACCTGAGCCAAAACCAAGTCTCACACTTAACTGACTTTACCACCCAGCTGCCCCAAAGTAGTTTTTAAAGTAAGGGAATTTATTAGTTTATTGAAGGAGGAAGCTTAAGAAGTGATACTAGTTTCAGGAACAGCTGAATTGATGCTGTAACAAAAATCAAAGTAGTCAGAAATATTTTTGTTTCTTGGCTGTTCTGATCTCTTCTACTTTGGCCTCATGAGATCCCCGGTATACTGCCTTCACAAAGCAAAATAGCCCCCATAGTTCAGGACTTAAATGAACTGTGTAGTTAATAATTCTAGGAGTTAAAAACAAAACAAACATGACAAAAAACCCACTTTCCTAACAACTCCTGTTTAAGTCCAAGGTTTGACTCTTTTGGTCCACTTTGAGTTAGTTGTCCATCTTGAAATCAGTTATAATAGTTGTGGGAACTAGTTGGGTATCCTACCTGTGTTGGTGTCATATGCTTGCTCCTACTGTTGAATGTGAAAATAAGCCCTACCTGAATCATAAAGACTATGAATAGAGTTGCTTCTCTATATAAACATTGTGTAGACAAGCATAGGTTATTATATGGAGATAATTTGTTATTTGAATTAGATAGGCCTAGCTGCCACTAGGAAATGGAAAATCTCTCCTAAGCCACAAATTTTCTCAGATACCCAGTGGGATGTCTGATTTTTATGAAGGTGAAGGATTTAAGTGGTAGTGAGTCATTTGCTGTAGGTAGGCATTAGCGTTAATAAGATTCTAGCTATATACACTGCCATTAATTTACTAGAGCAAATGGCACATATACCTGTTAAAGCCTTCTGTGTAGATAGCCTATTTTTTTTTCATGCATTTAGGCCCTGATTTTAAAATGCTTTCTGTGCCTGCCACTGTATTATCTAGCCTACATTATTACCTTTTTCAGGTTGTATGCTCTTGAATAATTCTTTCTTGTGTTTCTCTGCACTGCAAAAAAAAAATAATGATAAGAAATAGATTTGATTAGGTGCTTGGAATCATTCCATGGGAAAATCTCTGCTATTCCATTCTTTGTTTTTTACATATGTTCCTTTTGTTTTTATACCTTAATCTATTTAGTTATTCACCTGCTGATGTATATTTAGCTTCTTACTCCTTTTCGTAAGGCTGATTAACTCTTCCCTCTCTTTGTCTTTGTTGGATCTTTCTGGATATGATACACAAGTAGTTGGATAACCTGAGAAAAGATACAGTGCATCATAATTTTAGTAATAAATAAGAATATATTTTTCTTGTATGCTGGGCATAATTTAAGTCCTTCGCATAATTTAATTTTCAGAGCAACTTTGTGAGATGTATGTATAATGACTATTTGTAATTTTACCAGTGAGGAAACTGAGGCATAGAGAATCAACTTCTCTGCTATCTTACAGCAAATAATTGGCATAACTAGTCTCTCTTAGCCCATGGATCTTTACTCCTTTCCCCTCTTTTCTGCTCAATAGATTATTCTGAAAAGATTCTAAGCTGAAAAAAAAAACAAAAACAAAAACAAAAAAGATTCTAAGCTGTAAAAGTTGAAGGAATAGTAAACATGCATATGTTCATTTTTGTTCACCAATTATTATCATTTGCCACATCTATTTTGTATTTTCATTAAACTATTTTGAACTATTTGTTTTTTAAATTTATTTTTAAAGATTTTATTTATTAGAGAGAGAATGAGTGAGAGAACAAGAGCAGAGGGAGCAGCAGAGGGAGAAGACTCCCTGCCAAACAAGGAACCTGTCATGGGGCTTGATCTCAGGAACCTGAGATCTGTTATAACCACATTGAATCCCTGCTTACCCCTCAACTACACTCCCAAACCAGAATTCAACCAAGATTCATTTATTGCAGTCTCTTAAGCTAGAACAGCCCATCTGCCTGTTTCTTCTTTTCTTACTTTACCTTTTCTTTCTTTTCTTCCTTTCTTTCATTTATTCATTCATTTTGAGAAGGATACTTTCATGTTGACTTCTTTTGAAATATCCAGGAAGGAGTTGTCTTGTAGAATGTCCCAAAAGTACATTTTGTACTTTTCTGTTTGTTTCCTTATCAATAAATACACGTTGAACATTTTTGTCACAGAAACTATAGGTGATGTGTATAGTTAGCACATTGGGTCAGAGATACTGTCACTTAGGTCCTTGTTCTTAGCCATTATGCTATACTGCCTCTGTGAGGAGTGTCATGCTTCTGAAGCACATTTTAAACTAGTTAGGCAATGTACAGGCAGTTAAAACTCTACCTGCAGAATAGTATACATGCTTTATCTTTCTGCCCTGGGCAACAGAGACAAAAACATGTATTTTAGCAGTCAACCTAATGAGGATCCAAAACATTATCACCGACTCTTGAGTCAATGTCCTCAAGCTCTTGTGAAACCATAAACTGGAGAGCTCCAGAAATTTAATAACCTCTAAGTGTTGACAGCATATTTCTAGCATTGTGCATATGAGAAAGTTATGGCTTATTCACATTAAGTAACTGGCTTTCAGATCTATGGCCATTAAGTGTTAGCATCTACACTTAGACCTAACATTGCTTGATTCTAGAGGTCTTGGATTTAAACACTATACAATAGGACTAGAAATTTACCTTCTTAGATAGTAACAGAGTAAGGAAGGATTTTAGAAGCCTAAGTGTAAATGAAATAAAATTATCCATGTTTTGACAATCGTTGATGCCAGATAGTAGATACACTGGATTAAAGTTAACCTTTCTTTTTTGGTCTTCATAGTTTGTCACCTTATAGTTAGAAGATACTTCAGGCATCATGTGTGTTCTCAAAGAAGGAAGAAGAGGGCAAGAAGCAGGAAGAATTTTCCACCGGTTTTGCACCTATGTCTCATTGTTTTGAACCTGTCATTGGCTATGTTCTAAGGAGGTTAGGAAAACAGATATTTAGCCTTTTTAGCCTTTGTAGTAGAGGCAGAAAAGGGAAAAGGAAGTTGAGAATTGTTGAGTTAACCTGCTATAACAGTGTCTTAGACAAACAGCAACAAATAAAAACCACTTTACCGTTACTATGGTTTTGACCTGACTTTATTTTCCTGCCACATGACTTGCTGAAAGAGTTGGCTGCCTCCATTTCCTTACTTGGGTCTCCTCTTGGTTATTAAAATTGTTTTTGAGGGGCAGCTAGGTGGCTCAGTGGTTGAGCATCTGCCTTTGGCTCAGGTGGTAATCCCAGGGTCCTGGGATGGAGTCCCGCATTGCGTTCCTCGGAGGGTACCTGCTTCTCCCTCTGCCTGTGTCTCTGCCTCTCTCTGTGTGTGTCTCTCATGTTTTAAAAAATTGTTTTTGGATATCAGTTGACATAATGATTTAATTTCCAATTTTAAAATGTTTCCAAAATTTCCAATTAACCTTTATTTTTTTTATTTTTAAATTTTTTTTTAGAGGATGCACGTAAGCCAGGAATTGGGGGGAAGGGCAGAGGGAAAGGGAGAATCACCTCAGGGCTTAATCTCAGGACCCTGAGATCATGACCTAGCTGAAATCGAATTGAACTTAACCAACTGAGCCATCCAGGCGTCCTCCAATTAACCTTTTAAGTTTAGATTCTCTAGAAAAGTTGAGGATGAAGATGTCTTTTTCTTAGGCTTCTGTGATGTTACTGTTCTGTGTACTTTTTTCTTCCTGCGATTACTACTTAATCCCTTTTATTGGTTTGTCTTTGCTTTACTCTTTAGTGTTGGTGTGCATATTCTGTCTGCAGCCCTTTTTTTCCTATAAAGTATTCTGTTAATCTCACAGTCTTTGTACTATGTTTGTGGCTTCTGCATGCCTGATTTTTAAATATCTCACTCAATCTTCATCTTTCCCCATAATTCCAGATATTTATTTCTAATTGACTTGAAAATATTCTTGTGTTCTTTTCACTTCAGAAATGTTTATTGGTTCCCTGTTGCCTTTTACTTATGTGCAACCTTCTTACCTGATTTCAAGGACCTTCACAATTTATGACTCTGAGCTACCTTTCCAGGTTTCCCCCTCATAATTCCTTTTCATCATTTCCATGCTACAGCCAGACCAGTTCCTGGAATAGAACACTTGTTTTGCCTCTGAATTCTTTTATGTATCACCACTGCATGAAACCTAGCCTAATTCATGCCTACAGTAGACCATTTTAAGTGCTACCTGAAAAGCAGCCTTTTTCTGCAAATTCTCCCCTGATTTCTTCCACCAGATATGTCTCTTCAAGGACCGCATGGTATAGTGTAAAGGGCACCACACACGTTACATTCTGGAATTCTGCAAAGTGCATGAACTGTCTTTGTCTTTTAACCCCTGTTTACGCTTGTGTGTCATGTCCCTGTTCTGTGCCTCTTAACACTTGTATGTATATTGCCTATTTTACTTAAATAAACTTTGAAGTCTTTATAAAATACTGGGAATGTGTTTCTTTTCCTTGAATTGCCTACTAGAATAATGCTTTATTTATTGAATTAGACACTCAAAAACCATACTTTCAAGAAAATTTTCATATTTTAATATACTAATAAATTACTATGTCAACTTTGGTTTTGAACAGTCCTCCTGATGCATTGCAGGAAAGATTGAGAATTGTAATCTCATTTTAACTGTTCGTTAACACGATTTATTCTCAAAATAGGTATCCCGATTGGAATCCTGAGATCCTTCCATCAAGAAGGTAATTCTTTTGAATAGTGATTGTTGAGACCTGATTTTCTTTTAAGAGTAAACAGGTACCTTTTTTTTTTTTGAAAGATAAATTGTTTTTAATTGAGTTCCTATTTTGATCATTTTTACATTTATTTATTTGTTTATTTTTGAAAGATTTTATTCATTAGAGAGACAGAGAGAGGCAGAGACACAGGCAGAGGGAGAAGCAGGCTCCCTGCAGGGAGCCCGATGTGGGACTTATCCCAATCCCAGGACTCCAGGATCACGCCCTGAGCCAAAGGCAGACGCTCAACTGCTGAGCCACTCTGGTGTCCCTGATAATTTTTACTTTTAAACAGCAAATAAATGCAACAATCTTTATGAATCTTTCTTTAACTATCCCAGCTTAAATGTGATAGCTTGTCTCTAAACTTCTATATTTTTTTTGTTTAGTCTTTTCTGAAGATAATTGATGTTTTTGTTATTGTTTTATGTTTGTGGTCTTACGTTATAAATGCCTTGAAGGCTGGGAATGGTTTTGTTAAGGTTTGTATTCCCTAGGAGGTCCCTGTTTAACGTGTGTATATGCAAGTACAGCAGTCAAAGAAGTATTTGTAGATGGCATAATCTCTCAGGAAAAAATTGTTGAAAAGCATTTGTTTATGTAAATGTTTCTTAAATTTTTTATATAACTTAATACTTTATTTTAAGATTTTATTTATTCATGAGAGACACAGAGAGAGAGGCAGAGACCTAGGCAGGGGGAGAAGCAGGCTCTCTCTGAGGAGCGTGATGCGGAACTCGATCCCAGGATCATGCCCTGAGCCAAAGGCAGACACGCTCAACCACTGAGCCACTCAGGTGTCCCTAACTTAATACTTTTCAATATATAGTTGGCTACATAGTGGTACAGGAGAAGCCCAGGAGATTGATGGGGAACATATTCTTCTGTATATAGCAAAACAGGGATCCAGGCAACTAGAGGGCTGAGCATCTGTTCTGATTGTTTCTTATTCATCTATAAGGGTGAATTGCATCATAACAAACAGGTTTTTGTTTTAAATACACGGTATCAGAGTTTGGTAGTGTTTATAGTCTGTTATTAAGAAGGAACTTCTGTCATTTAACATAAGTTAAATTTACGTTAAATTGCTGAATCTTGTGATTCCTCCCTTTCTTTATAGAAATGAAGGCAATAGAAAAGAAAATGAAACTCCAAGAAGACGGTCTCATTCCCCCAGTCCTAGACGTTCTAGGAGATCAAGCTCAAGTCACAGATTCCGTCGATCTCGAAGCCCAATACGTTATATATATAGACCAAGAAGTCGAAGTCCAAGAATTTGCCATCGTTTCATTTCTCGATACAGATCCAGATCTCGTTCACCATATCGAATGAGAAATCCATTTAGAGGTAGTCCAAAATGTTATCGATCAGTTAGCCCTGAAAAGACATCACGAAGATCAGTTAGATCATCAGGTACACTTATGGTCATGAATATTAATAGACAATATAGCTAATAATAAATCTACTTATTTTGACTAAGTTTTTTAGGTTTTGTTTGAATTTCTTTATTTCTATATCTTTAATAAGTTTGAAATCATGACTTATATGCTATTGTCAAGATTTAACAAAAGTTGACATTTTGAGCTATTTTTCCTAGCTCTTTTAATAAGATAGAGATGAAATATTCTATTTATTATATTTTAGAATTTCTTTTATATATATATATATATTTTTTTTAGAATTTCTATATGAAATTGACCCACATCCCAACCTCTGGTCCATTCTCCTTCCTTTTATTAAGTGTCAAAAGAAGTGTGGGTATCTGTCTACCCAAAATCAAATTTAAAAACAATGGATATGTCAGCATCTTAGTTTGCCCATGAATTAAAGTTTTTTGAAATTTCTCATGTTTTCAACCTGTGTCTTAATACTGGTTCAGTGACATTTCTAGAAATAGCTCATTTATGTGTCCTCAGATCTATTTAGAGGTCTTCAAGGTCTTTCCTTTTCCAACTATCTGTGAAGCTGGATTTTCTTTGTACATTTCAGTGAAACAATGTATCCATCAGATTGGATGCCAAAGCAGAGATGAGAATTCAGGGGTTTTTTGTTTTGTTTTGTTTTAAGATTTTATTTATTCATGAGAGAGAGAGAGAGGCAGAGACACAGGCAGAGGGAGAAGCAGGATCTATGCAGGGAGCCCGATATGGGACTCGATCCTGGGCCCCCAGGATTTATTCATGAGAGAGAGAGAGAGGCAGAGACACAGGCAGAGGGAGAAGCAGGATCTATGCAGGGAGCCCGATATGGGACTCGATCCTGGGCCCCCAGGACTACTCCCTGAGCCAAAGGCAGCCCCCCTCAACCACTGAGCCACCCAGGCCGCCCGAGAATTCAGGTTTTAAGCCCAACATGAAAGTGTGTGGGAAAGTGTTGTGGTGCCACTCATCTAATTTCTTGTTTCTTTTGGGAATTAAAATGGTTTTTCATAAAAATGTTATTTTATGCTAACACATGAATTTATTATTATTAAATGAATTAAGTATTTTTAAAATTCTATTTCAATTTCTTATATAGTAGATACTGATAAATTTAACACAAAAACTCTTTGGAGCCCTCAGGAAAAAAAAGAAATATGAATTCTTTTTTAAGATTTTTTTTTTTTAAGATTTATTTATTCATGAGAGACCCAGCGAGAGAGAGAGAGAGAGAGAGAGAGAGAGAGAGGGGCAGAGACCCAGGCAGAGGGAGAAGCAGTTTTCCTGCAAGGAGCCCGATATGGGACTCGATCCCGGATCCCGGGATCACGCCCTGAGCCGAAGGCAGACGCTCAACCACTGAGCCACCAAGGTGTCCCTGGAATCCTTAATTTTTAAAAGTGAGGAGGGATATTGAAATCAAAAGTTTGAGGACTACTGGTGTAAGATTAGCTCATGAGTGAAGAATTGAAGATTAAGAATTGTTTTATGTTTATTTGCTTCCTGTCTGGTCTGACAGCAGCTCTGTGTGATAAATACTTGGGCAGTTGAGTTTTTTGTTTTTTGTTTGTTTTTTTAAATAATGTGATGTGATGGTGGTGTTCATCATACATTCTTTTCAGTTGAAGTTGTTTTTATGTCCTTTTTACTAGATAGAAAAAAAGCATTCGAAGATGTAGTACAACGATCTGGGCATGTTTCAGAATTCAATAAACAGAAACATCTTGAAATAGTTGATAAAGGACACTCACCAGCACAGAAGCCTAAAACTAGCAGTGGATTGAAGCCATCAGTTAAATCTACAAACTCTATAAAGAGTGATTCAAGTTTAGTGGGACATTGTACTCGTTACAAAGCCAAGAATATTGAAGATGACACCTTACCAGAATGTAAACCAGTGTCTGAAAAAGCAGTTTCTCTCCAGCGTAAGGTTAGTAGTCTTTTAATTTGTTAGTGCATGTAGATACTTGTGTCATTTTGATACAGAAAAGTTGTTTGGATTTTTTATTTTCATATTTCTTTTTTTTCATATTTCAAAAGTTTAAAATCATGACTTACTAAACCATGTTGATACAGAATATTTTATTGGTTGCTCCTATGAATTTAGTAAAAGCCCATTAATTCCAAATCTTGTAGCTTACAAATCCTAGAGGTTTGGCATTTGATGTATCAAAAGTGAGAACATTTTGATGGTTGGGTATTTTAAGCTAACCACACAAGAGGTGGTTGTGATGAATTTTGATATCTGGTAGGGGAAGTGAGTATAATCACATTAATGAGCTTTTGTAATCTTTTGTCAGTAAGCTGTAAAAGTCTCTACCGAGAATTGATCATTTTTAGCCTATTTTTTTACTTTTTTGCAGTACAGTTCAGAAGTCAAAAACTGTTGCCCAGTGTAGAATAGCCTATTTTCTGGTACTGATTTATTGGTGTATTTTGACTGTAACCTGCTAGTTAAAAAAGTGGTGTAGTATTGTATATATTAATTACATTACTGATACAGTAAATAGTATATGAAGCATCCGGAGAACAAATGTTAGAGTAATTGCCAGTGTTAAGCCATATTGTCAGATGGTTATGTGATATTAACAAGTCTTCAGGTATTTGGGTATACATTACTCATAACATTGTCTAAATATTTTCAACAATTCTAATTCCTTGCCTTTAAAGAGGTTATATTTAGAAGGATGCACTTAAAATAATCAACCTGTAATTACACCATTTTGAAGAGTGTTAGGAAGAATTTTTAGTACAGGGAAAAATTTGAAGAGGCTAAATTTATCTATAGTGTTCTTTTCATTTTGTTTCAAGACTTCTAGATGGTGACAGTGGAACTTTTTAAGTTTTGTTTTTTTTTTTTTAATTTTTTATTTATTTATGATAGTCACACAGAGAGAGAGAGAGAGGCAGAGACACAGGCAGAGGGAGAAGCAGGCTCCATGCACTGGGAGCCCGACGTGGGATTCGATCCTGGGTCTCCAGGATCGCGCCCTGGGCCAAAGGCAGGCGCCAAACCGCTGCGCCACCCAGGGATCCCCCTTTTTAAGTTTTTTTAAAGTCAGTTTTAAATATAGGTGATAAATTTGATATTCAGATTTTATACATATTATATATGAATCTTTTAAAAATGCTAAACCTATCTAGATACCGTTTCAGCTATTAAAACACAAAGTGAACAAAACTATAGTTTCATCCTCCTTAATGATTGGCCATGTAGATTCATGTAGAAAAATATTCTACAGCAGTTTTGGAACATTCCATAGGTCTTGTTTGTTACAAAATGCTTCTAAACAGAAAAGAGCATCTGTGATTGAGTAACCTATAAGCTTTTAGGTGGTAATATATAAAACATATTTTTTACTACCTTGACATTTAAATTTTTCTTTTAAATTGTGCTAAAATATTTAGAAAAGTCTTTAAAGGACTTAGGTTAATGGTAGAAGAAATTATATTGGGATTTATTGTTGTACTTGATGGCTTAATTTGGTTTAAATTTTCTTTCATTCAAAAATAGATTCGGAAAGACCAGTCTTTACATTATGGTTCAGTTCTTCTTGTATCTGAATTACCAGAGGATGGCTGTACTGAAGAAGATATTAGAAAAATATTTCAACCATTTGGAAAAGTTAATGATGTCCTCATTGTTCCATATAGAAAAGAAGTGAGTCATTCACTCTGTTCTAAAAATACATACAAAGTTACTACATTATAAAGTCTGGTTATTACTTTATAAAGATCTTTTAGCAGCTTTTACTACATATATAATTGTTAATTGAGAGTTAATGTTGTAAGTGCTTAGATTCCAGTGAACAGGGTTCCCAAATACCATTTTATATTCTTTAGAACAGGAATTGGCATACTTTTTCTGTAAAGGGCCAGATAGTAAATATTTTAGGCTTTGTATGCCATAGGATTGCAGCAGCTATTCAATTCTGCCATTGTAGCACAAAGGCAGCCATAAATAATATACAAATGAATGGGTAGGACTGTGTTCAAAAAACTTTGCTAAAACAGATGGCAGGTTATAGCTTGCTTTCCATTGCTTTAGTACACTGGTAAAATTATACTAAAAAAATGATGTTGTTATACAGTATTTTTCACCTGTGGGTTATAGTCCTATAACTCACACAATAAAGTTCATCACAATTATGAACAACTCCAGACTAAGCAGAACATAAAATTGTGAGACAAAACAGGGGAATATAGTTAGTAGTATTTTTTATTGCAAGAAGCCTTAAAAACATCAGACTTACAGCAGTTAGACCAGATCTCCATTTATTCCGGGAGCCCTGCCTTCCTATATCTCATTGTTCCATGAGCTGCCATGGACCTATCTTTCTCTTCTTACGTTGGCAATGGTATAGAAATTCTATAAGGTTAAATATCCATTTCATGTGTAAAAACACCTTAGAGATTAAATGACACTTTAGCTGAACAAAATGAGAAGTAAAAGCAACCAGGATTGGAGGTATTTCATAGTTTCATGTTTGACAAAAAGTACTAAGTCATGCAGAGAATTTTGAGTTAGATTTTTTACTAAAAATTGAATACATTTTATTTAGGCTTACTTGGAAATGGAATTTAGAGAGGCAGTTACTGCAGTCATGAAGTACATTGAAACAACACCTCTTCAGATAAAAGGAAAAAGTGTGAAAGTATGTGTTCCAGGAAAGAAAAAATCACAGGTAAACTGGGTTTTAGATCATACATGTTTCATTGTTTTTGGTTGGTTTGACTTTTTAAAGTGATACATACAGAAGAATGCATAGAACATAAATGTTCACTCAACAGATTGAAATATATTGAAATTAATGACTTTATATTTACAGAAATAGCACTATAAATAGTGTTAAATGGCAAGCAATAGACTAGGAGAAAATACTTAATAAAATTAGAAACATCTGTGAAACCTGTACCTAGTTCACAAGCTAATAGCATTGATAACATCCTGGAAAGCCCCTTGTATACCTCTTCTGAATCCTTACACTCTTCCTTCTGCCCAAAAGTAACCCCCGTTTGATTTCTGATATCATAATTGAGTTTTGCCTGTTTTGAACTTTAAAGAAATAGGATTATAGAGCGTATATATTCTTTTGGGCCCTTGCTTCCTTAAAGATATTACTGTTTATAAATTTAGTCTTTCTAGATCATTTCTTACACTTTAGTTTATATATCCATTGATAATGTCTATAGACGTTTTGCTTTTTTTAAGAAGTACTTGCAGTTTTGCTTTGGGTATGAGTGTTCTTTTCATGTAATTATTATATTTGCTGAAGAATATCTACTTTATAGGGGCTTTGTACTTTTCAGTCAGCAATTTGATTTGGAGATCTAAATGTTAGTACATATAGATTTTCCTCATTCCTCTTAATTTCTGTGTGGTATCACTTTGTATAAATATACCACAGTTATTTTAACAGTTCCTTGTGGATTTTATATTTAGGTTATTTCTAATTTTTCACTAATAGAACAGGACTTTAGTTAACTTCCTTGCATATGGCTTTTACAGGCCTTTCTTATACATTTATGGTACTGTTTTTAAGGTGATATCTAGTGGAATTGCTGGGTGATAGGTTATATAGGAATAAGTAATATCAGGTCTCCCATTAAGTAGCTATAATAATTTTGTCTGATAATAATGAGAATACTAGTGTTTCTGTGTTACCCACGTCTTAATATTTGCAGTTTTAAAATGCAATGTGTAAAATATGGTATTGACCTTTAATTTGTGTTTTCCTGATTATTATTAAACTTCATACTTAATTATTAGTTACTACTGTTTTAATGAGTTGTGTATATCTTTCCCCATCTTTCTATTGGGTTGTCTTTTTAAGAAATTTCATTTGAAGGTGCTCATGATTTTGATACTAATTTTGTATTATCTCTGAGAAGTATTTTCTTCCAGTATATCATTTATATAAATTTTTTTTATATAAAATTTTTAATTTCAATGTACTCAAGTTGATTTTCCCCCCTCTTAATGGCTTCTGCTTTTTGTGTTTTGTCTTGTTTTAGAATTTCCCTTTATACCAGTGCCAGAAAAGATGTGATTTCATTATTACTTTAATCTATAAGTTGTGGTTAAGGTGTTATTGGGATTAATACTATTTCCAAAATGGATAGCAAACTAGCCCAACACCATTTATACCTAATTGGTTCTTCCTCACTGATTTCAAAAACCATCGTTATGTGTATAAATTACCCTGCACACGTAGATCTTTTCATACTGTTGTTAGATCAATCCGTTTATTTCTGTTTCAATACTGTGTGATATCAGTTATTATATATTACTGTAACTTTACATAATTGCCTATCTTTCTGATAGAATCCTTTTTCTTTGTTCTTTACTTAAAATTAATTTGGAAAAATAAAATTTATTTGGGGTGCCTATTTGTGACTCAGTTGGTTAAGCATCCAACTCTTGGTTTCTGGCTCAGGCCCTGATCTCAGGGACCTGAGATCAAGACCCATGTTCAGCTCTGTACTCAGCACAGAGTCTGCTTGTAATGTTTTCCCCATCCCTCTCCCTCCGCATCTGCTTCTCACCCTGCTCATTCTCACGTATGCACGCACATTCTTTCTCTCTCTCTTAAAATAAATAAATATGAAATCTTTTTAACAACAAAAAAAATATTTTGGTTAATCTTGAACATTTACTCCTGATACTGTATTGCATTTGTATGGATGATTTACAATACTTATTCTTTCTCTTCAGAAGCATGGCTTGTCTCTATGTAGACTTCATATAGTGTCTTTTCATAATGGTTTTTAGTAATGTTTCCATGAGTACATTTTGGAGGGGATGTTAAGTTTATTTATTCTATTTATTTGTATATATCATAAATATTACTTAAATTGCTAGTCCATAAAGGATCTATATGTTTTATTTTGTTTATGTTTTCTGATTAGTTACTGCTAGAGTAACCCATGATCCTAGTTTACATCTGTTACATACCATATATTTATTTTCATTGTCCTGATTTGAAAAATGAATTTTATGGTAATCCATAAAATTTATTTTCCAAGCAGAAAAAAAGGAATAAAAACCAAAAGCAAAAAGAAGGTTTCTTTAGGTTTTATTTGTTTTGAATTTTTTCTTTTTTTTTTAATGGAAGAATGAGCAACTTTTACTGACATATGATTTACCAGAACAGTGACACGTTACTCCTCTAGTTGCAGAGAAGGTTAGGGAGAAGCAAGAATTGAATTGAATTATATATTTAAGAATGTAAAGTTTATCCTGTAGACCGTTCAGTGTTATTCAATGTTTTGAACAGAGCTGTGACGGAAAGTGGATGGATTAGATAAATTCATTTGGGAGTGATCTGTATAATAAATTAGGCAAATGATTGAAGAAGAGGAGGAAAGCTTAGCAGAGTGATTAAAGGGGAAAAGAGGAAAAAACTACTGAAGTTTGTTTAGAAGATTCATCTAGCCAACCAGCCTCTTATAATAATAGTAATGGTTTCAGGTAGATTAGTAAACTTGAGAATAGGAAGGAGAAATAGCTTAAACGAGTTAACTCTCAAGCAAGACCTGGCTGATCATTAAATTTTGAGAACAGAGGAGAAAGTCTTCTTTAATATTAAAAAGTTTAATCTGGGAAAACAGGTAGATTAAGGATACATCTAGGTTATTAGAATATTTCAGTAAGATTAAAATAATTCTCTTTGATAACATTTTGATAAGGTTGGTATGGTTGTAACAAGTCCAAGAAGAGCCCACCTATATTTACTATTCTGATTTTCATAGTAACAAATAGGGGAAGCTATCAGCACTATAAATTAGAAAACATGCCATCTTTGTGTCAAAAATATTGGTATTCTTCAACTAAATATAGTTTGAATGAGGCTAACTCATGACTCTGTTGTAATTGAGCAGCCTTCCTAGGGACTGACTGGAGGAGATCCCATAGAGAACTCCAGCTATGGATGTTTCAGATTGGAAATGTATAGATAACCTTCTTAGCCTGTTATTACAGGGGAAGACATCAACTCTTTTCCAAGAGCAAACTAAAACAGACTTGGAGCCCAAACCAGGAAGAAGGGCATTGCTACAGCTTTCTTGGTCCAGATCTTAATTTTGACACGAATAGTCAGACCAAGAAAAAAGTTTTCGTCCACATTTGATATTTTGTGTTAGGACTGCCTTTGACTCTGGCTGTGATTCAAAGAATATCTGCTCCATTTTGCTACTTCTTCGATTCAATGAAGAAATGTTACAGAAAAGATGAAAATTGCCTACATCCCTGTATTTAAAACTGGATTAAGGAATCCGTGGGTGGCTCAGCGTTTGGAGCCTGCCTTTGGCCCAGGGCGTGATCCTGGAGTCCCAGGATCAATCCCCACATCGGGCTCCCTGCATGGAGCCTGCTTCTCCCTCTGCCTGTGTCTCTGCCTCTCTCTTTCTCTCTCTGTGTCTCTCATGAATGAATAAATAAAATCTTTAAAAATAAAAAATAAGTAAATAAAACTGGATTAAAATATGAATTGGCACAACTTTAACAAATTCAATTACCTTGTCTTTAATTATAAGCCAATGTAGACCTCAGTTCTTAGTACTGATTCTTAACCATTTTTGGGCTACCACTACCAAGAATCTGATGAAAGCAGGCATTTTTTTTTTTTTTTCGCAGAAATGGACAGTGGTCCATACTCCTAGAATTTTCTTTAATGGAACAGGAGTACTTTCTCTAGAAAAAAGTATCAGATTTTTCATTGCAGCTCTGAAGTAGTGCTGTAGCCTAACTCTGCAAAAACTAAATGAAAACAATACTTTGAAATTTTTAGTTTGGTTTGTTTATTTATTTTTAAAGATTTTATTTATTTATGAGAGACACTCAGACACAGAGACACAGGCAGAGGGAGAAGCAGGCTCCATGCGGGAGCCTGACGTGGGACTCGCTCCTAGGTCTCCAGGATGAGGCCCCAGGCTGAAGGCAGCGCTAAACCGCTGAGCCCCTGCGGGCTGCCCTAGTTTAGTATTTTTAGAAAGATTCATAGTAATATTACATCTAAAACCCAGAGTAAGCAGTTAGCTAATATCCAAGAAGATTGCATAGAAATGAAAAACAATGCTGAGAAACCGTTATTAGGGTTTGAGCATTATAGAAAAAGTAACAAGGCAATAAAACCAAAGATAAAATCAAAATTCAGACGACAGTTTAATTTCATTTTTTTAAAGATTTTATTTATTTATTCATGAGAGACAGAGAGAAAGAGGCAGAGAGAGAGAGAGGCACAGAGAGAGAGAAAAGAGGCAGAGACAGAGGCAGAGGGAGAAGCAGGCTCCATGCAGGGAGCCTGACGTGGGACTCATCTCAGGTTTCCAGGATCACACCCTGGACTGAAGGTGGTGCTAAACCGCCAAGCCACCCGGGCTTCCCTAATTTCATTTTAATTGAAAAACTGTTTCTTAAAAATCTGTTATAAGGCATTGTGATATCTGCAGAAGATAGAGTGATGAACAGACAGATGTGCTCTCACTCTTCTTGGAACTTAATAGTTTTCTCGTGATGAAGAGGAAAGACATGGTGGGTATATTCAGGAGACCCAGTCTGCAAATCACTGAAATTCGAGAAAGAGGACACCACTTTAATACTGTTGAAGACTTTAAATTTTATAGTTATACAGGGGCAACCTCTAATAATTCAGGCACAAACGGTGTAAGTATAAAAAGGAGTAGTCTAGTCTTAGTGTAATGGAAGAGAGATAAATTCTTTGTAATTCATTAATTCTCTTTTACCATTGATCTACATTTTCTTACCACTCTCTTACAAAAACATTTCAAATAATGCAGTGACACTTCAGTATCTAATTGCTGTCATCCTGGTCCAGTCCACCACTGTCTTTTGTTTTGGCTATTACTGTAGCCTTATAACAGTCTCTACCTCTGTCCTTACCTTTTCACCCACTCAGACTCTGTTCTTAACATAGAAGCAGATTGATTTTGCCGTTCATAGTTTCAGCTTTTCATCACACTCCGAGGAAAAGCCAGTACTCAACAGTGGCTTATAAGAGTTCACACCACACATTCCACCCACAGTCTGCCCCTAAACCACCATGTACCTCTTTCCATCTCTACTTCCAACCCCAAGCATCCTTTATTCTTCTTTCTTTTTTTTTCATTTCAAGTTTTTACATCCTTTATACTTCATAAACCATCTAATAGGCTTGGATCTCAAAAGTCTTACAGTTCCTGTTCCTTCTGTCTGGAGTGCTGTCAACGCAGGGAATGGCTTGCTCTCTTCTTTCCTGTAGGTGTTTGCTCATATGTTATCTTTTCAGTAGACTTGTGTAACAAACTTTTTGAAAGTTGCATAGCTCCTCATTCCCAAACAGGAACAGTTGTTTCCCTTCTCTGTTACTTTTCTCCACAGCTCTTGTTGCTAACCCATATGATATGTATATATTTTTAATTTCCTTGTGGTCTTTCTTTCCTTAACCCTTGAAGGTAAACTCATTAAGAATTTTGTTTTATTTACTACTCTCCAGTGCCTAAAATTCTGCTTGACAATTAGTGAACATTCAGTAGATATTTGTTAAATTGATCTGAATATCATAATATCTATGTTTTTTGTTGTATATCTTTTTGCTTGTGTGTATTTTCTAAATTGCCTTGGATAATTGGGGAAGAAACTTAAGTTTTTCTTTTTCAAAATCTTTTTCTTTCACAGAACAAAGAGATGAAGAAAAAGACATCAGATTCAAAGAAAATATCTGCATCTGCTTTAAAGTGAGTAACGCATGATTTCATATCTGAGAATGAATGTGCATGTGAATTCAAATTTTAAAACTTTTGTGCAACTGCATTTTTAATATATTTTATTACCCTGACTCCAGTTTATTTTTTTCTTTTTTTTTTCTGACTCCAGTTTAAATGAGACATTGTTCAAATTGAATTGCCTTAACTTTATTTTTAAAATTTTTAATTTAAGTAAGCTCTATGCCCAACATGGGGCTTGAACTCATGACCCTGAGATGAGGAGTCACATGCCCTACCTGCTGAACCAGTTAGGCGCCTCTAAACTTTTTTAGATTAAGCTTTTCATCTTCAGAAGTTTTAGAACTTAGACTTTCAATCTTTGCTAAATTTTTTCTTCTTTTAAATAGAAAAGATATAGACGCTTCCAAAGGTGTTGAAACTGTGACTTCAGCTTCTGCCCGTAAGTTGTTACTTTTAATACTCCTCCAAAGAAGTATATTTTGTCAGTTTACTAGAAACTTCTTACAAGATGATGGTAGGAAAACTATTTATTGTGTATTTGTAGAAGGAACCCAGATTGGTCCCTATATTAAGCTAGTGGTTAGTAGCTAATATATAAAGGTTCAAAGAGATAGTGTCTATAAAATACCTATCATAGTTCCATAGGTAATAGCTGTTTAGGTTAATTTTGTAGTATCTCCTTTCAGCCCCTACCAATAAGATACAACACAAAGATATGTTAAGATTGCTTGTTTGGTCTCCTTTGATTTTGGAAGTTTGCTGAGAGCCAAAAGGTAAACTAAAAAGACCAAACAGAAGGCAGTGTTACTACACTCAAGTGTTAAAGTTGTTTCTTTATACTCAGGAAAACATTGCAGGTCTTTATTATGAATTAGCTAAGTGAATTTTGCATACAGTTTTAATAAACTGAGTTTTCTCCATCTGTTTGGGGTTGGAAAGAAGTCACTGCCACAACAAACCCTCTTTTGAGTTTAGTAAGAATAAGTTGCTTGATAATGAAGGATGAGACAGAAAAGCTAAAATAAAGTAGATATAAACTAGAAAGTTTATAAAATTTAGAAAGTTAAATTGTTTTGTATGTTTTCTTTTAGAAAGGTATATAGTGTGTTCTGAATTTCTTTCTTTCTTTCTTTCTTTCTTTCTTTCTTTCTTTCTTTCTTTCTTTCTTTCTCTCTCTCTCTCTCTCTCTCTCTCTCTCTTTCTTTCTTTCTTTCTTTCTTTCTTTCTTTCTTTCAGATGTATTTATTTATTCATGATAGACATAGAGAGAGAGAGGCAGAGACACAGGCAGAGGGAGAAGCAGGCTCCATGCAGGGAGTCCGACTGGGACTTGATCCCAGGTCTCCAGGATCACGCCCTGGGCTGTAGGCGGTGCTAAACCTCTGAGCCACCGGGCCTACCCGATGCAGTGATTTCTTTGAGAAAAACCTTGAACTCTGATTTCAACATTGCTAAATTTCATGTATCATAGACTTACCTGTTGGAGATATCCTTTAGGTCAGCCAATCACCTGGTGTTGAAAGAAGTGGGATACTTTGGAAATTTTTTAAGTTTAAGGTCTAAATTTTGGGACTGGTCCTAACATAATAAAAGCAATGAGTAGGGATCCCTGGGTGGCGCAGCGGTTTAGCGCCTGCCTTTGGCCCAGGGCGCGATCCTGGAGACCCAGGATCAAATCCCACGTCAGGCTCCCGGTGCATGGAGCCTGCTTCTCCCTCTGCCTGTGTCTCTGCCTCTCTCTCTCTCTCACTGTGTGCCTATCATAAATAAATAAAAATTAAAAAAAAATTAAAAAAAAAAAAAACAATGAGTAGAGGGAGAAATGCTTCAAGTCAAGTATACTCTCCCTTCTAATAGAAATGTAGAAAGACAGGAGCCTGTAAATAGGATTGAGAAAGTCTCATGAGGGTGCATGATAAGTTAATTAGGGCAGTTTTTATTCATTTATTTATTTTAGAGAGGGAGAGACTGAGCAAGAACACGGAAGGGCAGAGGGCAAGGGAGTCTGAAATGGATTCCACACTGAGAGTGCGGAGCCCGACACGGGGCTCCATCCCATGACCCTGAGATCACGACCTGAACTGAAACCAAGAGTCAAACAGTCAATCACTGAGGTGCCCAGGCATCCCTGATTAGATAATTTTAAAGAGAACTTTAATTGTAAGCACAAATCAGAAAGGATGAAGAGAAATACATGAAGGAAGCAAAAGTATAATTTGATCAGAATGGAAAACTTTAGAACCATTACCCATCACTAATTTAAAAAAAAAACAAAACTGAGCATCTACTATATGCTCATAATTGGGGATACTTTTTAACGTGTTAGGATATATCAGTGAGGCAGCCCCGGTGGCCCAGCGGTTTAGGGCCCCCTCAGCCTGGGGTGTGATCCTGGAGACCCGGGATCGAGTCCCATGTCAGGATCCCTGCATGGAGCCTGCTTCTCCCTTCGCCTCTCTCTCTCTGTCTGTCATGAATAAATAAATAAAATATTTTTTTTAAAAAAAAAGGATATATCAGTGAACCAGTAGCCACTGTCTCTATTTCCGTGTAGCTTATATACTAACTTGAGGTAATAGATGATATATACTAAATACTATGTTTTATAAAGTGAAAAATGTTGTGACAGGGTGAAGGAGATCCAGGGTTAGTTTGGAGTTTGAACTTACTGTTTAGAATAAAATAATGATTTGTTAAATAGAAGAAGAGTCTACTAACGGGTATAATCTATGCCAGAAGACAAAAAACAAGGGAAAGAAACTTGCCATTGGTTGCGCTAATTAATACGAGGCAATTTATGTTACCTTCCTTAATCTTTCAAATTGCCTTCTCATTTTATAGATGAGAAAACAGATTCAGAGATTAATAATTTACTCAAAGTTAAGTGACTTATTTGGGGTCACATGGAAGAGTTAGGATTCAGATCTAAAACTGTATGATTTCAAAGCATTTCATCTATTAAACTACGAAAACTTGTTCTAAATCTCCTTTGATTGCTCTTTTATCTCCCTATAATGGTTTCCCTAAATGTCTGTTCCTCTTATGTCATACTTTTCTTCCTAATTTTTTTCTTTGTACAGCTTTAAGGACCAGTGACATCTCGTGTATATACATAAACCTCTACCCCCTTGAGTTTGTTCCTCTCATTTTTTTATGTCATTTGACAGTCACCATTCATCATCCAATGTAGAATTATGAGTAATCGTCTCCCTGTCTCTTCTCTTCTACACCACCTAGTTCAAGCTTAAATAACATCTTTCCTCTTTTCATCCAACCAGTGGCTGATTCAAACTAGTTCTCTCTTGAGTCTGGCTCAAGCTATGTCTTTTGACTTTGCTTCATCACACTTGTAACTATTTTAATTGATTCATATTTGAATTTTGAAGATGGCCTCTTGACCATATTTTTATTCCACTCTGCTTCATTATTCATACCATTGCCCTGAGATCTCTTTAAAGCAGGTCTGATCATTCCACTTCTAGTGACTCGCAGGAGAAAGTCCAGATTATTTAACATTGAATAAATGACCCTTTACCCTTTGTCCCAGGTTACTTTTTACTTCCTTGTCACCTTTATTTATGCTGTCCATTTGTTTGGGATTCTCTGAATTCCAGTTACTTTAGTAAGCACTTACTGTGTACCTACTTAGTAGGTACCAGGCCTTGTACAAGGTACTGTGGATAGGAAGCCATTTAAGACTACTTTTTTGGGGTGGAGTTGGAGCAAATTCTGGATTATTTTTTAAGGCCCACCTCAGATAGAACTTCTCCGTGATACCTTCCCTGACTTACCTGGGCATTAGAAGCCTCCAGTTCCCTTCTAGTAATACTGAATACATTGAGTCATTTGGTATTAGTTGTTTGTTTGTTTATTTTAAAGATTTTATTTATTCATGAGAGACACAAAGAAAGAGGCAGAGACATGGGCAAAGGGAGAAGCAGACTTCCTGCAGGGAGCCTAAAGTAAGACTCGATCCCAGGACCCCGAAAACATGACCTGAGCCAAAGGCAGATGCTCAACCACTGAGCCACCCAGGTGCCCTGATATTAGTAATTTAATAATTCTATCTCTTTTATTTGGCTCGGTAAGGGAATATTTGTCGTTTTATTTTCCCATTCCTTAATATGTAATATAGTATAAGGGTTAATGAATAAATATTTGTAGGAGTTAAAATACAGGGGACACTCAAACTGTATTGTTGTAACTGAACCCATGGGGAAACAGCCAAAATTTTCTGATTTGTCATCCTTAATTTAATGATTTTTTTCTTAACATTTTATTGGTTCTCTTTTCTCTTCCCTCCCCTCCCCTCCCCTCCCCTCCCCTCCCCTCTCCTCTCCTCTCTCTTCTCTTTTCTTTTCTCTTTCTTTTAAGTAAATGTATCTTGGGGGATGCCTGGGTGGCTCAGTGGTTGAGCGTCTGTCTTCGGCGCAGGGCATGATCCCGGGATCTGATACTGAGTTCCACATGGGGCTCCTTGCGGGGAGCCTGCTTCTCCCTCTGCCTGTGTCTCTGCTTCTCTCTCTCTGTGTTTCATGAGTAAATAAATAAAATCTTTAAAAGATAATTTAAAAAAATAAAGTAAATGTATCTTATTTTTTATATTTTTCAGTTTCCAGATAAAAATAACTTTCTTTTAGGGAACAAAACAGATGAACAAACAAAGAGACAAACCAAAACACAGACTTTTAATGCTAAGTCCTTTATTTCCCCAAGTAAAGCATTCTGCCCAGTTTCCACATTTGAGTTCCATCAAATCTTTAAATAAATCTAGTTCTATTTTAGCTATTTCATGGTATTCAGAGGAAAGGAAAATTTTCTTTAAAAATGGGGATGGAGAGAAGGGAAACAGGAAGAAGCAGGTTAATATGGACATCAAATGCTGACAGACACTATGCCTGTCAGAGGATAAACCAAGAAAATAGTAACACCAAAAGCTATTGAAGATGTGGAGAAACTTGTACATTGATGTTAGGAATTTAAAATGGTGCAGAAAATAATATTGCAGGGTGGTTTTTTGTTGTTGTTGTTGTTTTAGTTTACTTAGGTAATCTGTACACTCATCGTGGGGCTCAGACTCACAACTCCAACCAGGGTCAAGAATTGCATGCTCTACTGACTGAGCCAGCCAGTGCCCTAAGTATTACAGTTTTTACAAAACTAAGCATGTGCTTTACCATAGGACCCAGCAATTATGCTCTTTGGGCATTTATCCTAGATGGATGAATTACTTTTGCACAAAACCTGTCCAGACAAAAACCTGTGCATGAATGTTGTTAGCATCTTTATTTGTAATAACCAAAAACTAGGAGCAAGGCAAATGTCCTTCAGTGGGTGAATGGTTAAACTGTGTGATATATTTGTAGTATGGAATACAACTTGGCAGTAAAAAGGAACAAATTATTGATAGATGTAATACTCGGATGGATTGCAGAGGAATTACACTGAATGAAAAAAATCAATCTCAAAAAATTATATATTAGAGCTTTTATTTATACAGCACTATTGAAATGATAAAGTTCAAGAGAGAGAGAATAGATTAGTGGTTGTTGGGTTGAAGAGGAGGGGAGGTAGGTGGCTATTGCTGTAAGTGGGTAGTAGGAAGGATCCTTGTGAGGGAACTGGCTGTATCGTGATCCATGATCACAGTAATCTACACATTATGGTACAATTTCATGGCACTAAACAAACATTAATGAGTGTGTGTAGAACT
The DNA here is from genome assembly GCF_048164855.1 of Canis lupus baileyi. Taxonomy (NCBI): domain Eukaryota; kingdom Metazoa; phylum Chordata; class Mammalia; order Carnivora; family Canidae; genus Canis; species Canis lupus. Next base: position 13,709,557 of record NC_132849.1, read on the forward strand.
AGGGAAATGTTAGTAGATTGTATTAATGTCAGTTTTCTGTTTGTAATTTAGTACATAATTATGCAAAATATTACCATTGGGGGATATCGGGTGAAGGGATGGGATTTCTCCCTATTATTTCTTACAACTCCTTGTGAATTTACAGTTATCTCAAAATAAAAAGATAAATGTTTTGAAATGCTGATAAAGTTGTCATAATAAAACTATGGAGCAGTTTCACGTAACAAAAATTATGTTAATTCTGTGAAATAACATAAATATTGTCCTAAAACTAATAACCACCAGTCGGTGCAAGTCAGGAGCATAAAAATTGGAAAGTATGATTCATTATTATTTGCAAATGTGTGTGTATGATGGAACACCCAAGAGAGTCTAGTGAAGTGCTTGCTAATTAGCCACCTTAATTTTCTAAATTAATATAGGGTTTCAGTTGCTTTTTTATGTAGAAAGAATAACCATACATGTAATCTAATAAAATATTCCATTTACAGTAATAAAAAGGGTAAAAGCTATGAAAAAAAATTTAAATATTACTGAAAGACATAAAATGCTATGTGAGAAAACAGCTCACTCTTTGATAGAAAGCTCACCATTATGTGTCTCCTTTTTAAAAAAGATTTATTTATTTATTTGTTTGTTTGTTTATGAAAGCAAGTTTGCATAAGCCGAGGGGAGAGGCAGGCTCCCCTGCTTAACTGCCCCAGTATGCCTTTTTTTTTCTTATATTAGATAAATGTTACGAATCCAATAAAAATCCCAGTAAGATGTTTTAAATTCATAGTAAGTTGACAAAAATAATAAGATTTTTAAACTAAATAAGTTGATTATAAAGCTTAAACATACAAAATTAACATAGGAAAATTCTGCAAAGGAAGACTAATTAGGACTAACAGTAACAGATACTAAAATTACATAGGTAAAGATTCCCAATAGTTTTATGTATTTGCACAAATAGACAGAAAGATTAGTAGAGCAGAGAGATTCCAGAGGTAGTTCCTAGAACAATGCAACATCAGTAAATCATGGTAATATTTTAAATTAGCAAGGAAAAGATCAATTATTCATTGAATTGACTAGTCCCTTTGTAAAAGGAAAAAAGTACTTTAATGGCAAAGTAAATCACAGATGGATCGTGATACATAAGGTGGTAAATAAAAGTACTGAAAGAAAATGTGGCGAGTTTTTTTGTTTTCAATTTCAGAGTGAAGACATCCTATCAGGAGGATATTTGATTTCATAAATATTTTTACATGCATATTTTGCATAACTGTTTTTAAAAAATTGTTACCTATGTGATACAGATGAGTTTTCTTAATATATAAAGTCCTCAAATAAGAAAAACCTCAACAACTGAAAAGATAATAAATTGACAAATATTAAGAAAACAGATGTCGAAGATAGTGTGTAATTAAGCATGTGAAAATCAAAAAAAAAGAAAAAAAGAAAATCAATGCAACTTTACTCCTAATTAAAGAAATAACTCATACCAGTTTCCATTTCAGATTAGAGTGATTAATAACTTGACTTATCTACTATGTGTGGAAATGGGAAGCCCCACTCTCCTGTCTATTGATGGGAATATCAATTGATAGAGTTTTCATGCAGGACAATTTAATATTGTTAAATTTCAAATATTTTCTTTTGTCTCAGCAACTACATGTCTCAGAATTTACTTAGGCAGTTCCATAACCATACAAAGACAAGTATAAGGATGTTTTTTTTCAGTCATTGCTGGGTTAGCTCTTTCCTAATGATATGTTTGTAATGTGTCATTAATGTATTTTTCTTTTTAGCCAAAACTGGACAAGCCAAGACATCCGGAGCCAAACTCAGTAAGTCTTCAGGTATGCTTTTTTATTGGAATTCTAGACATACTAGTTAACTTTAAATTACTTAAAAAGTATTAAGCAGGAATCTTGGATTTCATGTGACAAAATATGTGCTGAGTGTACACGAAATGTTTTAAATTTATAGCCATTTAGAAGTTCGGAGAAAGGAGATTTAGTAAACAATGCTCTTTCTTTGTAGTTACTATCAAAATAAGATAATTAAGTGGGAAACAATTTCTCATGATGTATATCAGAGATAATTCCCCTCTTCTTTATTCAGGTCTCTGTTTACTTTCTTTTATAAAATAGTTCAGATAACACATAGCAAAACTATATTTTCAGTTGTTACAGACTTTAGCGGGGGTTATTTTATGTGTGGTTTTTTTGTTTAAGTAGTTTTCATGTCAAGCGTGGGCCAAGTGTCAGGCTTGAACTCACAACCTCTGAGATCAAGACCTGAGCTGAGATCAAGAGTCAGATGCCTAACCAGCTGAGCCACCCAGGCACCCCTCATGGGTTTCAAAGTAGTGATTTTTTTTCTCTTTCCTCTAGCATTATTTTTTCTACTTCTCATTTATGCTAAATGCTAGTTAGTTTAGGGTCATCTTTTTTTTTTTTTTTTTTTAAGATTTTATTTATTTATTCATGAGAGACACACAGAGAGAGAGGCAGAGACAGGCAGAGGGAGAAGCAGGCTCCTTGCAGGGAGCCTGATGCAGGACTCGATCCCAAGTCTCCAGGATCAGGCCCTGGGCTGAAGGCAGCGCTAAACTGCTGAGCCACCCGGTCTGCCCAGGGTCATCTTTTTGAGTGGCTAGAGATCAGTGTATTAAATTACATTCTCTATAATGGTAGAAAGAGAACAGCTTTGCGTTGGTAAATAACCATTGTTAGTGGCAAATCCAGAACTTTTGTATAGTGGTTTCTTCAAAGCAGTAAACCTGAGAGGGTCAGGGAAAGCTAGGAATCTTGTTTTGAGGATGTATTTATTTAGTCAGCAGTATTTAATACTTACTTTTATAGTACATTTATGGGAATTCTGGTGGAGATTTGCTGATAATGGCTGTTAAAGCTGCTTAGCCACCCCTTACCTGTTGGATATTATTTCTATGTATTATTTCCTAAAGTTCTTATACACAGCTAGAAGTAGTAACGTGAATTGACTTGTAATAAGGGATAGTGAAAGAAATGCTTAAGGGCTCTTTGAGGCTCAGTGTGACACAAGCAGTATGAAAATTTAGGATTGACTAAGAAATAGCTGGTTAGGTGATACTCTGTAAGGATTGGTATTAATCTTTTTGAGCAGAGGTTAGGGTCTATCTTTGGATATAAAGGGTGGATTTATAAATATTTCAGTTGATTTTTGTGCATGTCACTAGTTTTGTGTGATAATTTTTCAAAAGCACAATCATGTTCTTACAAGGGTCCTCTTAAATAATTATAGCAATTGCCACCCTTGTTTACAAATGGGCAAATGTGCACAGAAACTTACTCATGCCACAAAACTTCACAATTTAATTTGGAATTCAGTTGCTCTACTGACTTCTGATTCTGGGCTTTTTCCTCATAATGCAGCTTTACTAGTTGTTAATGAATCCTAATTTTCAGAGCTAAACCTTATGTTGCTCTCTGAATAGAAAGGGATTTTGCTCTCTGGTGATCTCAGTGACACTTGGATGGTCACGGTCTTTATACATTATCTTTGAATATAAGTAAGAGTAACAAATGTGTATGTACAAAGAAGAGTCAAAGCAATTTAAATAGTTCTGTTCACATAGAGCCCACTAGGAATCAGTCAAAGCAGGCTTTATGTGGCCTAACCATAATGAAAGTGTTCTTGAAGGCTATCCAATCAACTGGGAGCAAAGGAATCTTGGGCTGGGGAACCCTAATTTTAAAAGCATTATTGGACTGTTCTTATATCCTTGCAGTTAGTAATTTTGCTTCTTGGTTGATTCACTCATTCAGAGATTTAACTAGCCTGAATGCTATTTTTAAGTACCCCACTGGGGAGGTGAATTCTTACTTTACTGATACTTTTTATCCTGAGGAAATTGTCATCATTGCTAGATTTAGAGAATGACCTGTGCCCAAGGATGATAGCATTTTGTTTTGATAAAATGTAGTCTGTCACTCATTCTCTATGAGGTTCCTTGGGGGGGATTGTTGATACTAGCTAAATAAGCCAATTTTGACTACAGCTTTTGTGATTTAGGGAAATCAGCGGGTTCTGTAAAATCTGTGGTAACAGTAGCTGCTAAAGGTAAAGCTTCAGTCAAAACAGGTAAGACTTTGGGAAGGAAAGGATTTATTAAGTTTGTACTTAATACTGCCTTGAAGAATATAATAGCCATAATAATTGAAAACAAGTTTTAAATTCATAAAATTTGTAGTATCTAATAACTACAAGTAAGAAGTAGATATTTCTTTGATTTTTAAAACCTGACACTTAATGGGACTTCTATATTTTAGTACATTGGTCTTTGACAGTGTGTGCCATTGCAGATACATTTTGATGGAGGAGACCTTATTGACAGCTGTATAATTACAGACTGCTCTGTTGCTTCCCCCTACAAATACTTACTTTCCTCCATTTTTAGAACTGTCACTCCTTGCTACCTTCCCCAGCTTGTAAATTTTTATTTGTTACTCCAAAAAATGTTTTTTTCCGTGTTAAAACAGTGTTTCCTCCTTAAAGAAAGAAATGTAACATGTTGAAACTAACATCTGTTTATATATAGGCTAATTTTAAAGAGCCGTTGTAGGAATTATAAAATGTTTTTTGAGTAATTATAATATGCTTCTGCTATGTGGAGAATAAACCTGTGGCCCGTTAATGGTCATCAACAATAATTGTGTCTCATTTTAAATTTACTTACTTACTTAACTTTATTAATTAATTAATTAATTTATTTATTTATTTATTTATGATAGAGTGTGTGTGCGCATGAGCAGGAGGCAGAGGGAGAAATAGGCTCCCTGCATAGCAGGGAGCCCTATGAGGGGCTTGATCCTCAGGGTCCTGGGATCATGATCTGGGCCAAAGGCATATAACCTGACTGAGCCACCCAGAGGCCCTTTAAATTTACTTTTAATCTTACTGGTAAATAGATATAAGTGGAAATGATAAATATATGGAAAAGAACTGGGGCATCTCCCGGGCGACGGCCCCGCAACAAGATGGCGGACGATAAAGGGAAGGCACAGAGTTAGTGGTAGCAGAATTTCACAAAAAAATCAAAGATGCTTTTGAAGTGTTTGACCATGAGGCGAATAATACAGTGGATGTGAGAGAGATCAGAACAATTATCAGGTCACTAGGGTGCTGCCCAAGCGAAGGAGAGCTGCATGACCTGATCGTAGAGATAGAGGAGGAAGAACCCACTGGATACATTCGATTTGAAAAATTTCTTCCAGTGATGACCAAAGTACTACTAGAAAAAAGGTACAGACCAATTCCAGAAGATATCCTTCTTCGATCATTTGAGGTGTTAGATCCATCCAAACGTGGATTTCTAACTAAGGAAGAATTGATCAAGTATATGACCGAAGAAGGTGAGCCTTTTTCTCAGGAAGAAATGGAAGAAATGTTGTCCGCTGCAATTGACCCAGAATCGAATTCCATTCGTTACAAGGACTACATAGCCATGATGGTGGTAGATGACGGCTAGGTGTCCTGAAGACTTAATTTCTCATTGAAAGGATGACTGTAAAGATGGCCTGTCTTTGTTAATTTTACATCTTATAATTCCTACACATGCTAATTAATACCTGGTGACAACTATTTCAAGATACTTTGTTTTTTTAAAGATGAACACAAATTTATTTGGTATGTCTAGACTTATAGAATGACAAATGACTAATTATTTTAAAGCCAATTCTTTAAAACATTTTAACATAAAAAAAAAAAACTGCTTTTATAATAAAGTTGGACTATATTACTTATATATATTAGTATGAGACACACTAAATGATTGAACAGATCCCTAGAATAATCATTCACTTCTACTTTTAAAAGCAAAATCTAGTGGAAAGAAGTCTCTAGAAGTCAAAAAGGCTGGCATTGTCAAAAACAAAGACACCAGTAAACCGGTGATTGTACCAGGTAAGCTTTAAATGCTTTCGTTAAGCGCTTTCTTTAGATCTTCTTGGTGTACATTTTAAGGTTTATTTGGAAATTGTTGCTTTAAAATCTTCAAAGGGATTGTTTTGTTGATTTTCAAAGCAACTCCTATGTTTTTTTTTTTTTCAAAGCAACTCTTATATTAGCTTTGACTTAATTCAGGTCAGTCTAGGGAGACTTATAGTGACAAAATAAACTAATTTAAGTTCCTGTTTAGAGTCATTAGTTTAATTATATTAGTGTGTTCTTCTAGACTATTAAAGCAGACTATTTCATGCAGAAAACTCTGAAATAAAGACCAGTATGGAAATCAAAGCCACTGAAAATAATGTTAAAGAAACTGTTTCAGGTAGGTCAAAATTTTTTTATTTTGTTTCATCTTTAAAGATAGAAAATTAAATTTTAAGAAAATAAGGTATTTAATTTTGTATCATATATACATATTTTTTAAAATATCAGGCTCATACCTAAGTGAAATTTAAAATATTATGATTCAGATCTTCACTCTGTCTCTTGATTATTCTGAAATTTAGCTCTTAGAAGGAATAAAATGAAGCATTATTTAAAAGCCAGTGTTACTTCTGTAGCTATTTCATTCTTAAATTTCTAGTATTTTGTCAGTTGTGTACATTTTCATGCAGCTACTATTTAATCCATTGTGGGAAAAGTGGGATCTTGATAAATCAAATACATCTGCATGAATTCTTACCTTATTTTGTATCTTAAGAAGCTGCTGTGGAGGCTACAGAAAATGAACCAGTTAACAAGGTCAGTTTTTACATTTTACTTATTTAAAAGCTTAGGAAATTTTGACACAATATATTTTTATTGTAAACCTACTAAAAATTGTACAGGATTTGGCATGGTGAAAAGTCTGTCATTTGTAACTTTATTTTTTAAGTGTTATTACTTCACCTTAAGGTTTTTTTTTTTTTTTAATTTTTATTTATTTATGATAGTCACACACATAGAGAGAGAGAGAGAGAGAGAGAGGCAGGCAGAGACACAGGCAGAGGGAGAAGCAGGCTCCATGCACCGGGAGCCCGATGTGGGATTCGATCCAGGGTCTCCAGGATCATGCCCTGAGCCAAAAGGCAGGCGCTAAACCGCTGCGCCACCCAGGGATCCCGGTTTTTTGTTTTTTAAATGGGCTATGGGGGCTGAGGGAAAGTAAGCAGGCTCCAAGGTGGATCTCAGGACCCTGAGATCATCCTGAGCCTAAATCTGGAGTCAGAAGCTTAACCAATCAAGCTATCCAGGCACCCTTGTCATATATGACTTTTTAGATAGGATTTGAGTTGCAGAGTAAGTCATAAATGTTTAAGTGCAGATTATCAATAAATGTACATGTTTTTGAGGTTTACCTTTTACAGAGAAAGAAGTTTAGGCCAAATGGGTTTTGACTAGAAAGACAGGTTGTCAAATTAGAACCAGTAGAATTTTGTGAAATCTGCTTTACTTTTTTCTTAGAGGCAAATGGGAGATAAGTTAATATTTAGAATACCAGTTGTTCTGTGGGTTTTTAGAATAGGAAGTGGAATTTTAAGTTCAATTTGAAGGGCATGAAGCTCACATTGTTTTCCTGTGGTTTCCTCTGGTCATTATGAATGTATTAGCATCTTGTTAATTTAGATTTTACTGGTTAAGATCTTGAGATCATTCACATGCTAAACAGTTTTTGACTGGTAGATTCATTCTTCAAGAGTAACTAGTATGTCTTAACTATTTTGTTTTAGGAAGAATATTTTAAAGCACAAATAGATTGCCTTAAAGGACTTCAAAAGTAACCATTTATTGGGATCCCTGGGTGGCGCAGCGGTTTGGTGCCTGCCTTTGGCCCAGGGCGCGATCCTGGAGACCCGGGATCAAATCCCACGTTGGGCTCCTGGTGCATGGAGCCTGGTTCTCCCTCTGCCTGTGTCTCTGCCTCTCTCTCTGTGTGACTATCATAAATAAATTAAAAAAAAAAAAAGTAACTATTTATGAACACAATTGACATGCTAGTTAAAAATCATTCTCAACTGATTTATGAGAATTATAACTTCCTTCTCCTCCGCCCCAGCCTTTTTTTCCAAAAGAAAAGTGACAAGTCCAGTTTAGTATACCTTTGGGGATTTTCTCAAAATCCAGTAAAGGAAAAATTGGCATTGATGGAATCATCCTAAAGAATTGATCTGAGAGAAGGCAGAAATGAAAGTATTTACTTTATAATGGGGATTAGGTTGTAGGGAAAGGTTCCTAAGGGAAACTTTAATTTTGCTTGAAAGATTATTTCATTCAGCAAGATAAAAGGATATGCTTTGTTTTGGAGCTTGGGGATGTTAGCATCACACGACACAGAAATGGCAGCCAGTACATGAAGGAGTTGTTGTCAGAGACAAACTGGTGTTTTTAAACTTGTATTTTTGTTTACTTTTATTATCTTATTATTTTTACTTTCTCTTAAGATTTTATTTAAGTAATCTCTGTACCCAGTTGTGGGGCTTGAACTCACACCCCAAGATCAAAACTCACATGCTCCCTGACTGAATCAGCCAGGTGCCCCTTAAACTTGTATTTTTAAGCAGTGGTTGAAAAAGAGAACTAAAAACTCTAAGTGACAGATGGTATGACTGAAATTATGCTATGTACTCAGAGAGAGGAAATTTGCATTTTGTTTTGTTTTTGAGGTTCAGACCAGCCTTCTTAATTGGTAAGATTTAGTATTAAATGCAGTTTAAATACTATTATACCATGATCTGCAGCATAAATTTAAATAAGTATAAAGTAAGCAGTTAAAGAAATTTGAATGTCAACTCTTAAATTTGTTTTGAAGGAAACAGAGGAAATGTGTGTGGTACTTATTTCTAATTTGCCTAATAAAGGATATTCTATAGAAGAAGTTTACAACCTAGTAAAACCATTTGGTGGTTTAAAGGATATTTTGATTTTATCATCTCATAAAAAGGTAAGCGTTGATAATAGCTGTTCATATGTCTGAAGCACATTTTGAAATACATTAAGTTCACAAAACTAAAAAGAAAGGGTTTAAAAGAAGCACCTCAAAAAATTAAGCCATTCATGCTAAGGGATTTTTTTAAATATAAAATAGATATCCCGTATTTAGTGTTATCCTAAATGATTTGACATAGTTTTAATCATGGGGAGGATGGCGCACTAAATGTGTCAAAATTTTGCTCAAAATTTTAGTCTAAAGGAAATGTTTTATATCTTTACTATGTTAATGATACAAAGTTTTATAACAACTTATATTTATAGCACTTTTTTACTAATATTCCTGCTGTTTCACCGATTGCACACAAATGGGAAATAACCATTCTCAAACAAAGATGTCATCAGTAGTACTTAGAATAACCTAGGTTATCTATGTGTTTAAAATTTTCAGTAATAAGTACATACTACTTGTCATTTTAAAACAAAATGTATAATTCATAATAAACAACCTGTGAAAGATACAGGGAGTGAGATTTCAGGAAAGTGTAAATAATGGAAATGCCACTCAGGTGGCTTAGTAGTAGTGTTCTTATATTAGGAGTTGGTCACTAGAGAAGAGATCTTTGAGAGTAGGATATATGTGTTTGATGGCAGTCAGAGCCGGTGTGCTTAAGAAAACAGTAGAAGAGAGTGAACACAAGTGAGTTATATGTAGTTTCACATAATATTAAAAGTAAATTATTTGAGTGGTTGTACAACTTTATAAATTACTAAAAACCAATGAATTCTACACCTTTATAGGTGAACTTTATGATATGTAAATTATATTTCATTAAAGCTGTTTCTATTTAGAGACAAGAATAAAAGGAATGAGTTTTTTAATAGAATAATTTTTTTATGTGACAGTACATTGAAATACAGGGAAATTGTGGGAATCTGTAAATGAATAATTCAGATTCATACTTTGTATCATATACCAAAGTATAAGAAGATACATTAAATATAAAATCCAAATTGAGAAAGTGTATTGTATTATCTGCCCAGTTTTGATTAGAGTAGAATTATTAACTATTTGGAGACTTAATAGTTTTTAAGATATTAAGTAGAAAAACACCAGATTCAGTCATATAAAGGTTTGTGAATTAAAATGAACATAAGCAAGATATAAATTAAAAATTTAAATTATATTTGTAAAAGAAAGATTCATTATGCTGTAAAATATTAAAAGTTCAATAAATAAATTGGCAAATGACACAAATAGATAATTCCTTTAAAAAAGAATTACAACTATGAAGAAATATATATGAAAGATATATACCTCAATATCAGACATAGAGAAGAATGTTCAACCTATTTATTTACTCAGGGATGAAAACTAAAACTGAAATGCATGGAACTATAATTTTATAATTAGGAAAACAAAATTAAAAATAACTTGGTAATCATTACACATTTCTTTGGTTCTTTCAATTTTCTTATTTTTCATATTTTACTAATCATTAAATTTAGTTACTTAAATATTTATTAAATGTCTACTGTATGTTAAATACTGCTCTAGGTACTAAGGATATAGGGATGAATAAGATAAATACAATTTTTCCTTTATGTCATTTACTGGAATGTCCCGTCTTGTTTCTCTCTTTAGTATTGCCTAATGAGTTCATTCATTATTTCTTCCTTATGGTTGTAATACTCTGAGTCTGTTGGCCTCACTTCGGAGGAATGCATTTTTTTATCTTAATATTTACTAAGTTACTCAATTTACTTGTCTCTTAAGAATTAAATCTTTTCAAGAAAAAGTAACTTAAACTTAAGACATTTATTTTTCTTGTCTTATAATTTCTATTTTCAAAGGTATTTATGGAAATTAATAGAAAATCTGCAGAATCTATGGTAAAATTTTATACCTGCTTCCCAATATCAATGGATGGAAATCAACTCTCAATAAGTATGGTTCCCGAAAACATGAATATAAAAGATGAGGTAACTAATAGACTTGGTATCATTTTTACTAGAAAATTATAAAATTTTTAAATCGGATTTATTGTGGTCACTTATGCTTTCTAGGTTGTGTCTTCAGGTTACATGTTTTCTCTGAGACGTTGAGGAAGTTTCTTCCTGTCCCTTCACAGTCTCCCATCCCAGTGTTTGAGATTTACTTCCTTATTGAAGGAATCTAACCTCTCATGTATGTCAGAGTGGGAAAAAAGTTGAAAACTGCTGTCTGTAAATAACTCTATTCTTATTTTACTCCTGTTATCTGTCCTTCAAACTAGAACTCCAGATGTTACTTTAATTTTTCTCTAATTTCTCACAACCAATCACTAGGTCTTGTATTTTTAAATCATAAATATTTCTGTAATTCATTCCCTCTGTATCCCGTCCATCATTGCTTCGTTTCTTGAAACTCCAACTAAAGTAGTTCTTTATGTCTCTTGCCTTTAGTTTTGTCTCCCTTAAAACCTTTCTCCATGGGATCCCTGGGTGGCGCAGCGGTTTGGCACCTGCCTTTGGCTCAGGGCGCGATCCTGGAGACCCGGGATCGAATCCCACGTTGGGCTCCCGGTGCATGGAGCCTGCTTCTCCCTCTGCCTGTGTCTCTGCCTCTTTCTCTCTCTCTCTCTCTCTCTCTCTCTCTCTCTCTGTGACTATCATAAATAAATAAAAATTAAAAAAAAAACAAACACCTTTCTCCATGAAGTAATGAGACTGACATAAAATTTAAATCTGTTCAAAGTCAGTCGACTTAGGAACCCTTCATTGTTTCTTTGTGGCATACAAACATTTATTATCAACTGCTAAGAAGTATGAAGCGGAATTATTAGACTCTTCTAGAGGAAGGTGGAAATGCATGTTATTTGAGAAAGCCTTCCATGGAGAATCACTCTGATGTAATTGGTGGAATTGTTTTATGTATGTCATTGTTGAAAAGAAAAAAAACTTAAGAACCAGACTCTCCTAAGATAAAGTTCCTTTCCTATACAGGTAAACCATCCATTAGCTAGCCTTTCCCAGGCTTTGACATTTTTATCTCATGTCACTCTTAGCCTTCTTTATAATCAACAGCACTAAATAACTGTACATTAAATATTCTGTACTGTTGTGTTTTTTTTTTTTTTTACTAGCCGACATTTCTGTTCTTCCTCATTCTCTGTTTTGCTCAGCTAACTTTTTGTTTTATAGTTTGAATCCTCTTATTGTCTGCCAAATTAAATCTCTTATTCCCTGTATGTGAATTTGAATGTCTTCCCCTGACACCACTTTATTAAACTTGAATTCGCTTAGGGGAATAGGAAGAATTAATGGGACTTGAAGGGTGCCTGGGTAGCTCAGTCAGTTAAATGTCTGTCTTCAACTCAGGTCATGATCTCAGGGTCCTGGGATCAAGCCCTGTGTTGGGCTCTCTGCTCAGTGGGGAGTCTGCTTCTCCATCACCCTCTACCTCTTCCCCCCTGCTCATGCTCTGTCTCTCTCTCAAATAAATAATGCTTATTCATATAGGTTATTTTATTATAAATCTTGACTAAGCATATGAATGAGGAAGACTTAATCTTCACTTTCCCTCTATTTTGCCTTTGTAGGAAGCTATATTTACAACCTTGATTAAAGAAAATGATCCAGAGGTAAGTTTTGCATTTGATAAGTTAAATGCCTTTGTACACTTGTTTAAATGATGGAAACATTGGTTATTCACCTGTTACAAGTCTACTGATTTTAAAATATTTAGGTAATGATGAGGGCATGTGATTGAATGAGCACTGGGTATTATAGACACCTTATCAATCACTGAACTCTACCTCTGAAACTAATGTTGTAATTAACACTATATGTTAATTAGAATTTAAATTTAAAAAATACTGAGGTGATGAAAGTATCAGATGGATCTCCTCTTGGTAAAAATAAGAAATAAAGGGTCACGGTACTCCTTACTATGAAATATTTTCTAGATACTGGAGCCATATTAAGTAGCTTAAGTACATATTAAATGTTTTGTGTAAATATTATGTTGATAGAAGAAAGATTAAACCTCTTGTTTTTAGTATATTGTTCCATCGATTACTCAAATCTAAAACTAAAATCTCACTGTCTTCACTCACATTTTCTTATTCCTGGGAGAGGATATCATCTGATCTCTGAGAAATTAAATTATTATTAATGTATGTTTTGTAGTTTGATACTTCAGCTGTTTCTCTTTTTCTATGCCGTCTCTTTAAAAAAAAAAAAAACCTACAGGTGAATATAGATAAAATTTACAATCGATTTGTACATCTTGATAACTTACCAGAAGATGGACTTCAGTGTGTGCTTTGTGTTGGACTTCAGTTTGGAAAAGTGGATCACCATGTATTCATGAGTAATAAAAACAAGGTAATGGGTCCTTCCTATTTTAGCTGTGTTCTGTAGAGAATATATGACTGAGGGTTTGTAACTTTTAATCCATCTTGAAAACTGAAGCACCCATCAACATCATTCCTTAACTATGATAGATTGGCATATTTTCTCCTGGGCTGTAATAAGGAAGAGATTATGACTTTCTCCTCAGAACTCCTAGTATTTTGTTTTTGTTTTAAGATGTATTTATTTTTAGAGAGAGAGTAAGCAAGAGCAGTGAGAGGAGCAGAGGGAAAGGGAGAATCTCAAGCAGACTCCCTGCCAAGTGGGAATCCTGACATAAAGCTTGATCCCATGACCCTGAGATCATGATCTGAGCCAAAATCAAGTCAGACACTCAACCAGCTGAGCCACACAGGCACCCTAAAAGTCCTAGTTTTAACAGGAAATTAAACTTGCATGGAGAGAGACTCTAGCTCATCTAGCCTTAACTACCTTTGTGACTTTGGCTGAGTTGGCTTATACTTTTAGTTAGTTCTTACTTGTAAAATGAAAAAAGGTGTTATCAGGTATTTTTCTGAAGTCCCTTCCAGCCATAAAGCACATAGAGAGTTAGGTTTTTTTGTTTAGTTATGCAGAAGTATAAAATGATGATCCCTCACTTCATGGTTTGGCGGCTTCCTTCCTTAAAAGAAATTGTTAACTTCTTTACATTTGCCCTTTGTTTGTTTGTTTGTTTGTTTGTTTATTTATTTATTTATGATTTTATTATTTTATTGATTATTCGTAAGAGACACACACACAGAGAGGCAGAGACACAGGTAGAGGGAGAAGCAGGCTCCGTGCCGGGAGCCTGATGTGGGACTTGATCCTGGGACTCACGCCCTGGGCCAGAGGCAGGCTCTCAACCTCTGAGCCACCCAGGCATCCCTGTGTTTAATATTTAATTCAGATACTTACCTATTAAAAATCAATTTTGAGCAAACATATTACTTAGAAAGGTAGCATTTCATATCAAAGTTAATAGTGTTTGCTTCAGAAAAAGTACCGAATTCACTAAAGTAGATAGTAATTTCTTTTACATGCTTGTAACTGATTCTTAGAACATGTTTGAGCATGTTTGATACACACACACAGAAATAGTGTGACATAGGAGGGAAGGGAGATGACAGGTGGCCTAAGGAATTTTGAACTTTTATTTAGATATATTTAATCCTCTAATAGGTATTTTTTAAGTTTATTAAAAATATCTATCATACTTTTCCATTTTGCCTAGACTTTGCAGCATTTTGAGGATTATTTTCTCTTGCTTCCTTTGAAATTAAGATTAACCTTACCTTTGTAATCACATTTGAGGTCTGGAAGAAAAATCTATCTCTTCTTTAGAAAAATTTAAAATGTTTTTATTGTGCTAAAATATATGTAGCTAAACTTGCTGTTTTAACCATGTTTAAGTATCCATTTAGTGGCATTAAGTATATTCATGTTGTAATACAACCATCACTTGTCCATCTCCAGAACTTTATCTTTCCATTAAACAGTAATTCCTCAGGCAGCCTGGGTGGCTCAGCAGTTTAGTGCCGCCTTCAGCCCAAGGCGTGATCCTGGAGAATCCGGGATTGAGTCCCATGTCGGGCTCCCTGCATGGAGCCTGCTTCTCCCTCTGCCAGTGTCTCTGTCTCTCTCTCTCTCTGTGTCTCTCATGAATAAATAAATAAAAATTTTAAAAACTATATAAAAAAAGTAAACAGTAATTCCTCTGTGTCTCCTTCCTAGCCCTTGACAACCACCTTTCACTACTCTGTCTCATATGAATGGAATCATATAATATTTGATCTTTTGTGATTTGGCTTACTGCACTTAGCTTAATGTCTTCCAGCGTGTATTGGGACATATATTAGAATTAACTTCCTTTTTAAAGCTGAATAATAATCCATTGTTGGCATATACCAGATTTTGTTTACTCATCCACTGATAGATACTTAGGTTGCTTCTACCATGCTGGTATGAACATGGGTGTACAAATGTCTGTTTATTTCCTGTTTACAGTTCTTTGGGGTATATAACACAAAGTGAAATTCCTGGAGCATATGGTAATTCTACTTCAGTTTTTTAAGGAACTACTTAATATTTAATTTTTGGGGGGCAGCCCAGGTGGCTCAGCGGTTTAGTGCCTGCCGTCTTCAGCCCAAGGTGTGATCCTGGAGACCCGGGATCGAGTCCCACATCAGGCTCCTTGCACGGAGCCTGCTTCTCTCTCTGCCTGTGTCTATTCCTCTCTCTCTCTCTCTCTTTCTGTCTTTCATGAATAAATAAAATCTTTTTAAAAATTTAATATTCTTTAAAAAATTAATATTTAATTTTTCTTTATCTTCTCCAAAGGCAATTCTTCAGTTAGATAGTCCTGAATCTGCTCAGTCAATGTATAGCTTTCTGAAACAAAATCCCCAGAACATAGGCGACCATGTATTGATGTGCACATTATCTCCAAAAATGGACTCATCAGAGGTAAGATTATTTTCTATCAACTTTTGTGCCTTTAGAAAAATGAAGAAAGTGTAAAGGTCATCCTTCCAAAACTAGATGATGTACTCTGAAGGAAATTTCAGGAATCATTCTTGGAGAGTAGCCAAACTAGTACTGAGTTTAGATATTCTTTCTTTTTAAAGATTTGTGTTGCAATCATGACTCCAATTTTCATGGTTTATGGAGCAATGTAAATTTGTCTAAATTACAATAAATTGAGTAGTTTTGAAAAATGTAGCATATTCATTCTGATACTTGTTATTGACATATGTGTAGAATGATTTCTATATACCTAACATCATAATTCTCTCAAGAGTACAGAATTTACTTCGAGTCCAATTTTGCCTACTCTTGATAGAAGTTTATTTATTCCTTTCTTTAATTTATTATAAACTCTTGTGTAAGACATAAGAGTTTACAGATTATTGACTTACATAGTTATATATGCATGAAAACTAATCCACCTTTGAAAGAATTAGATTCAAACTCAGATGTTTTCTTTTTCTAATAGTTTCTTTGTATCTCCATAACAGGAGGTAAATAATGGGGCCTATA